>NC_132808.1:1867500-2186250 GCF_048594095.1 Paramormyrops kingsleyae | reverse complement strand
GTTACGTGAAATTTAAACAATCCTATTAGACCTACTTTGAATGACAAAACGAATTTATTTGATTACCAATATTTACTTTATAGGCTTTTATACTTTAATTTACTTTATAGACTTGATATGCTTCAACCATATAAAACTTGCTCACGTTTTGCTTGCTTCCGCCTGTTCGCGTACACTGTAAAAAAATCTATTGTATAATGTCAGTCAAAAGTCTGGCAGGTCCTGAAGACCAATAGTGCGGATGTATATTTGCATAGCATGACAGGGTACTGCCTTTGTTTGGGACAGAAAAACAAATCATATCAATTGGCTCATTTAATATTTAAATTTTTTATTAGGCTTTGTTTTTGGGAACCCAAATGAGGATTGTGTCAGTCTCCATGGGTCTAGAGACCGGGGTGAAAGTGGCTCCACGTTCCTCCGGAGAGATTTACTTACCTCGGTAGTGACATTCATTCCTGTAATGGTAATATTAAATGAGGGGTGGGAGGAAAGATTTTTTTTCCCATACATTTTTGGACCACCCTAATGTGCCCTTTTAAATCAGTTTCACTGATTCACTAAAACAGATGTTGATATTCTATGTTACCCAAACAAAACTGCAACTGTATCTGGTTTTAAACCCACTGACATTTTTGTATGAAAAATGTAGGAGAAATACAGAGTCAGAACAGTTTATTAATACAATATATAACAATGAGTAATACATTTATACACTCACCTAAAGGATTATTAGGAACACCTGTTCAATTTCTCATTAATGCAATTATCTAATCAACCAATCACATGGCAGTTGCTTCAATGCATTTAGGGGTGTGGTCCTGGTCAAGACAATCTCCTGAACTCCAAACTGAATGTCAGAATGGGAAAGATAGGTGATTTAAGCAATTTTGAGCGTGGCATGGTTGTTGGTGCCAGATGGGCCGGTCTGAGTACTTCACAATCTGCTCAGTTACTGGGATTTTCACGGACAACCATTTCTAGGGTTTACAAAGAATGGTGTGCAAAGGGAAAAACATCCAGTATGCGGCAGTCCTGTGGGGCGAAAATGCCTTGTTGATGCTAGAGGTCAGAGGAGAATGGGCCGACTGATTCAAGCTGATAGAAGAGCAACTTTGACTGAAATAACCACTCGTTACAACCGAGGTATGCAGCAAAGCATTTGTGAAGCCACAACACGCACAACCTTGAGGCGGATGGGCTACAACAGCAGAAGACCCAACCGGGTACCACTCATCTCCACTACAAATACTTGTAGGAAAAAGAGGCTACAATTTGCACGAGCTCACCAAAATCGGACAGTTGAAGACTGGAAAAATGTTGTCTGGTCTGATGAGTCTCGATTTCTGTTGAGACATTCAAATGGTACAGTCAGAATTTGGCATAAACAGAATGAGAACATGGATCCATCATGCCTTGTTACCACTGTGCAGGCTGGTGGTGGTGGTGTAATGGTGTGGGGGATGTTTTCTTGGCACACTTTAGGCCCCTTAGTGCCAATTGGACATCGTTTAAATGCCACGGCCTACCTGAGCAATGTTTCTGACCATGTCCATCCCTTTATGACCACCATGTACCCATCCTCTGATGGCTACTTCCAGCAGGATAATGCAGCATGTCACAAAGCTCGAATCATTTGAAATTGGTTTCTTGAACATGACAATGAGTTCACTGTACTAAAATTGCCCCCACAGTCACCAGATCTCAACCTAATAGAGCATCTTTGGGATGTGGTGGAACGGGAGCTTTGTGCCCTGGATGTGCATCCCACAAATCTCCATGAACTGCAAGATGCTATCCTATCAATATGGGCCAACATTTCTAA
Source organism: Paramormyrops kingsleyae (assembly GCF_048594095.1). Taxonomy (NCBI): domain Eukaryota; kingdom Metazoa; phylum Chordata; class Actinopteri; order Osteoglossiformes; family Mormyridae; genus Paramormyrops; species Paramormyrops kingsleyae. The sequence continues at coordinate 2,184,425 of NC_132808.1, read as the reverse complement.
AGAATGCTTTCAGCACCTTGTTGAATCAATGCCACGTAGAATTAAGGCAGTTCTGAAGGCGAAAGGGGGTCAAACACCGTATTAGTATGGTGTTTCTAATAATCCTTTAGGTGAGTGTACATATATACTGTCATACATTACAGTCTAACAACTCCATGGTAGTAATATTCATTTTAAATTGTTGTGTATACTTGTCCTAGACTACTCGGGTGGGGTGTACCCTGAAATTCCTTAGATAGGTTACAAGTTCACAGAAACCCTGCTATGGATGGTCGTGGTACTGGATGGTAGAAATCACTGTTAAAGTTTCTTTTGGTTTTCTAGTATTACAAAAATCTGACCTGCAGAATCAGCTGAAGGATTTACAAAGGATAACCTCAAACAATATGTCTGGTGAGCATTACTGATAGATACTGTATACCTACTCTTAGTATTTGCCTGTATGAATACTCATCTATCAGAAATGCAGACACAACTGGAAAACAACCAGCCAGTAACTAAGAACAAGGGAATCTCAGATCTGATGGAATATTTACAGGTTATCTGTACCTACATGTATACTAATCAGTCTTAGACATTTATAAAGTGTTTTCCTAGTGCTGAAATCCGATGTCATGAAATTGTAAAACCAAAAATTATCACAATGTAAATTTTTTCACATTTATTGTTCAGCCCTAAATAGATATCTGTTCATGTACTGTGGACGTGATCCTGGGGGGGGGGGATCATAAACAATACCTCTGAGTTCACTGTCTTTCATGTACATGCAAGTTTGGAATTCTGTATCTGCTCTCTGTTTTTACCCATCTTAATAATTATCAGAAATGCAGGCACAACTGGAAGACAAGGACAAGCAGCTAGAGACTACGAACAGGGAAAACTCAAATCTGAGTGAGTGTTTTACAGGCTGTCTGCTCATACATGTACTCTAATCAGTCTTAAATATTTGTGAAATACTGTATTATGATTGTGCTTAAATCCATTTTGTTAAAATACTGTATAATAGTCCAACAGAGATTTGCCTTGCAGAATGAGGTGAAGGAGCTACAGACCATTGGTAAGTTTCATTAACCTTCACCCATTCCTTTGCACACAGTTTTGTACAATAATGGGCCTTCACCAATATCATCTTAAGTTTTTTTTTAAATTTGTTATTGAGAAAGGTCCTAACAAAATCCTAATTCTACATCAGATTCATGATGAGTTCTTAAACCGCAGAATTGTTCGCAAATGAGTTCTTATAATGATGAATTCAACTGTCCTCTTAAATTGAAAGCACATGCCAGTTTTTCATAATTAGTAAAGGTAAATGCCCCATCAATCCCTAGAAAAGGGCATGAAACTGCAGGTCATGGCAGGGGCATTGGGGAGAGGGTTGCTGAGGGTGTGGTAGCACCTCCTGATGTTTGGGCCTGGGTCTTGTCATTAAATTTACTAACACTAGTAAATAAAATATTTCTTTTTAAATGACTATACTGTATATCTTATTGGGATATTTAAGGGTATTATACTTTTGAGAGTAAATAAAAGAAAATGATGCAGTCACGGAAACTATTCCCATACCCTTGGCCTTGTGCACATACAAAAAAAAAAATTAAGAAGGGAAGTTGAGAGGTACGCTATAAATGCTCGAATAAAAAAAAATGGAGGGTGGAGCATTGGACTTAAATGTTAAGAAAAACTTGAGTAGTTCTGAAGGTACCGCTGCAGGAAGTGAACAGCAAATGGGCTGTCATTTCATGGCATCAGTAGTGGATATAAAATAAAAAGATGCGTGGGATGTTATAATGCGTACTTGTTTTATTAATTTAATAATAATTTTGTTAACAATTATTATTTATTAACAATTCAAAATATCAGAAATAATAAAATTATTATTGTAATTTAAATCCCATAACGGTACAATTTAAGAAAACTCAATAAGCAATTATTCTGCACAAACTTGTCAGTATTCAAATGTGCATAAGATTCTATTCTTACCTAATGACAAATCCCAAGTTAGAAAACATTGATAATCTCAATTTTTGTGAAACCTGCAAATGTGGGTTTTAAAAATAAATTTAATAATGGTTGGTGAATGAGGTCCATTCAATCTTTCTCTAAATATGAATGGTTAAGTTAGGCTGATCCAGGATCCAGTTGTGTGTGACAGATCATATTGTAAGAATCAGTCCCTGTGTTGTTCTGCTTTGGCCAACATTTCCCTGTTTGGCTAGTGGATATCACTGGTCTCCTGTTCTGTTCCTTGTATTACCCAAGGTTTACCTCAGCTAATATCCTACTGTAGATTCCTTTTTCCTTTGGGCCACTGTGTGGCTGAATGAGTTGAATGTGTAGCTGCAAGCCAAGCATCCCATACCGTTGTGAGTTATTTTGAAGATTACCAAACACAGGGTAACAGCAGCTACAAACACACAATGACTGAATGGAGAACAGAGTAATGGCAGGCACATTAATACACTTAATGAGGGCTTCAACAAGGGACAGGTGCAGGCAATAATCGATATTATACTATAGGGTTGAGACACAGGCAAGGGTCATAATCACAAAGTACTCAAACACTGGCCAAGCAGGGACTGATTCTGACAGTACCCCTCTCCTAATATGTACTCTGGGTGCAAGAGGTACTGCCAGTACTGGAAAAAGGCACACAGGACTAGAAACAAAGCAGATGAAGAGGGAAGGACAGGACAACAATGAACCATCAATGAAAACCATGGAACGGGAAAGACTGCTTGAGGACAGGGCACAACAAGGGAATCAGAACGGACAGATGGAACAGCAGGAATTGGGTCAGGGTAAACAGAATAGGGAATACCATGGGAGACCCGGGGACCTGGACACACAGCCTAGGGACAGGACTTGGTACATGAGGAACTGGGGGGATAGGACCTGGGAAATGATACAGGGACCAGGGCTGAGCAGGGGGGGGTCATGAGTGGAGGAACAAAGGGAAAAGGACGAAGAAGCAAGGAAGTAAACAGATGAATAAAACTGGGTAGACCAAGGCCAGAGTGTGGTCTACAGGACATTGGGGTTCTGACAATGGACGTTGGGTGGTGGAGCTCTGGTGGACCAGGGGTGGCACTGCAGGAGTAGACAAGGACATTACAGGAGCTGGTGAGGACAGGACAGGCATGTCTGGAGTGGGCACCACAGGGCCATGGGAAATCTGAGAAAGGCCTGAGGGCTGGGATGGTTCCTGGCAGTGGGTCTGGGGAACACCAATGGTGTCCATAATCACAAAGGACTCAAACACTAATAAAGGGGTGACCAGCAAAACCTGTTGGCCATGCGGGGAGTGATCCTGACACCCTAGCTTTTCGATGATTGTTAATTACCCACATCTGTCCCTTGTTTCCACCTTGTTATCAATGTGTATACTTGCCTGTCCATGCCCTGTTCCTCTCTTGGTTATTTTAGTTGATGCCCCTCACTGTGAACCTCTTCCTGGTTTGTTAGATATCTATGTATTGCCCTGATTTTCAGTATAAGTTCTAGTAAGTTCTAGTGTTGTCTATCTGCCTGTGTTTCAGCCCATCAGAGTCTCTTTTGTCTTGTCTGGTTTTGATAAAGTTACCCTTTGTCTGGAAAGCTGCGTTGTGGACTGCTATTCATGCTCTGCTGTAACACCTATGGCAGCTACACTGCTAGTCAAAGGTTTTTAAACACCCTATATTTTATCATTTTTTGGTTAAATTTTGGTTAAGCTATGCACTCATTGTAAGTATCCAGTCAGAACTACACTGCTCAAAAAAATTAAAGGAACACTTTGAAAACACATCAGGAAAAAATCGTTCTGATATCTATAATAACATGGACTGAGTAATGTGGTAGGAATAAAAGGATGCCACATCATTTGATGGAAATGAAAATCATCAACCTTGCAGAGGGCTGATTTCAAAGACAAAAAAATGATGCCCTGTTCCATTTTGCTGAAATTTCATTGCAGCAACTCAAAATCGTACTTAGTAGTTTGTATGGCCCCTACGTGCTTGTATGCATGCCTGACAATGTCAGGGCATGCTCCTAATGAGACAACGGATGGTGTCCTGGGGATCTCCTCCCAGATCTGGACCAGGGCATCACTGAGCTCCTGGACAGTCTGAAGTGCAACCTGACGGCATCGGATGGACCGAAACATAATGTCCCAGAGGTGTTCTATTGGATTTAGGTCAGGCGAGCGTGGGGGCCACAGGAGGCCGGGTATTGTTTTGCACCGGGAGGAACCCAGGACCCACTGCACCAGCGTAGGGTCTGACAATGGGTCCAAGGATTTCATCCTGATACCTAATGGCAGTCAAGGTGCTGTTGTCTAGCCTGTAGAGGTCTGGGTGTCCCTCCATGGATATGCCACCTCAGACCATCACTGACCCACCACCAAACCAGTCATGCTGAACAATGTTACAGGCAGCATAACGTTCTCCACGGTTTCTCCAGACCCTTTCCTGTTTGTCACACGTGTTCAGGGTGAACCTGCTCTCATCTGTGAAAAGCACAGAGCGCCAGTAGCAGACCTGCCAATTCTGGTATTCTATGGCAAATGCCAATCGAGTTCCACGGTGCTGGACAGTGTGCACAGGGCCCACTAGAGAACGTGGGTAACTCAGGCCACCCTCATGAAATCTGTTTCTGATTGTTTGGTCGGAGACATTCACACCAGTGGCCTGCTGGAGGTCATTTTGTAGGGCTCTGGCTGTGCTCATCCTGTTTCTCCTTGCACAAAGGAGCAGATACCAATCCTGCTGATGGGTTAAGGGCCTTCTATGGCCCTGTCCAGCTCTCCTAGAGTAACTGCCTGTCTCCTGGAATCTCCTCCATGCCCTTGAGACTGTGCTGGGAGACACAGCAAACCTTCTGGCAATGGCACGTTTTGATGCGCAATCCTGGAGGAGTTGGACTACCTGTGCAACCTCTGTAGGGTCCAGGTGTCGCCTCATACTGATGGTAGTGATACTGACCATAGCCAAATGCAAAACTAGTGGAAAAACAGTCAGAAAACAGGAGGGAGAAATCAGTCAGTAGCCTCCACCTGTTAAACCATTCCTGTTTTGGGGGTCGTCTCATTGTTGGCCCTCTAGTGCAGCTGTTGTTAATTTCATTAATACCAAAGCAGCTGAAGCTGATTAACAACCCCCTCTGCTACTTAACTGACCAGATCAATATCCCAGAAGTTTAACTGAATTGATGCTATAATCTGACGAAAAAGTGTTCCTTTAATTTTTTTTTAGCAGTGTACAGTGGTCCCTCGTTAATCGCGGGAGTTACGTTCTAAAAATAACCCGCAATAGGCGAAATCCGCGAAGTAGGATTCTTTATTTATAAATTGAATATTTTCGTAGTTTCGTAGCATTGGAAACCTGTTTACGACCTTCTAAATACGGTTTTTAACATTATTAGAGCCCTCTAGACATGAAATAACACCCTTTAGTCACCATTACTTTATGACTGCTGGACACGGAAACAAGAACGGGGAGACGAGGAATCAGGACTCAAGGGTTTATTTGGAATCACTCCAAATGCAGGACACAGGAACATGTAACATCAAAACGTCAATGACAGACCTGGGGTTATAGACACTGACGTGGACTTCAAACTGAATCAAATTGACAAAACAGCTGGTCACAATCGGGGTTGCATATGTGGTTAATAAGGGGGCGTGGCACACATGTACAAGAGGATCGGACAGGCAGGTCATGACAATTACACTCGTATTACCTAAAATATTAGAAAAAATAATAGAAAATAAGAAATATTAGACGTTATAAATATCATATTGTTATTATTGTACATTTAATTATGAAGAGCAAACATGCTTCCGATACGTACCGATGTATCATTGTCGTTGTCTCGATCAACCTTTTAATCAATAGACAAAAAACCGCGATAGAGTGAAGCCGCGAAAGTCGAAACACGAAGTGGCGAGGGACGACTGTATATAAAGAAAGAGGAAGATGAAGGGAAATTTGACATGCCATGTACAATTACTTGACTTCAAACCCATTAATGGAAAGAAAAGTCAGAGCTACAGGAAAATAGTGAGTGGGAACTTCTCCAATAGCACTGTAGTGAACCTCGAGTCTTTAACTGATAGTTTGTTGGGCTATTATTACTGTAAAAGGTGGCTGTTTTGAATTTAGATTTAAGATTTAGGTTGTTTTTTATTACATATGTGGTGTTTTTCTTGTAATTTTTAAAGTCAAAATATCTTTATTGTCAACATGACATTTTAAGACATGGACAATAAAGACACAACAAAAAAAGTACAATTATCCACTAATTGGTGGGGAAAGATTGGCATGTAAGCAACAAATCGGCATGTAAGCAGAGTAAAGTAATGAATTTGTATAGTTTCAGAGTTATGAGTCTTGAATTATTTGTCCATTTAACATATTTAGTCTTAGACTGAGAGTGACCAGACTTCATCATCGAAACTTCTTAGGCAAAAAGCAATTTTATGGACCTTCTGGAGGGACTGGTGGTATGCGGTGTTGCAGGACCCAAACCAGGTCATGATGCAGTTTCTAAGGACTCTGTCAGTGGTGCCTCTGTAGAAGGTGGACAGGATGAGAAGTAGCAGTCTCACCTGTCTCAAACGCCACAGAGAGATGTGTTTGGCTCTGGTCCTTCTTGTTCAGGGAGGATATGCTCTATATGCTTCTTCTGGGAGAGATCCTCAGCAAAGTGCACGTTCAATTATTTGATGCTCCTGAGGTTTCCAAGAAGGCCATACTCTGAACTGATGAAAGGTATCTATAGTGCATTATAGATGAGAGCTTTATAAAGCATTTATAATGCATAACAGACATGGCTACGTATAATATGTTATGACTTCTGATAAATTTTTATAGCCATGTTTATAATGCCGTATGAATGCATTATTATTTGTTATGAATGTTTATGGCCACTAGTGCAGCATCGCTTCCTTTTCATCCATGTGGAAACACAGGTGGAGTACATGTGAAGATACTCAGGAACTGAATCATTAGTCCCCTGTGTTGTGGTGTGTACATGTGCCACGCCGTGCTCATGAGTGGAGTCTCTAAAGGAACTGAGACTTGAAGCCCACTGCTGTATTTTGGATACCATAATTATATATGAATGAGTTTTTTGGTTTTATTTAGGTCAATTACTCTGAGACAATTTGTATTTGGAGTGCTTCTGCTCCAGCTGGCTATATTTTATTATTACTTTGCGCAGTTGGCAAATAAAGAACCCCAAATTATTTGTGTGTCTGTGTGGTATGGTTTACCGCGGCCACGTTATGAATAGAATCGGTGACAAGGGGCAGCCCAGGCAGTTTATCACCCACAGGGAACATGTCTGATTACTACTGGCAATGCAAACCAGGCTCTCTCTCACTCCGGTTATACTGGTACCAAATGGCCTGGTACCTTATACTCAAAAAGCAGCCCCACAGGACGCCCCCGGGGACATGGTCATATGTCTTTTCCAAGTCAGCAATTAACATGTAGACTTGTTAATACATGTAGATACCTTTATAATGCATTATAATGGTTGGAATCAGAATTAAGAATGCTTTGTACGACATTATGAAGGCTTATAGTGCCTTAGAGTAATAACTGTCACTAAATCTTGTAGTGAATGTGGATCATGCTGACTATAACGTTGTACTAGATAATTATTTATGGAAAATGGTTGTGTTTTCAGTATATCAGCTTGTTCCGCATCACACCATCGCTAACCCCATAAAACTACATTTTAATTCATTTTCCACATTCTGTATCAGATCCTTAAATTGTGGTAGATCATGGAGAATAGGACATGTAGTAGAATGAGGAGGTTGAGATGTCGTAATGTTTTCTGTAATTAGTGTAATGATGTGTTTGTATCGATTGTTGTTGTAATATATTAGAATCTTAGATTTATGTTTGATCACCTAAGGTGTCTCTGTTTGCTTATCTGTTGAAATATAGGTTATTCATGCAATGTAAACAGTATTGCAAATATCAGACTTCAGTTGTTTTTCTCTTTATAAAATACATTTTTTTAAAGACTTGATTTTTATTTCAGCTGAAGATGGCTTTGCTAAATGGTCATGTAAGTTTTTCAATCAGATTTTTTTTTCAAATTTTATTATATATAGCTTAATATAACTTCTGCTTGGTTTTCACTCCTTTGAATGCCACTTTCTTCATTTTTATTTTCAGTGTTATTAAATTAAGCTTCTGAAAAGCTTAATTTAATAACACTGAAAATAAAAATGAAAATTTCCCTTTTCTGTCTCACAAAATATACTGCTGGCATTATTCTGCTGAGAGTATTAAAGGAAAGTAGACTGCATAAACTTGTTAATATGAATAAATGTCCAAACATTGTTAGAAAAAATGAGGGAAGCATATATGAAAACATTTTGCACATTTGATAATTCTGCATCAGAGTGAGGCTACAATCTGACGTCATTAATGGAATCTGTTTAGATAAACAAGGAGCTGTCCAACAACAAGTGTGGAAGTGGATCCGTAAAGCAGCAGGTAGGACTGAGTTGATTCAGGGTAGCCACTAAATGTAATAAATGTATTAATGTATTTTTTTTAAAATGAAGTCAGTTTGTGAGGTGTTTAGGAAGAAAATTTGTGTGATCATTTTTAAAGTATAAAGTAATCATTTGTAGTTGTGCTATACTGTTTACTCTCTTCTCAGTTAAACTGTTGCATGATGACCTAGGAAGGAAACCCAAATAACAATAATATTTATTATTTGTAGCTAATGTCATTCTGGACCCCAGACCAGCGCATCGTAATCTTACTGTTTCTGAGGACGGCAAACAAGTGAGATTCAGTGACCACCTCCTACCTGACAGCCCACTGAGGTTCCAAACTTGGTACGGGATCCAGGGAAAAGAGAGTTTCTCTTCAGGGAGACATTACTATGAGGTTGAGGTTGGGACAAGGGGATGCTTTTCAGTTGGATTTGTGAAAGAGCCTGTTGAAAGGATGAAGTATATTCAGAAAAATACAGAGAATGGCTTCCTGCTGTTGATACTAGAGAAGAATGTGTACAATGTTTCTACAGCCCCCCCCACCTCCCTCTCTCTGAATGAGCCTCCTAAGAAGGTGGGGGCGTATGTGGACTATGAGAGGGGGCAGGTTTCCTTTTACAATGTGGACACCAGGTCCCATATCTACTCTTTTACTGGTTACAACTTCAGTGAGAATCTCTATCCAGCTGTTAACCCCTGTAACAGTGTGACATCAGGTCCCCTTATCATCTCTCCTGTCAGTCACACAGACTGATCTGAAACAGCAGTTTTCACACAGACAAGGATTAATAACCGTCCATTTGATGATTATAATGTTGGGCTTTTTTTCTGTGATATTTGTTTGTCTACATGCTTTGTCAGTGCCAACAGCATTAAATGAACTGAGAGATTACAATAATTGCTTACATACTATATTACCCTGAATCTACCAAAGATCACCTGCCTGTGAATAGTGATCAAGTGATTTTAGTGGATACAGATATTTAATGATTTTAAATACAATCACAGGTTGCTTGCATATTTCTTTCAAATATTCTTTATGTCTGCTGTTAAAAAAATGTTTCCTTTGCTTTGTTATCTCATTTTATATTAAATGCAAGAGTTTGTTTACTTATTAATTTTTAAGTTTACCTTGTTATTGAAGAGTACCAGCTTTTGTATAAATAATGATTATTGGGGTACAAGGACCAAGGACCTACGTTTTAGCATTTGTCAGGAAGTGTGTCATAGTTCAGATTCACCACCTGATGGCAGCAGAGAGATCACACTCCAGCAGAACCTGTTATTAATGAGTAATACCTGATGCTTGTTTGCCATAATTATCCTCCCTTTAAATACAAGCTTATCCATCTGTGGTGTATTGAGTCTTGCTGTGCTAATTTCTACATTCTGTATAATTATATTTCCCAGACGGGAATACATATGGTTTTAGGATCAGTCTGCCGGTCACATTGTACAGGTGTAACAATGCACCATGGCACAAAATCATTTATTAATGTTAATGCAAAGAGGCACAGTAGGAATAATTTCAGTTTTGCTTTGAAATGTTATTTTTGTATTTTGTGCTGGAGTCTGAAGAATAAGGAAAAAATTGCAAAAAGAAAATGGTTTAAACACAACAATGGTTTAAACACAGCTTTTTTTGTAAATGTACATCCCTGAATAAGAACAGTCACATCTTAGCTTGTTTTCAGTCTTATACATTGTTTATACATTAACATTCTGATTTATTCTTATTTTTCCTTTTAGTTTCCAAAAGATAGGGCTTGTTTTAAAAAAGCACTTTCAGTTAAGAGGCTTTTTTTGTGAGTAACGTATATATTTATTCATTAAGAGATTCAGCAACAAACAAAGAAGGCAAACCAGAAACACACAAACACTGACCGTCATCACACTAACAAGTCCATGCAGGGGGAAAGCTGTACGTCACATTAGATAAAAAAAAGAGATATTAATAATAGATAGAGATAATAATAATAATAATAGCAAAAATAATAATAATAACAATAACATAGGTGCTAGGTGAATGGTAAAAAAGAAAACAAGACCAACAATGAGAAAAGATTACATACATGCATCACTGGCCTCTAAGGAGCTCAGTTAACCACTAAATGTTTCCCAGCAGCTACAGACTCAGGTTTTGCCCAGTTAATCCAAGCTGTAGAGTACTCCAGGGGGGTATTCCAGAAAGCAGGTTATGTGACATACCCGGGTAAGTTTAAGGGTAAGTTAGTGGATAACCTCAACTTTCGGTTCCAAAAACGGAGGTTAACTTTCTGGGTATGTACGTAACCATAGCAGCTTACTCTCTGAAGATAACCTGCTACCGAGCAGGTTATGTTCCAGGGTCAGTTTGTTGCAGAAGGTTACTGAGCATGGCGTGCCCTTTTGATGACGATCCTGTGGACATGGAGGCACAAATTATACAAGGTTTTTTTCGCCGGGAGAGAGTTATAAGACCGCGTATTGATGTCTTTTCATTTCCTAATGATTATTTGAAAAAACGTTATCAGTTTTCAAAAGAATCGTTAATTTACTTAACATCTCTTGAAACCGCATATTGCAAATGTCACAAACCCAAACCGCGGGTCTGCGTTTAGCACAGAAAACATTCTGTACATAGCACTTCGGTTTTTTGCGTCAGGGCATTTTCTGTACAATATGGGCGACGCAGAGCATGTGGGAAAGGCAACTGCGTGTAGAGCCGTTCGCACAGTATGTCTGGTACTTAACGCTTCTTACACACGTTTGTACAGTTCCCTGTCCATAAAGCTCTGCGTGTTATTAAAGAGGAATTCCACAGAGTGGTAGGTTTGTCCTTTGTAGTAAAATCTATGATTCATATTTAATATGTAGTCATACTATTTATATCTATACATGTATTCATCCTGCACACACACACACTTCATACTTCCATATATGACTTTCTATTTCAGGGTTTCCAAATGTAATTTGGAATACATGTAATACATGTACAGTATAGTGACAATAAAAGGCATTCATTCATTCATAATTGGGTGCATTGATGGCACCTACATTCCTATTAAAGCTCCTTCAATAAATGAGGGAGACTATGTTAATAGGAAATCTATTCATAGTATCAATGTGCAGGTAACTTGATTTTGTATCCTTAATTTTTTGCCTTGTTAAAATCATCAAACTCATTACTTTTTTCCACTAACTATAGGTAATCATTACAGGACAGTACAATGCTGGTTACCACTGGTTGCCCTCAGATGGGGTGAGGGGAGGTGGTGGTGGGCCCCCGCCAGTTAGACGGGCTTCAGCCTTTTTTCTATTAGCTACATGACAGAAAGAATATACTAAATCGTGTTTAATAAATAGTTCAGTGATCGTGTAATCAAATATTACCTTTTTGCGGAATGTTTTTGTGTTTCATTTTGACTTGGCTCAAAGTTCTTCTGGCTCCAGAAGGATTACACCTTATTAAATAAGAAACCATATATTCCTAGTCGATACACATTGTTATTTTAACCTAAAGAAATGAATGGCAGGAAAAGTAAATGCTTTCATAGTGATTTAACAGTCAAAAGGATGCGGAGGGGTACGTGTTTAATTATTTTGCATTATAATAAAAGGGGAGGCGATGCCAGATTTGCAATTTAATACACACGCATTTACTCTGTCCGTTATTTTTTGCCAAGCCAACTCTCTTTCTTTAGCCGATGCAGCCGTATTGCTTTTTTCATTATTATTGGCTTGAATTCCTCATATGCGTGCATTAAAACGTCCAACTCCGCCTCTGTGAAGTATGCCGCTCTCTTTTTTTCACTTTGATTTTCCATTTTGACTCGGCGATCAATTGAAAACGTCTTTATGTATGCACGGTGCACACGCATTAACTCTGGGTAACCAATAGGAGGTTGATTGAACTTACTCTTCTCAGGTGTTTTGGAACCGACATACTCATGGTATGCGGGTTTGGGGTATATCAACCCAGAGGTTAAGATTTACCAAATGGTAAGTTAAACAAGCTTTCTGGAATACCCCCCAGGTTAGATATATAGCTTGTATTGATCAACCAATGCTTTATTATATATATGTCCTTATTATACCAGTGTTCCAAAATGTCTTTTTAGCTGATGAAAGGCACAAAAAAGGACTCTCCTGTACATTATTGTGAAACTTAAGGTAGTGCCATCATTTAACAAGCACAGACATACATCTGGGTCAGTTGTAGTTGAGAGTATCTTACCCATAACATTACACACATGAGTCCATAACGTTTTAACTTATACTGTTCCTACAGCAGAGTTTGAACATAAAGTACAATTAGGACTAGGAAGCAAACCCATTCTGTATAATCTATAGGGTGTGGCATAACATCTGTCCCATGTGCCTGTTATGGGTAGTGATTTACATTGGGAACGTATAAGGGTATTGTATACTTTTGTGACCCACCCCGAGAGCACTGTCTGTTGCTTACCACTCTGACAGTGGATGTGTCTGTATTTATGCATCGCACTTCAAACCCCTTGCCATCAATGAAGACTGTAATCTTAAATAAAGAAAAAATGAAGAGCCCGGGAGGTCAAACATTTGCCTCAATTCTTGAAAGGTAAGTAAGCCATTGTCACCATAGACATTCTCTAAAGTATTGACACCCCTGGATGCCCAGGGAGCAAATTTGAAAGGTTTATCTGCAGTTAAAATAAGAGGGTAATTCCAAAGGGGGGATAGTTTATGACATATGGGCATATTGCCACGAATTTTCTCTACTTTACACCATACCAAGAGGGAGTGTAATACTATCTTTCTTAGCTTGGCACTTATGTTCCTGTGTTTCTGTTTAATAGACAACAAATCCTATAACCTATGGGGTGTTGCTATTGCTTCCTCTATAACTCTCCAAGGTACTTTAGACTTCACATTTGTCCATGTACGCAGTGCCTGGATTTGAGAAGCCCAATGACAAAATTTTAAATTTGGCAGGGCAAGCCCTCCTTCTAAAAGGATGTTGCAGAGTGGTTTATTTAATTCTTGCTCTTTTGCCGTTCCACAGAAATTTAGAGATCAAAGATTGAATTTAATCAAGAAATTTTGGAGGAGGGGGTGCTGGTATCATAGAGAATAAAAAAATCGGGTGAGCAGTGCTGGATCTTCTGAAATCGATGATCATTTCTTTAGTTTTGTCTACATTTAGAAAGAGGTTATTGCTCTTACACCACTAAGCTACTTTTGCCACCTCCTCCTTGTATGCAGAAATGTTGTTGTTCTTGATGAGGCCCACCACAGTCATGTCTGCAAATGCAAGACATACTCTGCTGTGCAAGTGTAACAGGATGAAAATCAGTTACCCCATAAGGTGTGGATATGTAGGCATGTGTGTGTATATACACTCACCTAAAGGATTATTAGGAACACCATACTAATATGGTTTTTGACCCCCTTTCGCCTTCAGAACTGCCTTAATTCTACGGGGCATTGATTCAACAAGGTGCTGAAAGCATTCTTTAGAAATGTTGGCCCATATTGATAGGATAGCATCTTGCAGTTGATGGAGATTTGTGGGATGCACATCCAGGGCACGAAGCTCCCGTTCCACCACATCCCAAAGATGCTCTATTGGGTTGAGATCTGGTGACTGTGGGGGCCACTGTAGTACAGTGAACTCATTGTCATGTTCAAGAAACCAATTTGAAATGATTTGAGCTTTGTGAAACGGTGCATTATCCTGCTGGAAGTAGCCATCAGAGGATGGGTACATGGTGGTCATAAAGGGATGGACATGGTCAGAAACAATGCTCAGGTAGGCCGTGGCATTTAAACGATGCCCAATTGGCACTAAGGGGCCTAAAGTGTGCCAAGAAAACATCCCCCACACCATTACACCACCACCACCAGCCTGCACAGTGGTAACAAGGCATGATGGATCCATGTTCTCATTCTGTTTACGCCAAATTCTGACTCTACCATTTGAATGTCTCAACAGAAAACGAGACTCATCAGACCAGGCAACATTTTTCCAGTCTTCAACTGTCCAATTTTGGTGAGCTCGTGCAAATTGTAGCCTCTTTTTCCTATTTGTAGTGGAGATGAGTGGTACCCGGTGGGGTCTTCTGCTGTTGTAGCCCATCCGCCTCAAGGTTGTGCATGTTGTGGCTTCACAAATGCGTTGCTGCATACCTCGGCTGTAACGAGTGGTTATTTCAGACAAAGTTGCTCTTCTATCAGCTTGAATCAGTCGGCCCATTCTCCTCTGACCTCTAGCATCAACAAGGCATTTTCGCCCACAGGACTGCTGCATACTGGATGTTTTTCCCTTTGCACAACATTCTTTGTAAACCCTAGAAATGGTTGTGCGTGAAAATCCCAGTAACTGAGCAGATTGTGAAATACTCAGACTGGCCCGTCTGGCACCAACAACCATGCCACGCTCAAAATTACTTAAATCACCTTTCTTTCCCATTCTGACATTCAGTTTGGAGTTCAGGAGATTGTCTTGACCAGAACCACACCTCTAAATGCATTGAAGCAACTGCCATGTGATTGGTTGATTAGATAATTGCATTAATGAGAAATTGAACAGGTGTTCCTAATAACCCTTTAGGTGAGTGTACAGAGTGGATGTCTTCAGATACCTAATAGCAGCAATATTAGAATGATGCACAGTATCCTATATGAAAAACCACAGCATGTTATCATTCCTTGCTGAGTGCCTGTGTGTGTCTGCCTGTGTGAATGAGCATGTGGTCAACTACATGATATTGATCATTGTAGAGTCTGACAGCAGCTGGAAGAAAAGACCTGTAGTGTCTCCTCTCCACACACCGAGGATGCAGCAGCCTGTCACTGAAGGAGCCACTCAGTGTCTCATAGAAGCTGGAAGAAACAACCTGCAGTGCCTCTCCTTCACACCAAGGGTGTAGCAGCCTGTCACTGAAGGGGCTTCTCCGTGCTGTCAGAGTGTCTTGCATGGGGTGGGAGATAATATCCAACAGGGATGACAGCTTTGCTAGCATTCTCTTGTCGCTCACTACCTTCACTGGGTCCAGGAACCGGGCTGGCCCTTCGGATCAGCCTATTCAGTTTCCTTCTGTCTCTAGTGGAGATGCTGCTGCACCAGCAGACCACACTATAAAAGATGACCTGTCATAGAAGGTCCTCAGGAGTGCCCCCTGCAATCCAAAAGACCTGAGTCTCTGCAGCAGATACAGCCTGCCCTGTCTTTTCCTGTAGGGGGCATTTGTTTTTTCAGTCCAGTCCAGTTTACTATTCAGATAAACACCAAGGTACTTGCAAGACACCATCCCAATGTCTGTTCCCTGGATGTTCATTGCTTTAAGTGGAGGATCTTTGTGACTTCGGAAATCTCCCACCAGCTCCTTGGTTTTTCCAGTGTTGAACTGGAGGCATTTCTGTTGGCACCAGTCCACAAAGTCCTGGGTCAGTTCTCTGCACTCCCTGTCATCCCCACTGGTGGCGAGGCCAACTATTGCTGAGTCATCAGTGATAGATTTCTTCAGTGAAACCTCAGGTTCTTTTGGTTGAATGATGAGGCAGGTTCCTTAAGCTTAAGCAGTTTATTAAGACAGAATGAAGATGTTACAGAAAGATGTTTCACACGGCCGGTTCAGAGTCTGTCTGTATCTGTCTCTGCCCCCACTGAGGGAAGCAGGCCCTTTATCTATGGTCTTCATACAGACTCCTGGAGCCAGGGGGTCAGACGGCCTTGGTGAGAGTAAGTTGTATGAGATAGATGTAGGATCACACATACACATATCACAGGGCCTAAATTTCAGGTGGCCTGAGACAAGGCCGAGCCTGGTACGAGAGGCACCAAAGGGGGGTTACACACATGAACACACACACACAGATAACAAGGGAGGCCAGCACTCCAACTTTTATTGCCCTTGACTTGGCACACAACCCCCCTCCACATACACTCTGCCTTACATCTCACTCACCCAACAGACGAACACCCTAAAGGAAATTTCATTTAAGTTTGGCTTTTGTATACCCTGTATATTGATTTACTCACGACTACTAGTCTCAATATACAGATACGTTATGTTTGTACGTGTCCTTAGACAATCTTAGTGTTTTGTGTGCCACCCTTATAACCATGTTCACGGAGTATCACCTATTTTACTCCTTTGTACTTGAACACATATAAATTTAAATAAATAGATAGGCATAGCTACCATTGTACAGTATATATGTTCTCATGGTATACCAGAAGAATCTGGAAAGTGAGTGTAACCAATGTGTCCTAACTTTTAGAGAGTCTTCTTTGTTAAAACCCCCCCCCCCCCATTCTCTTCCAACATTCCTTGGTAGTCCTTATCTGATCTTGGTGGACCGTCACCAAGTTTCTTTGTTCTAACATGCTATGTTAAAAGAACTGAATTAAGGTGTATCTTATCCATTCTGGAGAAGATGAATTGGTATAAGCCACACCAACCAAGATATGTTGTGTCCAGATGTGCAACTTATATTGATATTACCACAAACTTAGGGCCACGTCTATCTATGGATAAGATGTGCTGTTTGTAATATGAATATTTGATGTAATGTCTGCACAAAGTGTAACATCTGTTGAGGTGCAACCCAAAACACCTGTATCCTATACTGATGTGAATCAGTCACATAGATAAAATAATTAATTGTTTAATCAATTAATACAGATGGTATGAGGTATGTACCTGTGAAGCTGGTATGGCATGTTTGGTGTCAAACTGATTGTTAATCACCCCTGATTCCAAATCTGGTCAGTGATTACCATAAAAGTGGATGTATCAAAAGTTATAACAGCTTAATGAAAATCATCAGTAAAGGGAGAATCAGTCGGGCCATAAATCCCAAAAGGACTGATACAGACCCCCTTCCGAAAGCCCGCCAAATGGATGGCCAGCCATTGGGCCAGGTATCGAATTCCTGGTCATCCCTATTCATGAACTTTAGACCATAAAAATCTAGCACCTCAGAACAAAGGCGCGCAGAGAATAACCGCCAGCCTGAAGGAGAACATCAGCCGGGGCAAACAGATCATCAAGCGCAGAGAACAACCATCAGCCCGGGAGAAGAGAAACCCACAAGAAGCCCTCCGGTGAAGGCCCAGATGAACAGAGAACAGCACCCAAGACAAAGCTTCACCAGGAGAGAGAATCCGAAGGGGCTCCACTCCACTGCTCCAAACGCCGCGCCTTCCTGAGTGCCATCAGCTCAGCAGCTCTGCCATCAACTGCCAAGACCCCCCCCCCCCCACTCTTCAACCAAGTAAACCAACTTCCTTTCATTCTAACAACTTAAGCTGTTCTGTTAACCTGCTATAAGACTTTAGGATCGTGTTCCACAAACTGTGCTTGCTTTGCAGAACAGTATTTCCCATTTAAGGTTAATCATTTAAATACGGTCATTGCATTTTCATAATTACATCGTTTGTTTTATTCCGTTATTTCGTGTTTGTTGTTTGTGTTAGGTGTAATGTCTGTCTTATGTTAGTTGTAGTGTTAGTTAGGAATAAAGGCATGTCTTTTACACAACTTCAGCCTCCGTCATTGAGTACTCACACTAAGTTCCTGCCTCTGTGCGATCTTGCTACACGCTCTGAACCTCAAACTCGCCTGAAACATCGCGAGACTCTCTCTCATCGGCCGTGAGGGGAGCTTCGCTACCAATCGTTTACATTACCTGGTGATGCAGCTCGCTAGATGAGCCTTCTAACCCAGGTTACTAAGCGATACTGGTAATTAGTGAATCCCATTTAAGTCTCACATTAACAGACTCACAGGGATACCGCAATTGAGTTTGGAGGAGCCGACCATTCGGCATAACGATTGGTTAATAATCAACATTAAATAATAATTAATTAAACTTTAATTAATTTCAAACATATTGGTGGAGATATTAAAAATTACCTGAGCTAATAATTCCTACATAATTGGTGGAGAATGCGGGCACAAGGTTTAAACTTTTTGTGAGCACACAATTTAAATGTTTTATGACCGAACGTGCAGTTGAATAAGCGCTGCTGTGAACAGGTTGCAAAGTTGAGGATTAATTGCACTCACGGCAGTCCGAAGGCATTTAAGCGGGATTATACGGGCTTATTATTTTTATTTCTATTATTAGTAGTTATTTTCTTTTGTTTTTATTTTCGGTTATTTTATTTTAGGTTTCACTCGTTTTAAACTGCAGTAAACTCAAATTCTCAGGTATCTGACGAGATTCTCAGGTATAGCGCGTTGTTTCCAGGATCGATTCGGACGAGTTTCTCCGTTTCTATATATCCTGGCAGAGATCTCTCTCTCTATTAGCGAACAGGAATTCTTGTTACGAGATTCTAACCTGAATTCTGTTGCTCTTGTACTCCCTGAGATAAGACCGATAGCTTAGCTACCTATCAGGATCTTTCTCGTATGTGTGTGCCTGCTTTAGACAAAGCAAGTTTAACACCGCTTTGCTCTGTGAGCCAAGTGTGTGTGTTATTTAGAATTTGGGAGTCTCCAGTGCTTGAGACCCACCGTGGTTAAGCACCATTTGCGACGAGATATAGTGCACTCGCTATTTAGATCCGTCGCCGTAACGCGAGCGCTGTCTCACTTCAGCAATTGTTTTAAGGGGTTTAAACTGCGCAAGACACAGAAGTTAGCCGCAAGCGGCGTGTGCATACATTGAAAGTGTATGTCACTCATCTAGCATCGGCAACTGCCTAGCAACCGTCTTGGTTACGAGTGCAGTCAGCGAACGCCACTCTAACCACTTAAAGGTCAGAGCCCTGAAGGCCTGCCTGACGCCATTTGTTTTTTTTTTTCTCCTGGGTCACCAGTGACCCCACCCCTTAGGCTCACGTACCTGGGACCCCCCCCCCCACAAAGGGAGCAACGTCCCATTGAGCCTCTAGTGGTCAGGCATAGAACTACCACTCCATTTCGAAATTGCGCCTCCAGTGGTCAGGCATTGGACTACCACTCCATTTCGAAATTGCGCCTCTAGTGGTCAGGCATAGCACTACCACTCCATTTCAAAATTGCGCCTCTAGTGGTCAGCCATAGTAGTATAACAACATCTGAGTTGGGTCTCTAGTGACCAACACCGGTAATACCAACAAACATAATTGGACACAGATTTTTGCCTGAAAGCAGGAATCAACTTTACAGACCAAATCGATTAGATCATAACACATTAACATCTAATTAGGTTACTGCTGCATAACTAATTGATGTTTACAATTGAACAATAAGAAACAATTAATTTGGTTTGATTTCTGTTTTACCTTTTTGATTTATTTTAGGTTTTATTTCATTTTATGCTTTCATTCACTCTCTCTCCCCCAACAAGGAGACTTGCATAGAAGTTCAACCGTTATTAATAACAGAAACCCAGTTACATATACAATCACATTAGGGAGTCATTGAGGTTTTGGACGTGATCGGTTGAGCTTTTCCTGTGCTGGGTGCTTACCATTCGCTCTCTGTTGGTTGAGCTCGCCTGTGGCTCTGCTGTCACTGCTTACGATCGTACAGTTTGTCAGAACCGAAGGGGAGTTCTCAGCAATTGGATGCCCAAAAGCGCGCCAGCCCGGCTGCACCCGCTGACTCATTAAGGGCAAGGCTGACAGGTACCTCAGGCAGTCATTACAACTTTTGAGGACCTCACCAGGACCTCGTCTAGGGTGAGTTCTGAGAATGGCCCTAGCTTGGACTCTCACTAGGGTGGGTGACACCTGAAGGCTATTTTGCCAGCCTTGGTCGAGCCAGGTCTCAGGCAGTGCAGCCAATAAGCTGAGCCCCACCTGGCTTGTCTCAGTTGTGCGTACAGAACACCCCCTTCCAAGTTGACATTGCTGGGGATCGGGGCAGTGGGAGCTGGACTTGGGCCTGTTTGGCTGGGATTGAGCTTGTGGGACGTGCCCTACTCAGGAGGGACACCTGACAGCGTTCAAACCTCTCTCACTGCATGACTAGCTTAACACTGCAACACCTCATATAGGGACAAATAAAGCAGAACCTGCTAGTGGTCCCCCCTTCTGGTCAAAGCGGAGTTGTACGACAGAGCCCAACCCAGGGATAATCTGATCTGCAACAGCAAGCTACGTTTGAATGCAGTCCCATTGGTTTGAAGCTGTTATTTCTCATTTCCTGTTCCCAACTTCTCCTGTGGTCTTCTGACACTGTCAGTAGCCACAGATCTGCAATTTCCAGGATAAGGCTTTATCCTTTCCCCCTCACTAGGGCATCTCTCAGGCCCTAGAGTAACTCACACTGTTCTAACCTGCAACAACTTCTCCCAGGGAACAATTTTTGTTTGTTTATTTTGTCGTGGGTAACTATTCCCGTGGTTCACTACACCCTTCCAGTTACCCATTGACAGGCCCCAAGTTCTACTTTATTTTATTTTGTTGGTTTAATTTGTTCGGCCAGATTTAGGTGTTAGGCCTCCCACCTTGGCAAGACCCAGCCTGAGTATAACAGATTTCTGCGATCACCCTCCAGTTGACCGAGTCACCATGACCCACAGAGAAAGCCCCCTTGACCAATGGAAGGATTTGGGTACCTGGCTGGATGTTGTGACTTCTGACTTCCTGCCCAGTCAGGCCGATCTCACACGGTCCAAAGGAGCTGACCAGCTTGAGGAGGACATCGCCGAACTGATGGCCACACCACCCACTCAGAAATGCGGGAGTAAGGAGCTAATCAAAATACTCGACTCCCTCACACACAAACTCCTAGACAGGCTGCAGATTAGCGAAGAGGAAACGTCCAGCCTCAAACAAAGAGTGCAATCACTCAAGCAGCAGGAGGAAAACACCCAACGACTACTGGCAGAGGCACAGAGAAATGCCACCCAGGCCCAGCATCACATTGGGAATCTGGAGCAAGAACTCCAAAAGAGAAGCTCTCCACCCCATGAGGAGGAGGAGACGGAAGAAGGCGAAATGCCTCACACCAGCAAAAAGCTTCAACACACCCTGGAAGAGCTCAGAGCTGAAGCTGCCCAGCAAGAACTGCAAGCCAGAGCCACCAGAGAAAACCTTGAAGCCAGACTGGACCAGGCCGACACCCTGCTGGACAGAGCCCACATGGAGCTCAAGAACAAGGATGGTCGGATCCAGGCCCTGGAAAACCATCTGGTCGAAGCACAGAGACGTCTGCACAAGATGAATCACCAACTGATCAGCTCCCAGGAACAGCTCACCGATGCCAGAATGAAACATCGGGCTGACGCAGAAGAGATTGACCGGGTGAGACAGGAATTGAAGCAAGCATATGAGGTGAAGTTGGAATTTGAGGCACCCTACGAATCAGCGATGGGACCGACGTCATCTCCAACAGTGCGGTCGCTCCCAAGGCACACGGGGATCTCTCATCGGGACGAGGTAACTCCCTGCCACTCACCAGACCTTGAGGAACCAAGAACCCAGAAGGTCTCTCTCAGAGAAGACACCACAAATGGAACAGGCCTACCAAAGCGAACGTTACACCAGCACCGGGCTACCACAAAGGAGCTTGATAAAGTAGCTCGGAATATCAACACGTTCACCCCGAATCCCAGAGGAGACCACGACATTCATGCCTACCTCCAAGACATTGACTTCCACCTCCAAAGACTGGACAATGTGACCAATGAGGACAGAGTCTACCTCATCAGGATCACATCTAGCCTAGAGGTCCGCAGCTTCTTGGATTGACAACCTAGTCGAATCAAAGCCGACGCCATGCTGCTACACGAAGCACTGACTCGAGAGTTTACTGATCCTGAGTCAGAACAAGGTATCGTCGTCACCTTCGATGTTAAACAGAGCAGACAAGAAGCTCCCCAAGCCTACTACAATCGCCTTTGTCGGGCACATTTTGGGTCCAGAAATAAGCCAGACATGGAACAAGATGCGAACTTCAAGGCTCTCTTCCTTCGGTACCTCCACCCAACCATTAACCACTACCTGGGGCTCATGGCTTGTCCCCGCACCATGACAAGTCAACAACTGCGAGATCTGGCAATCAAGGCGTACCACAAACAAAGAGCAGCAGCTGAGAAGGCAACCAAGGCTCCGGCAGTGCTGAACCTTGGCACTACAGATCCCAACCTAGCGTTGGAAGGTGGCCACCCTCCTCATCAACCACCAATCCACGACCAAGGTTGGAGAGCAGCAAGCCACAGTGAGCGTTACCCTGGTGCGCCCCCACAGCAGTCAAAGACTCAGCCAGACTGGTGGGAGACACGGCGCTATCCTAGCAAGGGTAAGCTAAGACCAATGGAGCGATGGAACAAGCAGACAGACCGACAGGGAAACCAGTTTCCTAAGCCAAGCTCTCCCCCAAGTTCCCGACAGAATCCACCACGGAACTGGCAAGACAGAAGGAGAGGTTACGATCCAGACTCGAGGCCTGGACGAACCAAGGAAGAAGAGGAGTCTAATCTACTACAGTTGCTGAGTGATTTCTTTACTCAGCATCCCCTCAAGGGTCAAGAGGACTTTCGGAAAAAAGATCCAAAATGACTAGGACGGAAGCACAAATCACGCAGGACCCCACAACCTTCACCTGAACCCACACCAGACAATGCCTACAAACTCCCTCAGAGGTCAGCCCCAAATGACACTCAACAGGCATCAGCCTTCCCTACCAGAGATATTGGAACAACTGAAGAAGTCCCACCTCAATTAGAAAGTGCTACTGACTCATGCCCAGTAAGAGCACCTGATGTTGCCGTCACCAACACAGAGCTTGATCAAGGGGATGAGCCCCCACTGGTGCCCGGTAGCACTGTCCTGGTTGTGTACCTTGACTCAGAGCACCAATCTGACTGTGGCGACGCCTCACCATTTCCTGGCCAGGCCCCTGTGCCACAGCTTCTGGGTGACCTGATGGAAAGGGGGGTAGCCAAGAAATTCTACCTCTCCATCACCCTGGAAGATGTTCTCACCCTCGAGGCCCTCATCGACACTGCAGCAGACATCACCCTCATGTCAGCCAGTCGCTTCTACCAGGTGCAGCACCTAGCCGCCCAGAAGAACAAAACCCTCCAGCCGAGGAAATGCTCTTTGGATGTGCAGGCATATTCACCAGTGGGCACCAGGATGGATCACATGATTCCCCTCAATTTGTCCATCGGCCCCATGAATGTAATGCACCCTGTATACATTTCCAAACTTGTGTCCATTCCATTCCTCATTGGGAAAGATTTGCTGAACCGGTTCAAGCCATTGTTAGACATCCAACGTCAGAAAATTTGGGCTCAAGTTACAGAACCGCTGCCACTGTGGACACCTGACACAGTCACATGGGAATGTCAAACCCTGGCTGTCTCCTCGGACCTCACTCCACACTATGGAGAGAACGCAGCAGGAGATCAGTGTCTTGACGCAAGAGACCCATGCCAGCACCATGACTCCTTCCTGTGCAGGCAGGACCCTACCCTGGGATCCTTCTGCCCCAAGATCAGGAAAGGCATGTGGCCCCAAGGCATGGAAGTCACAGATGTGGTAATGACCATGGAGGTAGAAAAGTCACCAGTGACAAAAGAGACTGTATGTCACTTGGAGATTGCTGACGACCAACACCTGACAATTCATGCTATAACTGCCCAGCCTGATGCAGTACAGTCACCCAGCTGCCACAGCTATTCTCAGGAGGGACCAGCAGCACCCAACATTGTGGACACGCCCACAACAATGGAACTGTCGCGACACCACTACTTTGAGGAAAATGTCTGTCAAGACATGATCACCATTTATGTAGATGGGTGCGTATTCAAACATCAGGGGACCCTGAAAGCTGGACCTGGCATTCTGTGGCTCAACGACGACCACGTCCCACCACAGCAGTTCAAGCTCGGTCCCCACACGTCACAGTACGCAGAGCTGGCAGCAATCTTAATCACCCTGGAGATGGCCTCCGAACGTGAAGTAAAGGACCTTCTGATCTGCAAAGACTTCAGCTATGCGCGTCTCAGCTTCATGTGCCATCTCCCTCACTGGACACGAAATGGCTTCAAGACATCAGGGAACAAGCCAGTCAAACACCAAGACCTCCTGCACACATGCAATGCTCTGATTATCGCACGAAACATGCAGATCTATTGAAAGAAGGTCAGCGGTCATTCCAGACTCCTAGGACTGGACAAGACATACCATGACCACACGGATGCACTCGCCAAAGCAGGACCACTGCACGGTGACTCGTGGGAGTTTTGCTCCCTCCCACCCACCCATGCTGTCCAGGTAATCACCTGCGGCCACAGCCAAGCACCTACCTCGATGCCAGAGGCCTCACTGCTGGAACTTTCCCTTCAGGTCTCCAACTCTGACATCAACTCTCTCCAGCCCACTGATGTTGTGCTCAGCAAGGTCTGCGAGTCTACTCAAATCAAATTACAAATACCACCAAGGGTGGCAGAATTCCTTAATCTCAAAACCCCCAAATTACTGTCTAAAATATACAGGACACTTTCTAAAATGGATGATTCAATATCCCTTCCTATTGCAAAATGGGAGGCAGATTTATCAATCAGCTGGAACCACAATTTCTGGTCTAAGACATGCTTAAAAACCTTTGAACTGATTAGAAGTCCCAATTTACAATTAATACAATACAAAATCCTGCATAGAGTGCACTATACAGGGCATCGGATGTTCAGGATGGGTTTTACATCTTCTAACAACTGCTCACACTGTCAAGGGGATACACCTGACAATTACATCCATGCTCTTTGGTTCTGTCCACCTGTTCAGATGTTTTGGCGCAGGATTTGTGAGGACTTATCAAAGTGTCTGAAATGTACCATTCCAGCCTCTCCTTCAGTCTGCTTGTTGGGTGACTTAGATGGTGTCACTACCGAGATTAACACAACCCACATGGCTTTCACCGCTTTATGCATTGCTAAGAAGACTGTCCTCATGAACTGGAAAAATAAAAAAAAAGCCGTGCTGCTCCTGGGTGGGTCCGGGGCGGGCTTGGGGTTCTGGGGGCGCTCTGCCTCCGGGCTGGGGTTCCGGCTGGGCTGGGGGGGCTTGGGTCCTGGTGGGTGGGTCGCCGGGGTGTGGGCTGGCGCGTGCACTGGGGCCCGGCCCCGGCGCGGGGACCTTCGGCGCATTGGAGGGGCTGGGGGCCTCTTTAGCTGGTGGGGAGGTTGTTACCATCTGCCCGCAGGTGGTCCCTGCCTTAGGGGTATCCACTCTGCGGGGGTGGGGGGGAATCCAATAGAGTAGGAGAATGGACCAAACCTGGGTGTCTGTTGTCTTATGTAGTCTGGGAGTTGACTGAATGGTGGGGTGGGTGTAGTTTTTCCCTCTGTGGTGGGGTCTGGTTGGCTGCCCCGGGCTCTGTGGTGCCCGGTGGTGCCGCTGCTCTGGGCCCCCGGACTGGATGGGCCTCGGCTCTCCCGCCCTGGGTGGATTTCGGGGAACGGGGGTGCTTATGGGGGTCAGCGGGGGGGCTGGCTCCAGAGGGGGGGTACTTTGCCCCCCCCGATCCTTTCCTCCCCATCCCTAAATGCTTCCCTCCTCCCGCTCCGTCACCCCAACACACATATAGGGCTTTGAGGTGCAGGTGCGTCGCTGGGATGCAGGGGATTCCTCCTCTGTCCCCCCGTGGCCACCTGTGTCTCAATCACACATCACAACTTAGACACTCTCATTACTTACTCTCTCATGACACATACATTTAGGGCCTTGGGGGTGGGCACAAGGAATGGCGTCCAGAGGGCGGTCTGTTCATTCAGCCTTACCTCTGGTGCCAGTGCCCACTTCTCAATTTTAAGTTGCATATAGACATTGAGGGTTCTGGGGAGGGGCCGAGCTGACACCAGCTGCTGATTGGCAGAGGGTGGTTAGCACCATGCCCTTCCCCTGTTTTAAAGCACTTTAGAACAACACGCACCAACACCACATATGAGCGGGCGGAGGGAAGCATGGGGTCTTTTCACACCCACGTTCTCTGTTCACCATCTGGGGCCGGGGGCTGGGAGGAGCTGGCCGTCCGGTCGGGGTCTGGGCTGGTGGGCTTCTCGGCTGCTGTGGGGTCCGGGGTGGTCTTCTTGTCCCCATGCCAGAGGAAAAATGGGATCCATCTCCGAGGTCTGGTGGCGGATTGCCCCTCTGGGGGCGGTGGTGCCTAGATCTCGGAGTATAGAGTATATATGGGGAGTGTGAGTGTGTGTACGGCGTTCATTTCTGTGTCTTCATGTTGGGCGAATGGGTGAATATTTGTTTATGTGTGCATGAGGGTGGGAACGTATGCTTGTGTATGTGTGTGCCTGTCTGTCTATACGTATGTGTCAGGTTGGGTCTTAGACTCCACCTGAAATAACATCTCAGGCTCTATTACCCCCCGCCACACTCCCTGCTGGTGGATGAGGCCCCCGGCCGCCGATGCGTTGGTGGTTCTCGATGTCTGGGGCTGGATGCTCTGGTGTGTGCTGGCTCACTCTCGGCGGTTGCCTGCCGGGGCCTGGCCCTTCCGGCTCTGTCGGGGCCCTGGCTGGGGGGTGGGGGGTCCCTTGGATCTCTGGGCCCGGGGTCCGGTCTGCCCTGGTGTGGCCGGCCGCCGGCGGGGCCTGCGTGCTCGTCGCCACGGCCCCCTGGGGCTCCTGTGATGTGGCTGCCGGATGGCCCCCCTCCGGAGCGCTCCTCTGCCCTTTTCTCGGTGGGGGCTGCAATTGTCCCTGCGTTGGTCCTCCTGGGGTTCCCGTGCCCTGGGGGGCCTCTGGATATCTGGGGCCCGGGTCTCCCCCGTGTCGACTTCATGTCCTGGGTGGGCGGGGCTGTGGCTCCCCACACACACTACTAGACAATTACTTGGAGAAACCTTAGGAACACCAGCGCGCTGACACACAGGTGTGCACACAGGTGCTCACGGACACGTGCTCACGGACACGTGCTCACGGACACGTGCTCACGGACACGTGCTCACGGACACACACTGTCTTGATCGGCTGTTGTTTCTGGGCATGGGTTGTAAGGCTGGTTGTGTGTGCTGTTCAATAACATTTAACGTTTGATGGTCGTTGTGATTAGTACAGATGTTGTATGTTGTCTTTCTCTTTTCAACAGACATGGAAGCAGATTATCTGTTTTGTTTTTTTCTTGGTTTTTTTGTTTTTTTTTTGTTTTTCTTTTGTTTTTTTTTTTTTTCTGTTTTCTTTCCATTCCTCTCTCTCCCTCTCTCTCTCTTCCCTCCTTCTCCTTTGTCCCCCCCCTCCCTCTCCTTCTTTTGAGGAAGTAAATAAAAATATAAAATAAAATAAAAAAAAATAAATAAATAGTAATTTTAAAAAAAAAAAAAAAAAAAAAAAAAATAGATACAGTCCCCCGCAGAGGGGGGGTGGAGGAGGGAATATAAAAAAAAAAAAAAAAAAAAAAAAAAAAAAAAAAGCAAGGTCTGCGATCATCTCCGCGATCTCTCTGCTAACTCGATCTCCACAACTGATCAGGCATCCTTTCCTGACCTCCATCACCTGATGATGGCTTTACCCTTTCTTCATCTTGCAAAGGGCGTACCTCTTGGTGTCCCTGATGCCCACACTTCACCACAGCTCGTGGGCCCTCAGGCACAAAGGGGGGTCATGCTACGGTACGCCCACGACGCACCCTGTGCAGGACACCGCAATGCCAAAACAACCAACGAGGCTCTCAAGATGAAGCCAGCAGCTTGGAATGAACCACATTCCAACCAAAAGAAGGACTACTTTTCCAGCCGAAATCTCCTCCAAAACCCCAACAAGAAAGACCAAAGAGATAGGGGAGGAAAGATGGTCACAGATAGGGTAGACTAAGGTGGTGGGCTTGACTACTGATATCTGGGTGACCTTTTCAGTTTTTGCTGTACTTATCTGTTTCTTTCTTTTGATAGCTTTTCATTTTATTTTGGTTGTTGTTTTTGGAAAGGACCTGGGGTGGCTCACGCGTGCCCGGGAAATTACTGAAGAGGATCCGGTTTTGCAATTTTCTTTGTCCTGTTTATTTCTTTGCAATTGTTCTCTGCCCGAGAATTGTTGCCCACTATTTCTTTCTCCTGTTCCCTTTTGCACCGGTGTACACAACATTCAGAGTCTTGACTCACCACCTCACTCCTAATCTGGTCTTTTATTTTCTACCCCCTACCACTAGGATGTTGCTGCCCCCGCTACTAGCGTTACTCTGGCTAGGAGGCTGAGGCTCCAGTCTGACACGGCGTTCCCTGGGCCTCCGCCCAGCATCGTGTTCCGGGGACAGCCCGGTCTCGTGATTACCAACTGTTGTACCCACACAGAGAGAGTATTCGTCGGACGATGTCAACTGAGCCATTACCTGCACGAGAGACCCCAAACTAGTGGGACAGGTGTCCGATGGACCCAGGATGCCCTGCATCATGCTGCCGTGGACACTACCCACAGGTTGGAGCAGACCCAAGCTGAGTCCAATCGACGGCCCAAGAGGCTCCTGAGCACCCTGCTAGGAGCTGCAGCAGCCGTTGGCACCCTGTTCGACATAGGATTCACCACTCCTCGCGGTCCCAGAAGCCAGTCGCCAGCCCCTGCACCTCCTCCCTGTCCATCCTGTCACTGTGCCACCCAGAGTGCGAAACAATGGGATGTCAACAATGCCTCATTGCATGGGTGTGATCCTGTTTCAACTTCCGTCGCCTGAATGATGGCAATGCCATCATTAGCCGAAAGGGGGGATATGTAGGATCACACATGCACATATCACAGGGCCTAAATTCCAGGTGGCCTGAGACAAGGCCGAGCCTGGTACGAGAGGCACCAAAGGGGGGTTACACACATGAACACACACACACAGATAACAAGGGAGGCCAGCACTCCAACTTTTATTGCCCTTGACTTGGCACACAACCCCCCTCCACATACACTCTGCCTTACATCTCACTCACCAAACAGGCGAACACCCTAAAGGAAATTTCATTTAAGTTTGGCTTTTGTATACCCTGTATATTGATTTACTCACGACTACTAGTCTCAATATACAGATACGTTATGTTTGTATGTGTCCTTAGACAATCTTAGTGTTTTGTGTGCCACCCTTATAACCATGTTCACGGAGTATCACCTATTTTACTCCTTTGTACTTGAACACATATAAATTTAAATAAATAGATAGGCATAGCTACCATTGTACAGTATATATGTTCTCATGGTATACCAGAAGAATCTGGAAAGTGAGTGTAACCAATGTGTCCTAACTTTTAGAGAGTCTTCTTTGTTAAACCCCCCCCCCCCATTCTCTTCCAACATTCCTTGGTGGTCCTTACCTGATCTTGGTGGACCGTCACCAAGTTTCTTTGTTCTAACATGCTATGTTAAAAGAACTGAATTAAGGTGTATCTTATCCATTCTGGAGAAGATGAATTGGCATAAGCCACACCAACCAAGATATGTTGTGTCCAGATGTGCAACTTATATTGATATTACCACAAACTTAGGGCCACGCCTATCTATGGATAAGATGTGCTGTTTGTAATATGAATATTTGATGTAATGTCTGCACAAAGTGTAACATCTGTTGAGGTGCAACCCAAAACACCTGTATCCTATACTGATGTGAATCAGTCACATAGATAAAATAATTAATTGTTTAATCAATTAATACAGATGGTATGAGGTATGTACCTGTGAAGCTGGTATGGCATGTTTGGTGTCAAACTGATTGTTAATCACCCCTGATTCCAAATCTGTTCAGTGATTACCATAAAAGTGGATGTATCAAAAGTTATAACAGCTTAATGAAAATCATCAGTAAAGGGAGAATCAGTCGGGCCATAAATCCCAAAAGGACTGATACAGACCCCCTTCCGAAAGCCCGCCAAATGGATGGCCAGCCATTGGGCCAGGAATCGAATAAAAATCCATAAAAATCTAGCACCTCAGAACAAAGGCGCGCAGAGAATAACCGCCAGCCCGAAGGAGAACATCAGCCGGGGCAAACAGATCATCAAGCGCAGAGAACAACCATCAGCCCGGGAGAAGAGAAACCCACAAGAAGCCCTCCAGTGAAGGCCCAGCTGATCAGAGAACAGCACCCAAGACAAAGCTTCACCAGGAGAATCCAAAGGGGCTCCACTCCACTGCTCCAAACGCAGCTCTGCCATCAACTGTCAAGACCCCCCCCCCCCCCCCCCACTCTCCAACCAAGTAAACCAACTTCCTTTCATTCTAACAACTTAAGCTGTTCTGTTAACCTGCTATAAGACTTTAGGGTCATGTTCCACAAACTGTGCTTGCTATGCAGAACGCTATTTCCCATTTAAGGTTACTCATTTAAATCCGGTCATTGCATTTTCATAATTACATCGTTTGTTTTATTCCGTTATTTCGTGTTTGTTGTTTGTGTTAGGTGTAATGTCTGTGTTACTGTATGTTAGTTGTAGTGTTAGTTAGGAATAAATGCATGTCTTTTACACAACTTCAGCCTCCGTCATTGAGTACTCACACTAAGTTCCTGCCTCTGTGCGATCTTGCTACACGCTCTGAACCTCAAACTCGCCTGAAACATCGCGAGACTCTCTCTCATCGGCCGTGAGGGGAGCTTCGCTACCAATCGTTTACATTACCTGGTGATGCAGCTCGCTAGTTGAGCCTTCTAACCCAGGTTACTAAGTGATACTGGTAATTAGTAAATCCCATTTAAGTCTTACATTAACAGACTCACAGGGATACCGCAATTGAGTTTGGAGGAGCCGACCATTCGGCATAACGATTGGTTAATAATCAGCATTAAATAATAATTAATTAAACTTTAATTAATTTCAAACATATTGGTGGAGATATTAAAAATTACCTGAGCTAATAATTCCTACATAGACAAAGAACATAATGAGCGAGTAGCAAGGACAGAAAGAAATATAAAAATAAGAAATAGGAAAGCTATAAATGAATGAACTAAATTAACATAATTAGATTAACTAGGGAAATCCCTCAACAGAGAACTATTGCAGATAGCAACTGGTGGCGTTGTAGAAGAAATCTGCAGTGTAGATGGTGAAAAGAAATGGACTAAAACCATTCCCTGTGGGGCTCCTTGACTGTGACACTGTCAGACACACAGTCCCAGGTCCTCACATACTGCAGTCGGTTGGTGAGATCCAAGATCCATGTGGTGAGGTGGTGGTCTCCTCCTATGTACTCCATCTTGTCCCTCAGGATTGCAGGTAGTATGGTGTTAAAAGCACTGGAGAAATCAAAGAACGTGATTCTCACAGTGATCAGAGAATTTTCCAGGTGAGAGACAGATTGATGTAGGAGGTGGATCACAGTATCATCTACCCCAATGCCAGACTGATAGCCAAACTGAAGTGGGTCGAGCGATGGGCTCACCAGGGGCAACAGATGAGCAAGGATCAATTGTTCCAAGGTCTTCATTAAGTGGGAGGTCAGAGCCACTGACCTGTAGTTGGTAAGGTTGTTGGGTTGTGGTGTCTTCGATGTTTTCCTTAGTTGTAGCACTCTCCCCAGCTTCAGGCTCAGGATGATGATATACTCAACTATCCCACATAGTTGTTCTGGGGAGGATTTCAGAAGACTTGAGCTGATGACATCTGGACCCGTTGCCCTTCTTGCATTGATCCTTCTGAGCTCCTTCCTAACCCAGGTCATTGAGAGCGACAGGCTGAAGTAGGATAATTGTGTGCTGGAGGTTGTAGTTGAGGGAGAGGGGCAGTGAGCAGGTAATGTAGTAGAGATATGAGGTGAGAGAGGTTAAGTGGTACCTTGGGCGGGGCCTATTTTTGTGGGCGGGGCTTAAAGCTATCTCCCATATGTGAGGTCATAAGCGGGAGGTGGGCGTATCCTTTGTTCTGATTGGCCGGTGGGGAGGGGGGGTTTTGGCCAATGGGGAGGGGGGTTTTGGACAAATGGTATACATGCTTATGCCACATGCTGCCGATAGGGGGGTCGTAGTGTTTGGTGGTTTGTTAAACTTTAATAGAATAAAAATACATTACATGTATTTTATTAATGTGTTATTTTTAATAACGTTTTTTAAGGAATAATAAAACATATAGCAGGATGAACGTAAGCTAGGGCAAAACTTGTAATAGAAGTGAATACGAAAGTTCAAACAAGGAGACCTAATGAACGCCAGCGTGTCCAATCACAGCGGTCCAGGTTTTATATAAAGATTAAATCTAACCCACTTCTTTGCCGTTACAGCTATTCGTTCTCCCGCCTCGTTCCTTTCCCGCTCTTTGGGCTCCATCGTGTCCGGCTTGTGTCTGTCTCCGGCGCGCCGCCTCCTCTTGGGGATTTCGTCTATCCTTCACCCGCTTTCGGTGAAGGTTTTGGCGCTCCACGTCCCTTGCGACGAGAGACGCGTCGTTCTCGGCTGTCTCCAGACCGGGACATGCGACGGCGATCTGATCGGCGATTCCGGGGTTTTGTGGAGAAGGTGGCTGTCCTTGTTGATCCCGATCTCTCATGCTTGGGAATCCCGCAAGTTGCACTACACCTCCTCGGAGTACACGGATCGCCATCGTTAAGCGCCCACCGGCCGCCTTTTCTCCGATGGCTGCGCCCTCTTAGCCCGCCGGGCTGCTTGCATCTCAGATTCCCCCGCTCATCCGTCCCTCAGGCTCGTCCTCTGCTAAATCGCCTGCGCGTTTGTGGGTCCTCGGCGCGTCTTCCGGCTCACTCGGAGCCCATTCCGGCCGACAGGCTCGTCATGCTGGATGCAGGACCGGCGTCTCCGCTGTTCCGGCGTCTCCGCTGTTCCGGCGTCTCCGCTGTTCCGGCAGCGCTATCTGGTGGACTTCTCGTGTCTCCCTCCACCGCGGTCCATTCTCATAATCAATCTCGCATCCTCCAGGGTAAGGACATTGGTCTGGTTTCGTTGCTTTTGCCAAGTGCAACAGACGCGTTGTGATTGCGGCGGCGTTTCCGTTTGGGGCTTCGGATCCCCAATTTCAGTTTGGC
The DNA here is from genome assembly GCF_048594095.1 of Paramormyrops kingsleyae. Lineage (NCBI taxonomy): Eukaryota > Metazoa > Chordata > Actinopteri > Osteoglossiformes > Mormyridae > Paramormyrops > Paramormyrops kingsleyae. Next base: position 2,151,055 of record NC_132808.1, on the reverse strand, counting down.
CTGTTTATCTCCGGGTTCGTCGTCATGTTTGGCGTTTATAGAGTCGTTGTTCGCTCTGTGTCCGGAGTGGTGTGGGGAGCTGGACGCCCATTTGTCCTTGATTTATGGTAAGGTGGGTCTCTGTTTTGTGAATGCCATGGATCGTTCTCGGCTGGAGCTGCCTTGTTGGTTCAGGTGACAAGCACCCGTGTTTGTTGATCGTGTCTGATCTCCGGTTTTCTAGTTCATGTTGGTGGATATAGAGCCCTTCTGTGATCGCTTTGCCCTAGTCACTCATCGCGTTTCCATCCTGCTAGAAGAGGGACGGGCGGTTCAAGTTCGTGGACCTTTTTGGAAATCCATCCTTCTGCTTCTGTCTGCGTCCGTGCTCTTTCTTCGGCGCTTTCGTCTCACTATGATTCCAATGTCGTTGATTGTTTGCTAACTGGTTTGACTGAAGGCTTTGGGGTGGGTGTTGTTGCGAGGGGTCTTAGGTCTGTCGTGCGGGAACCTGTGGTATTTCTCTTGTTTATAGTGTAAGTACACGTATGATGTGTCGAGTACGTGTCTGGTACGGTAAAGGTGTATGCATGGTAAATTAATTTGAGAGAATTACTTTACAACTTTCAGTCGATGACGCAAACTTAATTATGTTGCTGAATAAATGTTGCTTAATTATGTTGCTGAATAATTTGTAATGATATTACAAATGTCTTTCAAATTTTCATACATCCTTCCCAATGGCCCTTCTTTGGCGTTAAATTGCGAATCTGTTTTATTTTCCAGTCAGGCTCGTTTTTGGTTGTCAGAGCAGTCCGTCTGTATTGAATTGTCTGGCTTCCGCTCAGTCATGAATACTGCTGTACAACTCACGGATTCATTTTGTCTCACACTTGCTGGATCTCGTGATCCACCCTCCTCACAGCCTGACTCCTCGCCATCTTAATTAAAAGTGTGTTTAGGGAATTTGGCATCCCCTTCCCGGGGAGAAAAACCTTCGGTCTGCTCACTTCTGAGGCATTGTGGGTATCGTGTTAGGCTTGCATCTCATTGTTATCCATCTGCCGTTGGAGGAATCGAATTGCATTCGCGGAATTTGCTCCACGTTCATGCATTCATCCTCGGTTTCTAAATGCAAACGAGTGACCCTGCGGGATATCATTTTACTTCGGGATCATTTTCAGGGTTAAATGTCCTGCTTATTTTAGGTTATTTTAGGATTACGATTCTCATTCCTTGGCATGGCATTTCATTTTATTACTGATACGTCCCACTCGCTATGCTTCTATACAGACTCCGCTTCATCTGCAGATTTCGGCGGGTATTATCAAGGCTTCTGATTCGCAGCGTGTTGGCCCTCGGATTTCACGGGTTTGCACTCCTTGCGGAGTAGTTAGCTGTCCGTGAACTTTTTCCTATTGTTGCTTGTGCTGTATGGGATAAAGAATGGTTTTGTAAAAGGAAGTTTTCTGTGATAATGGTAATATAGGTTAGGGAAGTGCATTTGTAATTGCAGATTTGACTTCCTGACCAGCGGGACACCGCTGGGGTGCCCTGATCAGGGCGCTGCTCCCCGGCCGCTGAATTGGCTGCCCCCTGCTACAGTATGTTACATTGTTGCGTGTGAGTGTGGTGCATAGTGCATGTTTTGTTGTGCACTGTGTGCTATGGTGTGTTACTGATCATTAAATTTTTATTCTAATTCTGAAGCTGTTTCCATAAGTACTAAAGGTCGCTCCAAAGCCAATTGGATTGGAGCTGCATCCTCAGCATCTCAACAAGGAATCTCGCTGTCAGGTTAACTCCTCGGACGATGGTCCTCTGCTTTTGCCACATACGTCTGAGCCTCCAGGATAACCTCCATTATCCTGGAGGCACAACATGTTATTGCTTCATCTAATACAAGTAACATTATTAGTAACAACAGATAGCCGTTGGTGGTGGTTTCCAGTTACTTTAGCGACTGCTTACATCTCTAGAAGCAGCTGGCGTCTCCATAACACCCCTGCATTAATATGGCGGCTCCATACCGCTGGCAAAGCGCTTAGCGTTTCCATAACGCTTCGTCGTATCAACTGCGTGCCCCTATAGAAGCGCTTGGCATCTCCATAACGCCCTCTGCATTAACATAGCGGCTCCATACCGCTGGCAAAGCGCTCAGCGTTTCCATAACGCTTCGTCGTATCAACTACTCACCCCTATAGCAGCGCTTGGCATCTCCATAACGCCCCCTGCATTAACATAGCGGCTCCATACCGCTGGCAAAGCGCTCAGCGTTTCCATAACGCTTCGTCGTATCAACTATCCGCCCCTATAGCAGCGCTTGCCGTCTCCATAACGCCCCCTGCATTAACATAGCGGCTCCATACCGCTGGCAAAGCGCTCAGCATTTCCATAACGCTTCGTCGTATCAACTACTCGCCCCTATAGCAGCGCTTGGCGTCTCCATAACGCCCTCTGCATTAACAGAGCGGCTCCATACCGCTGGCAAAGCGCTTGTCATCTCCATAATGCCGTCTCATTACACTGGTGGCTCCATACCACTCTCAAAATCGTTCAGCATCTCCATACAGTCTTGCATTAAATTAGCGGCTCCATACCGCTCTCAAGTCATTGACAAGAAGTTATTTCTATAGTCCTTCAGCAGCTATACAAGGTTAAGGTCAATTTCCTCACATTCCTCTAGTCAAGTTGTCATTAACTAAACATTGTTGTGTTTCCTTCCAACAGGTCTAGAGCTTCACCTGATAGCCCAAGTGGAACAGTTTTCTTACTCCACACCCTCTTCATATCATTAACTTTTGGGGTTGGCTCCTTCGCCTCCTGCCTGGTTGCCCAGCCAGATCTGTCAGCTTCAGAGTCGATGGAACCAACGACCAAGAGAGGGGCTTTGCCAAATCACTGTTCACATACTCATTTAAATTTGTTCAACAAATAAACACTTGTCAACTATCTATTGAGGTCTCCTTGGTTGAAATGGAAGTGAATACGAAAGTTCAAACAAGGAGACCTAATGAACGCCAGTGTGTCCAATCACAGCGGTCCAGGTTTTATATAAAGATTAAATCTAACCCACTTCTTTGCCGTTACAGCTATTCGTTCTCCCACCTCCTCCCCGCCACCACCTTCGGCTCCCTGTCCTGGTCCGGGGTTGGCTCCTTCGCCTCCTGCCTGGTCGCCCAGCCAGATCTGTCAGCTTCAGAGTCGATGGAACCAACGACCAAGAGAGGGGCTTTGCCAAATCACTGTTCACATACTCATTTAAATTTGTTCAACAAATAAACACTTGCCAACCATCTATTGAGGTCTCCTTGGTTGAAATACATTTAAAAAGAAAGAAAGAAAAGCAGGCGGATTTTAAGCAAACGACAAGTCCCAAACTTTTAACTTTCAAAAGAAAGAAAAATAAAACATATAGCAGGATGAACGTAAGCTAGGGCAAAACTTGTGATACATTTAAAAAGAAAGAAAAGCAGATGGAGTTTAAACAAGTAGAGACATGCTCCGATCGAAACACCGTGTTTTAAGCACAAACGATACCTCCCAAACTTTTAACTTTTAAACAAGCACAAACATTTTACCAACGTATTTAAAGAAGAACAAGAAAAACATTTAGCGATATTTACCAGTGTTAGGTTGAAAAACATTTTAGCCCCGCAGCGAAGCCGTGCGCTGCCTGCCTGTTCAAAGCTTCCCTCGCAATGGCCGATCGCTGGCGGAAGGGGAGGGGCGTAAACACGTTCAAAATGGCGACGGCTGAACGAATGGTTGCTGTCACTACCGAAAATGTTACACCTACCGAAAATGTAACTTCCGCTACTACGCATGCGCACGCTTGCGACTTCTGGAAGGAGGCGTGCTATTTTTACGGCATCGCGTCACATTTCATCGTCTGTTGATTTTTGATAAGAATGTCGACAGCGAGAAGAAAGAGAATTAACCGGATAATGATGGAGTCCTTCGACTTTAAAAGATTTTATTTCGCATAGGCCTTTAATGCCCAATGTGCTTCAGAAGGAGCGACGTAAAATACAGGGTATGGCCATCAATTTTAGTCAAAGGTGACATTACTTTAATGTTACCATTATGTACTACTCCCAGTTCGATGTGCTGTGAAGTTACTTAAACTAAGCCTGCTTTTTGCTCCTTAGTCATTTCATTTCTTAATTGTATCAGTGTAATTACCACACACTCGTGTCAGTTATGGCAGCTGTGTCTTGTGGTGCTAAATAAAGCAAATTATATTTGTTTCTGACAGACGACCGATTGTTTTTTCTTGGGCCAAACCGCACAACATAAACATTGTTTATGTTGTGCAAATAAAAGTTCTTAATTATTATTTTGGTGTGATTTTTTTTTTTAGAAAATGCTGTACATATATCACAGCCCCTTGATAAGCAATATGGGTACACAAGATTGATATACACCCCAATTTTATTACGATTTCTAAAGAAAAGGCATCTATTCAGCAATACCCTTGGGAAAAACCTTATGTAAGATTACTGTCAGGCACTACAAACAACGCGCACACAGATGCAAATATTACAATCGGCAAAGCAATATGGTTTAAATACCACACTAAAGTGACGGCTGAACTACAAATATAAACATCAATGACCCATCTCACAATACAGTACGTGACTAATGAATGATGATACACGACATCCACGCCCTGAATCACGCAATCACGGTCTGCCGCAAAATGTGAATACATGCGCAGTATCGGGCCTGTGGAAGTGTACATTACGCATGCGTAATAAAGAAGTGCCAGAAAATGTGGTTTCGTGGACGCATGCGTGATGAATGTGCGCATGCGTAGTAGCGGAAGTTACATTTTCGGTAGGTGTAACATTTTCGGTAGTGACAGTTGCCCGTGATGGCAGCACGCGTGACGCACTCACGCAGACACACGTTCAAAATGGCGACGGGGCCGGGAATTGTAGTCTCTACTCCCGCTGAAATGGTGAGCGCTGGAGGCTGCACGCGTGACGCAGGCGCCCTGACGCAGACACACGTTCAAAATGGCGACGGGCTGGGAATTGTAGTCTCTAGCCCATGGTCCCTAATTGTGTGAGCACGCCACCATCCTGACAGAATGCGCATTAACTCTATTTGTTAATCTGTCTTATTTGTAAATAGTATAAATAATATATTTCTAAATTAAATAAAGTCGATTAGTATTAGCATTTTTAAATAGACAAAATGTATGCATATGTATCATGTTCACCAGGGTTGCCGAGTGGTTAAGGCGTTGGACTTAAGCTCCAATGGACGTATGTCAGCGTGGGTTTAGAAGCATGGGTGTGGTACGGCCTCAGCACACACCGCTAGGTGGGGCTGTCTACTGCTCTTATTTTGTTAAAATGGGTGCACACCAGGGGCTATGAAGCGGCGGGGGCCACGCACCTGTTGACGCCTGCCTCGGGATAGACTGGTCACAAGCCATTAACCATTTGCTGGTCACCGTTCCCAGGTTTTTAAACATTGGTCATAATGTCATAAACCAGCGCCAATGTTTTTCCCGAACCGCACATCAAACAAAGAATATTGATTGGTAAACAATGGTAACATCAAACGGAGCGCCCTGTTATTTCAAATAAGCCCCTTAAACGTGACGTTTTTTAAAGTAATGAAGCACTTTTCAACCAATGTGAAACATGAACGTGCTGTTTTAATGCAATGTTTAATACAGTGTATGTGAACAGCCTAGGCGATAAGTTTTAGGGAATGAATCTATGGGTTTTAACATAAATTTAGAAGCATGGGTGTGGCACGGTCTCAGCACATACCGCTAGGTGGGGCTGTCTACTGCTCTTATTTTGTTAAAATGGGGTCACACCAGGGGCAATGAAACAGCGGGGGGCCACGCACCTGTTGAAGCATAGGTCGGAATAAACCGGCTCACAAGGCAATTATCCATTTGCTGGGGGCACCGTTCCCAGGCAATAATGTCATAAACCAGCGCCGATGTTTTTCCCGAACCACGCACATCAAACAAAGAATATTGATTGGTAAACCAGATGACAAGTATACCCCCAACAAGCTGTGGGGTTTATTAGGGGTGCGAGCGCGAGGTTCACATTAACACTCACGTCAAGGAGCGAAAGAAGCGGTCACTTCATTTTCTGAGCTGCGACATATCAACGTTGGAAAATGGAACTCTCGAGGTAAGCTACATTTTCATTTAAATGTATTTTACAATTGCTGATATAGATTTTTCTGCTGTGAAAACATATTATTGTTATTTTGACCAAGAATTTTCCATGCTGTCAAGATCTTGGCAACACCGTGATGCAGAGGATTGGAATAGCGGTAAGTTTTCGAACATGTTACATAGCTATGGATTTTACTGATTAAATGTGACAAAAGACTGAAAGTGTTTTTGCTCACATCTTGCAGCTAACGACGACGACACTGAACGGCGTGAACTGCTATGCACGCCAACGGTTATTTTCAGAGATAATCGTGAAGGGCCCGGCCCCCGGCAAGTTAGCCATAAACGGAAAAGAGCGGATAGCTTTAACGGTACGTATTTGACTTCTTTGTGTTCTCCCAAACGCTGCTGCAAGTATCTTGGACCGCTAGAAGAACACTGCTTTGTTGGCCTATATCGCTTACCCTGTATGAAATGCTTAACAGTGACTGTTCTTTAATAGACACGGCGGATGATGAATTGCTGGTCTCTGCGGCCGAAAAAATTGAAGCGGAGCTAGCAACGGAAAGCGGGCAGGACCAGCCGACTGGACAACTGGAATTTGAGCGACCTGGGGCTTCACAAAGTGCACCATCGGACCAAGGAGGATCTGCCTTGCCGGAATCACCGCTGTGGTCGCAAGATACCGCACCTTTAACACCTTGGCAATTACCTGTTGTAAATTCCCCAGCCGGAGCAGATTCCCGGGAGGAGCGTTTGAAGGCGCCCAAACTTGCCTTCTTCCTTTTTCAGGATCAGATGTGTGATTTTTTGGCTGATCTGTCTGACCAGATCTAAAGAATAAGCAGGGGACATGTCTGAAAAACGGTGGATGTGTAGTTTTGATGGGGCTGGGGGGTCTAGAAGGATGCATGTAAACGACGACGAAGACGATGGAGAAGCAACGATTAACCCTGATCTACAACAGATGATTTATTAACTGAATCACGGACCCCAGGGTGAGGTTAACCCCCTTTTGCTTGCCATGATAAATGAATTAAACTCACCAAATGACCATGTGCCTATGGGTATGGAAATGGGGGACGGGGACGCGACCGAGTCTGGTGTTAGGTGCGACAACGGCCTGGACGCAGATATTGAAATGCCTGATGTAGATGACGGTGTGGCCATGCACTCTCAACTGCATCAGATGCTAACAGAGTTGAATGGCGAGAACCCGGGGGAATTTAACTGCATCTTACAAAACGTATTAAATGATTTAAATGATGAGGGGGCAGAGGAGGTGGATCCAGAAATTATGGATGTTGATAATGGGGTACAACAAGGCGGGGAGGGGGGCGTGGCGGCGGCGGGGGAGCCAGAAAATATGGATGTTGATAATGGGGGTGTAGATAATGGTGACGCAAATGTTAATGTGATACGCAGGCCACAATTTAATAACACTGAAATAAGGCAGCGTTTTCATTTTGATGGAATCCAGCATGATGACATCGTAGACATTTACAGGTCTGTTTTACAGACATTCCAGAATTTGGTCGACAGAGTGAACAATTTAGCGGGGGATGGGGACATCATACAAATTGAATTGCAGGGGGCGGCAGTAACCAATAACACAGCTACAGTATACATGTTATATGTGGTTTTTTTTTTAGTGACGACGTACAGTTGGCAACACTTGTCACAATACTTGACCGAATCACACAAAATATAAAAACTGCCGTCTGGCTGTTGCTTTGAGCTTTTGTGCTGCTGAAAGCAATACCGCGATCGACAGAAAGAGCCACAGTCCTCACAATGGATGTGCGTTGTGGTGTGCTTATGGCACTCGGGACTGAGACATACGTTGCAGTAATACTTGCATTTGTGTGCTGTTTTAACACTGAATGCAGCGTAACAATAATCACAGACGTACGACTCCCCAAAAAACGCAGTCAAGCTTTTTATACCAAAAAAATGTTGATCTTGAAGATACAGAAAGATTGTTTTATCGCAAGGCTCGGGTTTTGTCTGAAATTTCTTAAAAATGTCAGACTTGTCACAGCGGTACCAAACAACAATTTTGACACCAAGCATTTGCTCAAACTCTGCTATGTTTGAGAATGACACCATGTCTGACTCAGTTAGACCTACTGCTTCCTGCAACCGCTTAGCTTCGATCTCAGCAACCTGATGTGACATGTCGGGGTTTAAGAGGCGGGCTACACAGTAAGCAAAGCATAGATTATTGCCAGAGTTTTCAGAAACGATAAGCCATCTGAGCTTCTTTTGCAGAATGTCAGACTTTAAAAGCTTTGTTAATTTCTGTCGTTTGGCTGCACCACCATTTCGATTATGAATAATTTGTACGACCAATTCCAGCGTATCATCGCTGAAAACCTCAGCATTGCTCTGTGAAAGGTTGTCGATCATCGATAGCAGATCATTTAGATCGATCTCGCCTCGAACATGTATAGCTGTGTTATTGGTTACTGCCGCCCCCTGCAATTCAATTTGTATGATGTCCCCATCCCCCGCTAAATTGTTCACTCTGTCGACCAAATTCTGGAATGTCTGTAAAACAGACCTGTAAATGTCTACGATGTCATCATGCTGGATTCCATCAAAATGAAAACGCTGCCTTATTTCAGTGTTATTAAATTGTGGCCTGCGTATCACATTAACATTTGCGTCACCATTATCTACACCCCCATTATCAACATCCATATTTTCTGGCTCCCCCGCCGCCGCCACGCCCCCCTCCCCGCCTTGTTGTACCCCATTATCAACATCCATAATTTCTGGATCCACCTCCTCTGCCCCCTCATCATTTAAATCATTTAATAAGTTTTGCAAGATGCAGTTAAATTCCCCCGGGTTCTCGCCATTCAACTCTGTTAGCATCTGATGCAATTGAGAGTGCATGGCCACACCGTCATCTACATCAGGCATTTCAATATCTGCTTCCAGGCCGTTGTCGCACCTAACACCAGACTCGGCCGCGTCCCCGTCCCCCATTTCCATACCCATAGGCACATGGTCATTTGGTGAGTTTAATTCATTTATCATGGCAAGCAAAAGGGGGTTAACCTCACCATGCGGTCCGTGATTCAGTTCATAAATCATCTGCTGTAGATCAGGGTTAATCGTTGCTTCTCCATCGTCTTCGTCGTCTACATGCATCCTTCTAGACCCCCCAGCCCCATCAAAACTACACATCCACCGTTTTTCAGACATGTCCCCTGTTTATTCTTTAGATCTGGTCAGACAGATCCGCCAAAAAATCACACATCTGATCCTGAAAAAGGAAGAAGGCAAGTTTGAGCGCCTTCAAACGCTCCTCTCGGGAATCTGCTCCGGGTGGGGAATTTACAACAGGTAATTGCCAAGGTGTTAAAGGTGATGTCTCTTGCGACCACAGCGGGGGCTCCGGTAAGGCACGGGGCGAGGATGCTGGAACACCGCGCGCCGATCCTCCTTGGTCCGATGGTGCACTTTGTGAAGCCCCAGGTCGCTCAAATTCCAGTTGTCCCGTCGGCTGGCCCTGCCCGCTTTCCGTTGCTAGCTCCGCTTCAATTTTTTCGCCCGCCGCGACCAACAATTCATCATCCGCCGTGTCTATTAAAGAACAGTCACTGTTAAGCATTTCATACAGAAAAACCAATGATACGGGGTAAGCGATATACTGTAGACCAACGTACCGTTAAAGCTATCCGCTCTTTTCCGCTTATGGCTAACTTGCAGGGGGCCGGGCCCTTCACGATTATCTCTGAAAATAACCGTTGGCGTGCATAGCAGTTCACGCAGTTCAGTGTCGTCGTCGTTAGCTGCAAAATGTGAGCAAAAACACTTTCAGTCTTTTGTTGCATTTAATCAGTAAAATCCATAGCTATGTAACATGTTCGAAAACTTACCGCTATTCCAATCCTGTTTTCACAGCAGAAAAAATCTATATCAGCAATTGTAAAATACATTTAAATGAAAATGTAGCTTACCTCGAGAGTTCCATTTTCCAACGTTGATATGTCGCAGCTCAGAAAAATGAAGTGTACGCTTCTTTCGCTCCTTGACGTGAGTGTTAATGTGAACCTAGCGTTCGTCCCCCTTAATAAGCCCCAGCTTGTTGGGGTATACTTGTCATCTGGTTTACCAATCAATATTCTTTGTTTGATGTGCGGGGTTCGGGAAAAACATCGGTGCTGGTTTATGACATTATTGCCTGGGAACGGCGGCCCAGCAAATGGATAATTGTCTTGTGAGCCGGTTTATTCCGACCTATGCTTCAACAGGTGCGTGACCCCCCGCTGTTTCATTGCCCCTGGTGTGACCCCATTTTAACAAAATAAGAGCAGTAGACAGCCCCACCTAGCGGTATGTGCTGAGACCGTACCACACCCATGCTTCTAAATTTATGTTAAAACCCATAGATTCATTCCCTAAAACTTATCGCCTAAGCTGTTCACATACACTGTATTAAACATTGCATTAAAACAGCACGTTCATGTTTGACATTGGTTGAAAAGTGCTTCATTACTTTAAAAAACGTCACGTTTAAGGGGTTTATTTGTTGTTACCATGGTTTACCAATCAATATTCTTTGTTTGATGTGCGGTTCGGGAAAAACATCGGCGCTGGTTTATGACATTATGACCAATGTTTAATAACCTGGGAACGGTGACCAGCAAATGGTTAATGGCTTGTGAACGGATGATCAGTCTATCTCAAAGACTGTTTGATTCTACCCCATGCTTCCTCCGAAGGTGCGAACTAGAGCCCTGCATTGGGAGCGGGATCCCGCGGGTCCCGCGGGACCCAACGCAAATCTCACGGGATTGGGCGGGTTTTAGATTGTCGTGGGCGGGAGTGGGCGGGAGCAACAGAGATAGCGGGCGGGATAAAAATAGACAGCGGGTCCCAAAATTGTTAGTTTAGCAGGATGGAGGATGCAGCTGATGTTGTTAATAAAATTGCAAAGGGAGAATATAAAACAAAACTAAAATTGGGGAAATCGGAGATATGGAAAAACTTTAAAATTGTAACAAACAAAGAGGGTAAAGAGCTGAACTTTGTGTGTTGTGTGAAGTGCGGCAAAGCGATAGTGTACAACGGGCACAAATCTGGCACTTCAGGATTGAGGCGACACACCTGCCCCGTTGCTGTACTCCCAGGTAGAGCCCTGCATTGGGAGCGGGATCCCGCGGCTCCCGCGGGACCCAACGCAAATCTCACGGGATTGGGCGGGTTTTAGATTGTTGTGGGCGGGAGCGGGCGGGAGTGACAGAGACAGCGGGCGGGATTGGGTGGGAATCGTCAGAAATTCAGCGGGAGTGGGCGGTAATGGTCAGAAATTCAGCGGGAGTGGGCGGGAGCGGGATTAAAAAAATAGTCCTGCGCAGGGCTCTAGTGCGAACTCCCGTGTTATGCTTGACAGACACGTTTGATGTTTTAGCCCTTAAAAATAATATACCCATTGCCATATTCTAACACGGTATGTTGCTAAATACCGTTCACCAGTACCTACAGCTATTAAATGTATTTAAATAAAATCGGACATCTTGCTTAAAATAAAACTAACACAATACACGTGAATGCATCTAGGTCTCCATTTTTAACGTGTGTCTGCGTGAGTGCATCACGCGTGCTGCCATCACGGGGCAACCATTCGTTCAGCCGTCGCCATTTGAACGTGTTTACGCCCCTCCCCTTCCGCCAGCGATCGGCCATTTCCGAGGGAAGCTTTGAACAGGCAGGCAGCGCACGGCTTCGCTGCGGGGCTAAAATGTTTTTCAACCTAACACTGGTAAATATCGCTAAATGTTTTTCTTGTTCTTCTTTAAATACGTTGGTTAAATGTAATGGGTTTAAAATGTTTGTGCTTGTTTCGTTTGTTTAAAAGTTTGGGAGGTGTCGTTTGTGCTTAAAACACGGTTTTTCGATCGGAGCGGGTGAGGGTAAAATGCGGATTCCGCCGAACGTAAACAAAAGGAGGAGCTCAGCATTGCGGTGCAACTGCGCAGTCAGTACAATACGGATGTCCGAAATCGTATTGTTCTTAATGTTAACATTAATTTCATTGTTAATTTGTTAAACATGTGAAAATGTTCTATATATTATCTGTTGAGCGTTCTCTGGTCGAGGATAATCTGCATTTTTCCCCTCTCTTGTCCCGTCAGACAGATGTGGATGTCCATGGCTACCAACGTCACTGTTCATGGATGCCTAGCTGTTCCTGACGAATAAAATAAATCATAATAAATAAATAAATAAATATGTCTTTCACCAAACATGTCAGTATTTTATTGTAATTCTGTATTTCTGTAGATCTCACATCCAAGCACTATTGAACTGTTTTGGTGTTATCTGATTAAATTTTCTCATATAAGTACAGCTATACTGTACAGCTTGAAAGCACTCCTGTGAAATATCTACGTAGAAACGTGGTTGCCACTCTACAAGCCATTTTATCAGAATTAATACACGAAATAAATAGAATAAAAAGGATATTGCAATTGAAGCATCTGTTATATTGAAACATGGAAGTGGCACGTTGAAATCCTGCCCTGGGACATGTGATATATTGCCGGAAAGCTGGCAATTTGTACTATACGAAAATGCATGGAAGTTCCCAGGGCAGGATTTCTAAATGTGCACTTCGCCCTGTACACTGTAACCATGTGGAAGCTGCCATAAATAATCTTCAACTAAAAGTCCACGGAAGTGGCACGTAGAAATCCTGCCCTGAGACATGTGATATATTGCCAGAAAGCTGGCAATTTGTACTATACGAAAATGCATGGAAGTTCCCAGGGCAGGATTTCTAAATGTGCACTTCGCCCTGTACACTGTAACCATGTGGAAGCTGCCATAAATAATCTTCAACTAAAAGTCCACGGAAGTGGCACGTAGAAATCCTGCCCTGAGACATGTGATATATTGCCAGAAAGCTGGCAATTTGTACTATACGAAAATGCATGGAAGTTCCCAGGGCAGGATTTCTAAATGTGCACTTCGCCCTGTACACTGTAACCATGGGGAAGCTGCCATAAATAATCTTAAACTAAAAGTCCACGGAAGTGGCACGTAGAAATCCTGCCCTGGGACATGTGATATACTGCCGGAAAGCTGGCAATTTGTACTATACGGAAATGCATGGAACTTCCCAGGGCAGGATTTCTCAATGTGCACTTCGCCCTGTACACTGTAACCATGGGGAAGCTGCCATAAATATTCTTCAACTAAAAGTCCACGGAAGTGGCACGTAGAAATCCTGCCCTGGGACATGTGATATATTGCCGGAAAGCTGGCAATTTGTACTATACGGAAATGCATGGAAGTTCCCAGGGCAGGATTTCTAAATGTGCACTTCGCCCTGTACACTGTAATCATGGGGAAGCTGCCATAAATAATCTTCAACTAAAAGTCCACGGAAGTGGCACGTAGAAATCCTGCCCTGGGACATGTGATATATTGCCGGAAAGCTGGCAATTTGTACTATACGAAAATGCATGAAAGTGCCCGGGGCAGGATTTCTAAATGTGCACTTCGTCCTGTACACTGTAACCATGGGGAAGCTTGCATAAATAATCTTCCACTAAAAGTCCACGGAAGTGGCACGTAGAAATCCTGCCCTGGGACATGTGATATATTACCGGAAAGCTGGCAATTTGTACTATACGGAAATGCATGGAAGTTCCCAGGGCAGGATTTCTAAATGTGCACTTCGCCCTGTACACTGTAACCATGGGGAAGCTGCCATAAATAATCTTCAACTAAAAGTCCACGGAAGTGGCACGTAGAAATCCTGCCCTGGGACATGTGATATATTGCCGGAAAGCTGGCAATTTGTACTATACGAAAATGCATGAAAGTGCCCGGGGCAGGATTTCTAAATGTGCACTTCGCCCTGTACACTGTAACCATGGGGAAGCTTGCATAAATAATCTTCCACTAAAAGTCCACGGAAGTGGCACGTAGAAATCCTGCCCTGGGACATGTGATATATTGCCGGAAAGCTGGCAATTTGTACTATACGGAAATGCATGGAAGTTCCCAGGGCAGGATTTCTAAATGTGCACTTCGCCCTGTACACTGTAACCATGGGGAAGCTGGCATAAATAATCTTCAACTAATAGTCCACGGAAGTGGCACGTAGAAATCCTGCCCTGGGATATGTGATATACTGCCGGAAAGCTGGCAATTTGTACTATACGAAAATGCATGAAAATGCCCGGGGCAGGAATTCTAAATGTGCATTTCGCCCTGTACACTGTAACCATGTGAAAGCTGCTATCTATAATCTTAAACTAAAAGTCCACGGAAGTGGCACGTAGAAGTGAGGCCCCAGCACATGTGATATATTGCCAGGAAGGTCGGAATTTGTACTTTACGAAAATTCAAGATTGAAGAGTCAAGATTCAAAAGGTTTATTCGTCACGTACACAGTTGTACTCATACAACATGTAGTGGAATGTAATCCTGGTCACTCTGAGCAGCTGTGCATGATAAGAGAGTAACAAAATATAGAAAAAATAAGAAAAATAATAAAATAAAAAATATATGAAATGTTCAGCTGTACATAATCTATACATAAGTGATAGGTAAGAGGTATATAAGTGCAATGTGCAAGAGGCCTGAGGTATGTGCCAATGATTTGGACAGGGTGAAGCAGCACCTAGAGGCATTGAGTATTGTCCTGATTTAGGAGCATTATGACCTGGGGGAAAAAGCTGTTCCTTAACCTTTCCGTTCTGTGATGCGTTTCCCAAGACCATAGTTCGAAGGAACGTTCATAAACACTGTCCTTAAGTTGCGTATTTCAAACAACTCACGAGCTGTAGTTAGAAGCTTAGTCCCGGGTAAATACGTCAGCGATGGTGGAAAATGCATTCTAAGAAGGGTATAGTCACCGTGTAAGTAATAAATTGTATAATCTTTCATAACTAATAGGGAATAATTTAGCTCTACGATCACATATAATGTGAAGTTGTCTGAAAATGTTTGAAACGTAATTGTTGTGTGGGTCTCTGGTCATAAGTACGTTAACTGTCGGTAGTGAGCAATAGGGACACCTTGCTGGGTGATGCGGGAAGAATCCTCTGTGTGACCCATCTGTACGTTGACGTCAAACTTCAACTCACCAGTGGCACTTGCACTCTCATCTAGCACATATTGTATGTTCTAGTCACTCTTTGCCTTCTTCTCATGTTTAGAAACATGTGTGAACAGTTTTGAGTCATTGTGTTTAAATGATGACTGGTGGCTGTGCTGAACTTCTGCAGCCTGTGTTTTCTATTTTGCATCAAAGTTCACCACAGTGCAAAATGTGTTTTGATGAATGAGAATGTGTTTAGAGTTTTGCTCAAATCTGCAAATTGTGTTTAAAGTTTCACCAAAAGAGTGATTGATTCAATAAATGAGTTTTGGCAATTGGAAGTTTTGTTCCAAGAATGAGGTTTAGTCTTTTAGCAATTCAGAAAAACTGTAATAGAAACATAAGGCAAGGTAAACTTTAACTTACCAAAGCTCTTTGGGGCCGTCAAACCAGATGTGTCCAGCTTGTACAGATACTGCACAGTTAGAATAGAATAGAATAGAATACAATAGAATGCCTTTTATTGTCATTATACATTTTTTACATATACAATGAGATGAAAAGCATCTCCTTGGGTCAGTGCTCAA
The DNA here is from genome assembly GCF_048594095.1 of Paramormyrops kingsleyae. Taxonomy (NCBI): domain Eukaryota; kingdom Metazoa; phylum Chordata; class Actinopteri; order Osteoglossiformes; family Mormyridae; genus Paramormyrops; species Paramormyrops kingsleyae. Next base: position 2,135,268 of record NC_132808.1, on the reverse strand, counting down.
ACATATACATATAAAATATAAAAAGAGAAGTAGTATAAAAGTATGTATAAAATATGTATAAAAATAAGCAATGTAAACAAATAGAAAGTATTAAAGTGACAGTGTAATATATCTTATTGCACTAGCATATGTATATAAAGTGAACGAATGCACAATTTCACATTGACCGGATTATTACACAGTGATAATATATAATAAATAGATGTGGTAAGATTTTTTTAGTGTGTGTGTGAAAGGGAGAAAGGGGAGGAAGACCATAGTAGGGGGAGTGATTGTTTTCTGTGTGTATTCAGTGTGTGTACAGTGTGTGTTCAGTGTGTGTTCAGTGTGAGTATGGCTCTAGGGAAAAAACTGTTCCGGAGTCTGTCTGTCCTAGTCCTGATGCACCTGTAGCGTCTTCCTGAGGGCAACAGGTTGAACAGATCAGAGCCAGGGTGGGATGTGTCCTTGATAATGTTCCTTGCTCTGCTGAGGCAGCGGGAGGTGTATATGTCCATAAGAGAGGGGAGAGGGCAGCCGATGATCTTCTGGGCAGCTTTGACAACTTTATGAAGCCTCTCCTTATCTGCCATGGTGCAGCTGCCGTACCACACTGTGATGCAGTACGTCAGGAGGCTCTCAATGGACGAGCGATAGAAGGTCAGAAGCAGATCCTGGTTGAGATTCAGCTTCCTGAGGACTCTCAGGAAGTGGAGCCGCTGCTGTGCCTTCTTGACGACCTCTGTGATGTTCTCGGTCCATGAGATATTGTCCGAGATGAGGACCCCTAGGTACCGGAAAGTATGGACCCTCTCCACACGTTCACCGTTGATGTATAGGGGGGTTAGGTCGGTGCCGTGCCTCCTGAGGTCAACAACGATCTCTTTAGTTTTCTTGGTGTTCAAAGTCAGATTGTTCTCTGAACACCAGGCCTCCAGCTTCAGGACCTCATCCCTATAGGCTGCCTCGTCTCCCTTAGAGATGAGTCCGACCACCGTAGTGTCGTCGGCAAACTTGACGATGAGATTGTTGTTGTGGGTCGGACTACAGTCGTGGGTGTAGAGGCAGTATAGGAGGGGGCTCAGCACACAGCCCTGTGGGGATCCGGTGCTAGTTAGGGGTAAAATGCTGTTATGGGCAGGGTTAATCAATTGTACAGTTGTGCTTAAAATGGGGGTATAAAATCCTTCAAATACTACAAAAGTTATGTAAGAGAACTTTTGTTTTTTGTTTTGTAAACAAGTACACCTACTCTTACAGTTTTAGACTTAACAGGTTTTAAAGAATTTTGTATTATATTATATTATATTATATTAAATTAACATGACTATAGCGAATGTCTGTCAGCCCCTTTTGACAGAATGGCCTTATAGCTATGTTTTCATAGAATCTGAGCCGGAAAAGTCAGATTGCTATGCCAAGAGTACAACTAATTTGAAAACAGTGTTAGTGAAGTCATTTGAAGACTGAATTGTGTTACAGTGGAAAAAAAACACAACAGCACAATAAAGGGCAAGTGACTCAGGCAAAGTCAGTCAGAAGGGTGTGTGAACATGATTGGCAAACTGGGTGATAAGTATAATGATGAATGCCTGCTCACCAGTAAGTTCATGCTTATTTCCTTACAGTATCTCTTGAGGAGGCCTGCCAATGGTGTGGACAGTTTCAAAATAAAGATGGTGACTGGGTGAGGAAAATTACTGTAGTCATTTGATAGATGGGAAATTATGGCTACTTGTCCTATGCTGTATGTTGTTAATCCCACTGTAGATACTCTGTGATGGATGCCAGAGGTGGCAACACCGTGTCTGTACTGGCATGACCAAGAGCCAATTCAAACACATAACAAATGTTAAATGGTATTGCACAGCTTGTGAAGAGAAGCCTTCGCTATAAAAACGCAGCCACACTACAGTGGTATGCAAAAGTCTGCAACCGCTTGTTAATTTAGCATTTTTTCCAACTTTTGACCTTTTACTTTTAACTCCTTAGTTGAGCCAATATATTTATTTGAAAACAGTGTTACAGGGGACACAGTAATAAAAATCAAGTTTTTATTCTAGCTTGGATTTACTTTTCTGAGTTTGTTTGTTAAAGCTCCCATGTCAATTGTCTTATTGAGTAATATGCGTAATGTACTTCTCTGGCCAAAGGTGCAAAATAAATTACTTTACTTCATATATAGTAGAACAGACATGCGTCAAGTTTTCTTCATGTTCGTGTAGGTGGCCTTGAAAAAGGACTTTTTGTGTCTCAGTGATGGCTCAGTATCTGGTGGGCCACACTTTGTTCTTCATCACCTGCCTGCACCATGTTGGCATTGAGTGAACCAGTTTGATGAGGTGATCATGGCTGATAACATGATTCCAGGCTGCATTGAGTGACTCAATCAACTCATGTTCTGATTTTGGATGTCTCTTGGATATCTCCAAAGCCACCTTGTGCCACAAGTTCTCAATCGGATTCAGATCGGGGGATTGGGCAAGCCAGTCAATTGATCGATGCTGTTCTGATGCTTCCAGTTGATCACCTGTTTGGAGCAATGGCACGGTGCATTGTCATCTTGGAACAGGAACCGGCCTTTAAACAGCTGATGCACTGATGGCACCATACACTTTTGCAGTACTGTGATGTACCATTCTGTCAAAGATGTGCAGACGTCCGACGCCACTGGCAGCCATGCAGCCCCAGACCATGACCTTCAAAGGATGCTTCACAGTGAGGTTGAGGTACTCAGGCTTGAACTCCTCTCCAGGAAACCTCCTCACATAGGTGTCTGCCTGGCTACCAAACAGGCAGAAAGTGCTTTCATTGCCGAAAAGCACCTTTTCCCACGTTTCACATGTCCAGCGTGACTTCTTCCGTGTCCAGTCAATCCGGTTGCACCTTTGGACATCAGTCATCAGTGGCTTGTTGTGTGCCTTGCAACCCCGCAGACAAAACTGTTGATGAGGTGACACTGACATGGCAGCTGTCTGACCACTCACGCAGTAGCTGAGGTGAGGTCAACTTGCGATTGCTCAATGGAATGCGTCAAAGTGCATGATCCTAGCATGATGTGGATGACCAGACCGAGGCGTGTCTGCCACCAAACTCGCTTTCTTCTTTTGTAGAATCTTTACAACTGCTCTGTGACTGCAGCCGACTTTGTTAGTAATCTGGCAGCATGAAAATCCATGAAAATTTGTTGTTCCAAGGAATATTTCTTAAATAATAGTTTATTTTCATTTGTAATTCCTCATTCTGCCAATGCATATTTATTTGTTTAATAAATGGTGTTGTTCACAAAACTACAAAAAGTAATGTGAGAACATAGTAATTCACTACATTCACTACTGTTCATGGCTTAAGGGCCATTTGTTAGACTGCACAACACAATTGTGAAAGAAGGTGAGAGCTCCCGTAGTGGCTATGGGACTGTATTTCCATAGAGCTGATATTATGTGTGGCAGCCTCATTGCTTTTTAGATCACAAGGTGGGATAGAAGGACAAATCAATTTGCTCATTTAATATTTAAATTTTTTTATTAGGCTTGATTTTTGGAAGCCCAAATTTAGAAACCCACTGCAACTGAAAATGGAATGCCACAGATATAAGTCTCTTCCATGTAGAAGTTCTTATTTGTTGGTCCAGAGTAATAGCTTTTCAGCTAGGGATCTGTGTCAGTAATTGGAATTATTGCTGGTTTAAATTATGTGAATGCCATGACAAGTCCTACTCTATTAGGTACTTGAGCAGTTGCTTTATTTTGGGTGTGATGTTAATTTTGATCTAGCCTGGTAAGGATGTTTAATATACAGGGAAATTGGGTGGTTAGTAGCTAAATTATCACTCTAGCTGCTAGAAATAAACTGTGCATAGTTCTTGTGCCTGAGATGGCTTGTTATGAGGATACAGCAGGAAAACAAGCATTGAGCAAAGACTTTTTTTTTTTCATTTTCCCATGGACATACATGTTTCAAGATACCACCGAAGCACCCACAATAAAACATAAACCAATAGATCCTACTAGGATCCACTGTTGGAAATGCAGTCACTACTTAAAGTTTCTTGGGTATTTCTACTGTTGCCCTATTCAACACCATCATGGTGAAAGGTTAAAACAAAGGCAGTACCCTGTCATGCTATGCAAATATACATCAGAGCTATTGGTCTTCAGGAGAGTGGGCAGGTCCAGGAGCTGCAGAGTGAAACAAACTTTATAATCTGTGTCAATGAGCACTGCCTTGCCTGAAATGCTTACCTGGAAATTAACTTAAACGTGTATTACATATTACAGGAGGTGTACTTAAAAATTAATTAGATTGGTGGCTGGCTCTTGAAAGTAGGAACTGTAAATGAACTGACCTTAATGAGTATAATAGTCAGGTACATTGCAATTCATTCCACTTGAAAAGTTACAACTTAGATTAGTTCAGTGTAAGTGTATAGCTCAGTAGTCTAAGTATGTGGGTTTGTAATCCAGAGGTTGCTGGTTCAAATCCAGCTTCAACTAGGTAAGTGCATGTTTATAGGCCCTTGAACCATGAAAAGTAGTGAATTGCCATGTTCTCAAATGACTTTTAGTAGATTTGTGAACAACACCATTTATTAAACAAACAAATCTGCATTTGCAGAATGAAGAATTAAAAATGAAAATAAACTATTATTTAAGAAATATTCCTTGGAACAACAAATTTTCATGGATTTTCATGCTGCCAGATTACTAGCAAAGTCGGCTGCAGTCACAGATTGTACATGAGAAGAAAGCGAGTTTGGTGGCAGACATGCCTCGGTCTGGTCATCCACATGCATCAAAATCATGCTAGGATCACGCATTTTGACGCATTCCATTGAGCAATCACCTCACCTCAGCTACTGCGTGAGTGGTCAGACAGCTGTCATGTCAGTGTCACCTCATCAACAGTTTGTTGCCGGTTCCCGCAGTTTGGTCTGCAGAGTTGCAAGGCACGCAACAAGCCACTGATGACTGATGTCCAAAGGTGCAACCGGATTGACTGGACACGGAAGAACTCACGCTAGACATGTGAAACGGTGGGAAAAGGTGCTTTTCAGCGATGAAAGCACTTTCTGCCTGTTTGGTAGCCAGGCAGACACCTAGGTGAGGAGGTTTCCTGGAGAGGAGTTCAAGCCTGAGTGACTCAATCTCATTGTGAAGCATCCGAACAAGTACTGTAAGGAAGCATCAGAACAACATCGATCAATTGACTGGCTTGCCCAATCTCCCGATCTGAATCCAATTGAGAACTTGTGGCACAAGGTGGCTTTGGAGATATCCAAGAGACATCCAAAATCAGAACATGAGTTGACTGAGTCACTCATTGCAGCCTGGAATCATGTTATCAGCCATGATCACCTCATCAAACTGGTTCACTCAATGCCAACATGGTGCAGGCAGGTGATGAAGAACAAAGTGTGGCCCACCAGATACTGAGCCTTCACTGAGACACAAAAAGTCCTTTTTCAAGGCCACCTACACGAACATGAAGAAAGCTTGATGCATGTCTGTTCTACTATATATGAAGTATAGTCATTTATTTTGCACCTTTGGCCAGAGAAGTACATTACGCATATTACTCAATAAGACAACTGACATGGGAGCTTTAACAAACAAACTCAGTTTAGTAAATCCAAGCTAGAATAAAAACTTGATTTTTATTACTGTGTCCCCTGTAACACTGTTTTCAAATAAATATATTGGCTCAATGAAGGAGTTAAAAGTAAAAGGTCAAAAGTTGGAAAAAATGCTAAATTAACAAGTGGTTGCAGACTTTTGCATAGCACTGTAGTGTGGCTGCGTTTTTATAAAGAAGACTCCTCTTCACAAGCTGTGCAATACCATTTAACATTTGTTATGTGTTTGAATTGGCTCTTGGTCATGCCAGTACAGACACGGTGTTGCCTCCTCTGGCATCCATTACAGAGTATCTACAGTGGGATTAACAACATACAGTATAGGACAAGTAGCCATATTTTCCCATCTATCAAATGACTACAGTAATTTCCCTCACCCAGTCACCATCTTTATTTTGAAACTGTCCACACCATTGGCAGGCCTCCTCAAGAGATACTGTAAGGAAATAAGCATGAACTTATTGGTGAGCAGGCATTCATCATTATACTTATCACCCAGTTTGCCAAGCATGTTCACACACCCTTCTGACTGACTTTGCCTGAGTCACTTGCCCTTTATTGTGCTGTTGTGGGTTTTTTTTCACTGTAACACAATTCAGTCTTCAAATGACTTTTACACATACCGTGTGATGTTATATGTCATTGCAACCACACATCCATTCCTCTCACACTGTTTTTTGCATTATCGCAAATTAGTTCTACCCCTGACTTTTCCGGCTCAGATTCTGTGAAAACATAGCTAAAAGGCCCTTCTGTCAAAAGGGGCTGACAGACATTCACTATAGTCATGTTAATATAATATAATATAATATAATATAATATAGTATAATGTAATATAATATAATACAAAATTCTTTAAAAACTGTTAAGTCTAAAACTGTAAGAGTAGGTGTACTTGTTTACAAAACAAAAAACAAAAGTTCTCTTGCATAACTTTTGTAGTATTTGAAGGATTTTATACCCCCATTTTAAGCACAACTGTACAATTGATTAACCCTGCCCATAACAGCCATTTACCCCTAACTGTGCAGTATCTGTATAAACTGGACACATCTGGTGTGACCGCCCCAAAGAGCTTTGGTAAGTTAAAGTTTACCTTGCCTTATGTTTCTGTTACAGTTTTTCTGAATTCCTAAAAGACTAAACCTCATTCTTGGAACAAAACTTCCAATTGCCAAAACTCATTTATTGAATCAATCACTCTTTTGGTGAAACTTTAAACACAATTTGCAGATTTGAGCAAAACTCTAAACACATTCCCATTCATCAAAACACATTTTGCACTGTGGTGAACTTTGATGCAAAATAGAAAACACAGGCTGCAGAAGTTCAGCACAGCCACCATACAGTAGTCATCATTTGAACACAATGACTCAAAACTGTTCACACATGTTTCTAAACATGAGAAGAAGCCAAAGAGTGACTAGAACATACAATATGTGCTAGATGAGAGTGCAAGTGCCACTGGTGAGTTGAATTTCGACGTCAACGTACAGACGGGTCACACAGAGGATTCTTCCCGCATCACCCAGCAAGGTGTCCCTATTGCTCACTACCGACAGTTACCGTACTTATGACCAGAGACCCACACAACAATTACATTTCAAACTACATTTTTAGACAACATCACATTATATGTGATCATAGAACTAAATTATTCCTTATTAGTTATGAAAGATTATACAATTTTTTACTTACACGGTGACTATACCCTTATTAGACTGCATTTTCCACCATCGCTGATGTATTTACCTGGGACTAAGCTTCTAACTACAGCTCAAGAACTGTAGTTCGAACTACGCAATTTTGCAACAGTGTTGCTCCACTATGGTCTTGGGAAATGCATCCTAGAACGGAAAGGTTAAAGAGGAGCTTTTTCCCCCAGGTCATAATGCTCCTAAATCAGGACAATACTCAATGCCTCTAGGTGCTGCTTCACACTGTCCAAATCATTGGCACATACCTCAGGCCTCTTGCACATTGCACTTATATACCTCTTATCTATAACTTATGTATAGATTATGTACAGCTGAACATTTCATATATTTTTTATCTTATTATTTTTCTTATTTTTTCTATATTTTGTTACTCTCTTATCATGCACAGCTGCTCAGAGTGACCAGGGTTACATTCCACTACATGTTGTGTGTGTACAACTGTGTACATGACGAATAAACCTTTTGAATCTTCAATCTAAAATTTTTGTAAAGTACAAATTCCGACCTTCCTGGCAATATATCACATGTTCTGGGGCCTCATTTCTACATGCCACTTCCGTGGACTTATAGATTATGCAGGGCAGCTTCCCTATTGTTACAGTGTATAGGACAAAATGGATAATTACAAATGCTGCCCCAAACTCTTTTAAATGTTTTCGTGAAATACAAATTTAGCCTTTTCCACTACTATATGCCAAGCCTGAGGGACTTATTTCTACATGCTACTTCCATGTTTAAATGTAACAGATCTGCTTTGCAATTATTTTTCTTCCTTGTATTAATTCTGATATAATGACTTGTACAGTGTCAACCAATGTGACGTTTCTGTAATTGTGTAGATATTTCACATGAGTGTTTGCAAGGTGTACAGTAGCCTTACTTATACGAGAAAATGAAACCAGACAACATGAATATATAGTTTGATAGTGTTTCGATATGAGATCTACAAAAATACTTAAGAATACACTTTTTTGGTGAAAGAAACATTTTTATTTATTGATTTATTACAATTTATTTTACTCATCCAGAACAGGCACCCACAAACTGTGACGTTCATGGTACAGTAGCTGGGCGTCCAAATGCAAATTATACGCGACTAGAGAACGCTCAACAAATGATATATAGAACATTTTCAAATTTTTTTTTTTTCAAAAAAACCAACAATAAAATAATTGTTAAACATTAACAACAATAAGGATTTCGGACAATCGTATTGTACTCTGTAATATGGATGACAAAATTGCACTGGCTGAACGCGCAGCTGCTGCGCCTTGCTGAGCTCCTCGAAGACCCCTATGTTTACATCCAGCGTATACTCCACCCCTGGAGCCGACGGCAGATCACGCTCCACGTCACGTCAGCTGCAGACACACCTCGAACGCACCCCGTGATTAGGTAACGTCGTATGGGTTTCTTTCTATGCCACGTGATCTGTCTACGCGGCGTGCGTCTTTTGCGACACGTCTGTTTATAAACACGGAATCCGCTGTTTGTAAACGGTCCGCATTTTACCCTCACCCGTCTCTACTTGTTTAAATCCCGTCTGCTTTTCTTTCTTTCTTTTTAAATGTATCACAAGTTTTGCCCTAGCTTACGTTCATCCTGCTATATGTTTTATTTTTCTTTCTTTTAAAAGTTTGCTTAAAACATGCGTGTTTCGCTGGGGGCATGTCTCTACTTGTTTAAACCCCGTCTGCTTTTCTTTCTTTTTAAATGTATCACAAGTTTTGCCCTAGCTTACGTTCATCCTTCTATATGTTTTATTATTCCTTAAAAAACGTTATTAAAAATAACACATTAATAAAATACATGTAATGTATTTTTATTCTATTAAAGTTGAACAAACCACCAAACACTACGACCCCCCTATCGGCAGCACGTGGCATAAGCATGTATACCATTTGTCCAAAACCCCCCTCCCCACCGGCCAATCAGAACAAAGGATACGCCCACCTCCCGCTTATGACGTCACAGATGGGAGAGCTTTAAGCTCCGCCCAAGGTACCAGGTAACCTTTTTTTTTTGTCTATTTCACTCCATTGTGCTTTGAATCTCTTAAATATAGAAATATAGAACTTGGACCAAAGCATGTAGTAAATGCTGCACCTGCTATCAACTCCATTATATGATGGCGGCATGCAAGATGCAGTAGCTCCTTGCCTATAATATGCTCCACCAGGGGGGTATTCCAGAAAGCAGGTTATGTGACATACCCGGGTAAGTGTAAGGGTAAGTTAGTGGATAACCTCAACTTTCGGTTCCAAAAACGGAGGTTAACTTTCTGGGTATGTACGTAACCATAGCAGCTTACTCTCTGAAGATAACCTGCTACTGAGCAGGTTATGTTCCAGGGTCAGTTTGTTGCAGAAGGTTACTGAGCATGGCGTGCCCTTTTGATGACGATCCTGTGAACGTGGAGGCATAAATTATACAAGGTTTTTTTCGCCGGGAGAGAGTTATAAGACCGCGTATTGATGTCTTGTCATTTCCTAATGATTATTTGAAAAAGCGTTATCAGTTTTCAAAAGAATCGTTCATTTACTTAACATCTCTTGAAACCGCATATTGCAAATGTCACAAACCCAAACCGCGGGTCTGCGCTTAGCACAGAAAACATTCTGTACATAGCGCTTCGGTTTTTTGCGTCAGGGCATTTTTTGTACAATATGGGCGACGCAGAGCATATAGGAAAGGCAACTGTGTGTAGAGCCGTTCGCACAGTATGTCTGGTACTTAACGCTTCTTACACACGTTTATACAGTTCCCTGTCCATAAAGCTCTGCGTGTTATTAAAGAGGAATTCCACAGAGTGGTAGGTTTGTCCTTTGTAGTAAAATCTATGATGCATATTTAATATATAGTCATACTATTTATATCTATAGCCTACATGTATTCATCCTGCACACACACACACTTGATACTTCCCTATATGACTTTCTATTTCAGGGTTTCCAAATGTAATTTGGAATACATGTAATACATGTATAGTGACAATAAAAGGCATTCATTCATTCATTCATAATTGGGTGCATTGATGGCACCTACATTCCTATTAAAGCTCCTTTAATAAATGAGGGAGACTATGTTAGATAGATAGATAGATAGATAGATAGATAGATAGATAGATAGATAGATGTCTTTATTGTCACTATACAAGTACAGCGAGATAGCGGAGGAAATCTATTCATAGTATCAATGTGCAGGTAACTTGATTTTGTATCCTTAATTTTTTGCCTTGTTAAAATCATCAAACTCATTACTTTTTTCCACTAACTATAGGTAATCATTACAGGACAGTACAATGCTGGTTACCACTGGTTGCTCTCAGATGGGGTGAGGGGAGGTGGTGGTGGGCTCCCGCCAGTTAGACGGGCTTCAGCCTTTTTTCTATTAGCTACATGACAGAAAGAATATACTAAATCGTGTTTAATAAATAGTTAAGTGATCGTGTAATCAATAACCTTTTTGCAGAATGTTTTTGTGTTTCATTTTGACTTGGCTCAAAGTTCTTCTGTCTCCAGAAGGATTACACCTTATTAAATAAGAAACCATATATTCCTAGTCGAGACACATTGTTATTTTAACCTAAAGAAATGAATGGCAGGAAAAGTAAATGCTTTCATAGTGATTTAACAGTAAAAAGGATGCGGAAGGGTTATGTGTTTAATTATTTTGCATTATAATAAAAGGGGAGGCGATGTCAAATTTGCAATTTAATACACACGCATTTATTCTGTCCTTTATTTTTTGCCAAGCCAACTCTTTCTTTAGCCGATGCAGCCGTATTGCTTTTTTTCATTATTATTGGCTTGAATTCCTCATATGCGTGCATAAAACTTCCAACTCCGCCTCTGTGAAGTATGCCGCTCTCTTTTTTTCACTTTGATTTTCCATTCTGACTCGTGAAATCGGCGATCAATTGAAAACGTCTTTATGTATGCACGGTGCACGCGCATTAACTCTGGGTAAGCAATAGGAGGTTGATTGAACTTACTCTTCTCAGGTGTTTTGGAACCGACATACTCATGGTATGCGGGTTTGGGGTATATCAACCCAGAGGTTAAGATTTACCAAATGGTAAGTTAACCAAGCTTTCTGGAATACCCCCCTGAACACAAGCTCCATTTTTACGGGGTGAGGGTAAAATGCGTACCGTTTACAAACAGCGGATTTCGTGTTTATAAACAGACGTGTCACAAAAGACGCACGCCGCGTAGGCAGATCACGTGGCATAGAAAGAAACCCATACGACGTTACCTAATCACGGGGTGCGTTCGAGGTGTGTCTGCAGCTGACGTTACGTGGAGCGTGATCTGCCGTCGGCAGCAGGGGTGGAGTATACGCTGGATGTAAACACTGGGGTATTCGAGGAGCTCAGGAAGGCGCAGCAGCTGCGCGTTCAGCCAGTGCAATTTTGTCATCCATATTACAGAGTACAATACGATTGTCCGAAATCCTTATTGTTGTTAATGTTTAACAACTATTTCATTGTTGGTTTTTTTGAAAAAAAAAATTTGAAAATATATAATTTGTTGAGCGTTCTCTAGTCGTATATAATTTGCATTTGGACGTCCAGCTACCATGAACGTCACAGTTTGTGGGTGCCTGTTCTGGATGAGTAAAATAAATCGTAATAAATCAATAAATAAAAATGTTTCTTTCACCAATAAAGTGTATTCTGAAGTATTTTTGTAGATCTCATATCGAAACACTATCGAACTATATCTTCGTGTTGTCTGGTTTCATTTTCTCATATAAGTAAGGCTACTGTACACATTGCAAACACTCATGTGAAATATCTACACAATTATAGAAACGTCACATTGGTTGGCACTGTACAAGTCATTGTATCAGAATTAATGCAAGAAAGAAAAAGAAAATTGCAAAGCAGATCTGTTACATTTAAACATGGAAGTAGCATGTAGAAATCAGTCCCCCAGGCTTGGCATATAGTAGTGGAAAAGGCTAAATTTGTATTTTACGAAAACATTTAAAAGAGTTTAGGGCAGCATTTGTAATTATCCATTTTGTCCTATACACTGTAACAATAGGGAAGCTGCCCTGCATAATCTATAAGTCCACAGAAGTGGCATGTAGAAATGAGGCCCCATAACATGTGATATATTGCCAGGAAGGTCAGAATTTGTACTTTACAAAAATTTAAGATTGAAGATTCAAAAGGTTTATTCGTCATGTACACAGTTGTACACACACAACATGTAGTGGAATGTAACCCTGGTCACTCTGAGCATCTGTGCATGATAAGAGAGTAACAAAATATAGAAAAATATAAGAAAAATAATATGATAAAAAATATATGACATGTTCAGCTGTACATAATCTATACATAAGTGATAGGTAAGAGGTATTTTGCTGTGCAATGTGCAAGAGGCCTGAGGTATGTGCCAATGATTTGGACAGTGTGAAGCAGCACCTAGTGGCATTGAGTATTGTCCTGATTTAGGAGCATTATGACCTGGAGGAAAAAGCTCCTCTTTAACCTTTCCATTCTGGGATGCATTTCCCAAGACCATAGTGGAGCAACACTGTTGTAACGTTGCGTAGTTCGAACTACAGTTCTTGAGCTGTAGTTAGAAGCTTAGTCCCAGGTAAATACATCAGCGATGGTGGAAAATGCAGTCTAATAAGGGTATAGTCACCGTGTAAGTAAGAAATTAAATAATCTTTCATAACTAATAAGGAATAATTTAGCTCTACGATCACATATAATGTGAAGTTGTCTGAAAATTTAGTTTGAAACGTAATTGTTGTGTGGGTCTCTGGTCATAAGTACGGTAACTGTCAGTAGTGAGCAATAGGGACACCTTGCTGGGTGATGCGGGAAGAATCCTCTGTGTGACCCATCTGTACGTTGACGTCAAACTTCAACTCACCAGTGGCACTTGCACTCTCATCTAGCACATATTGTATGTTCTAGTCACTCTTTGGCTTCTTCTCATGTTTAGAAACATGCGTGAACAGTTTTGAGTCATTGTGTTCAAATGATGACTACTGTATGGTGGCTGTGCTGAACTTCTGCAGCCTGTGTTTTCTATTTTGCATCAAAGTTCACCACAGTGCAAAATGTGTTTTGATTAATGGGAATGTGTTTAGAGTTTTGCTCAAATCTGCAAATTGTGTTTAAAGTTTCACCAAAAGAGTGATTGATTCAATAAATGAGTTTTGGCAATTGGAAGTTTTGTTCCAAGAATGAGGTTTATTCTTTTAGCAATTCAGAAAAACTGTAACAGAAACATAAGGCAAGGTAAACTTTAACTTACAAAAGCTCTTTGGGGCGGTCAAACCAGATGTGTCCAGTTTGTACAGATACTGCACAGTTAGGGGTAAAATGCTGTTATGGGCAGGGTTAATCAATTGTACAGTTGTGCTTAAAATGAGAGTATAAAATCCTTCAAATACTACAAAAGTTATGTAAGAGAACTTTTGTTTTTTGTTTTGTAAACAAGTACACCTACTCTTACAGTTTTAGACTTAACAGGTTTTAAAGAATTTTGTATTATATTATATAATATTATATAATATTATATTATATTATATTATATTATATTATATTACATTAACATGACTATAGCGAATGTCTGTCAGCCCCTTTTGACAGAATGGCCTTATAGCTATGTTTTCATAGAATCTGAGCCGGAAAAGTCAGATTGCTATGCCAAGAGTACAACTAATTTGAGATAATGCAAAAAACAGTGTTTGTGAAGTCATTTGAAGACTGAATTGTGTTACAGTGGAAAAAAAACACAACAGCACAATAAAGGGCAAGTGACTCAGACAAAGTCAGTCAGAAGGGTGTGTGAACATGATTGGCAAACTGGGTGATAAGTATAATGATGAATGCCTGCTCACCAGTAAGTTTATGCTTATTTCCTTACAGTATCTCTTGAGGAGGCCTGCCAATGGTGTGGACAGTTTCAAAATAAAGATGGTGACTGGGTGAGGAAATTAATGTAGCCATTTGATAGATGTGAAAATATGGCTACTTGTCCTATACTGTATGTTTTTAATCCCACTGTAGATACTCTGTGATGGATGCCAGAGGTGGCAACACCGTGTCTGTACTGGCATGACCAAGAGCCAATTCAAACACATAACAAATGTTAAATGGTATTGCACAGCTTGTGAAGAGGAGTCTTCTTTATAAAAACGCAGCCACACTACAGTAGTACGCAAAAGTCTGCAACCGCTTGTTAATTTAGAATTTTTTCCAACTTTTGACCTTTTACTTTTAACTCCTTCGTTGAGCCAATATATTTATTTGAAAACAGTGTTACAGGGGACACAGTAATGAAAATCAAGTTTTTATTCTAGCTTGGATTTACTTTTCTGAGTTTGTTTGTTAAAGCTCCCATGTCAACTGTCTTATTGAGTAATATGCGTAATGTACGTCTCTGGCCAAAGGTGCAAAATAAGTGAGTATACTTCATATATAGTAGAACAGACATGTGTCAAGCTTTCTTCATGTTCGTGTAGGTGGCCTTGAAAAAGGACTTTTTGCGTCTCAGTGATGGCTCAGTATCTGGTGGGCCACACTTTGTTCTTCATCACCTGCCTGCACCGTGTCGGCATTGAGTGAACCAGTTTGATGAGGTGATCATGGCTGATAACATGATTCCAGGCTGCAATGAGTGACTCAATCAACTCATGTTTTGATTTTGGATGTCTCTTGGATATCTCCAAAGCCACCTTGTGCCACAAGTTCTCAATCGGATTCAGATCGGGAGATTGGGCAAGCCAGTCAATTGATCGATGTTGTTGTGACGCTTCCAGTTGATCACCTGTTTGGAGCAATGGCACGGTGCGTTGTCATCTTGGAACAGGAACCTTTAGTGTGGCTGCGTTTTTATAAAGAAGACTCCTCTTCACAAGCTGTGCAATACCATTTAACATTTGTTATGTGTTTGAATTGGCTCTTGGTCATGCCAGTACAGACACGGTGTTGCCACCTCTGGCATCCATCACAGAGTATCTACAGTGGGATTAACAACATACAGTATAGGACAAGTAGCCATATTTTCACATCTATCAAATGACTACAGTAATTTCCCTCACCCAGTCACCATCTTTATTTTGAAACTATCCACACTATTGGCAGGCCTCCTCAGATACTGTAAGGAAATAAGCATGAACTTACTGGTGAGCAGGCATTCATCATTATACTTATCACCCAGTTTGCCAATCATGTTCACACACCCTTCTGACTGACTTTGCCTGAGTCACTTGCCCTTTATTGTGCTGTTGTGTTTTTTTTCCACTGTAACACAATTCAGTCTTCAAATGACTTCACAAACACTGTTTTTTGCATTAACTCAAATTAGTTGTACTCTTGGCATAGCAATCTGACTTTTCCGGCTCAGATTCTATGAAAACATAGCTATAAGGCCATTCTGTCAAAAGGGGCTGACAGACATTCGCTATAGTCATGTTAATGTAATATAATATAATATAATATAATATAATATAATATAATATAATATAATACAAAATTCTTTAAAACCTGTTAAGTCTAAAACTGTAAGAGTAGGTGTACTTGTTTACAAAACAAAAAACAAAAGTTCTCTTACATAACTTTTGTAGTATTTGAAGGATTTTATACCCCCATTTTAAGCACAACTGTACAATTGATTAACCCTGCCCATAACAGCATTTTAGCCCTAACTGTGCAGTATCTGTACAAACTGGACACATCTGGTTTGACCGCCCCAAAGAGCTTTGGTAAGTTAAAGTTTACCTTGCCTTATGTTTCTGTTACAGTTTTTCTGAATTGCTAAAAGACTAAACCTCATTCTTGGAACAAAACTTCCAATTGCCAAAACTCATTTATTGAATCAATCACTCTTTTGGTGAAACTTTAAACACAATTTGCAGATTTGAGCAAAACTCTAAACACATTCCCATTCATCAAAACACATTTTGCACTGTGGTGAACTTTGATGCAAAATAGAAAACACAGGCTGCAGAAGTTCAGCACAGCCACCATACAGTAGTCATCACTTAAACACAATGACTCAAAACTGTTCACACATGTTTCTAAACATGAGAAGAAGCCAAAGAGTGACTAGAACATACAATATGTGCAAGATGAGAGTGCAAGTGCCACTGGTGAGTTGAAGTTTGACGTCAACGTACAGATGGGTCACACAGAGGATTCTTCCCGCATCACCCAGCAAGGTGTCCCTATTGCTCACTGCCGACAGTTACCATACTTATGACCAGAGACCCACACAACAATTACGTTTCAAACATTTTCAGACAACTTCGTAGAGCTAAATTATTCTCTATTAGTTATGAAAGATTATACAATTTTTTACTTACACGGTGACTGTATACCCTTCTTAGAATGCATTTTCCACCATCGCTGACGTATTTACCCGGGACTAAGCTTCTAACTACAGCTCGTGAGTTGTTTGAAATACGCAACTTAAGGAC
The DNA here is from genome assembly GCF_048594095.1 of Paramormyrops kingsleyae. NCBI lineage: Eukaryota > Metazoa > Chordata > Actinopteri > Osteoglossiformes > Mormyridae > Paramormyrops > Paramormyrops kingsleyae. The sequence goes on along the minus strand of NC_132808.1, from coordinate 2,118,486 downwards.
AGTGTTTGCGAACGTTCCTTCGAACTATGGTTTTGGGAAACGCACCACAGAACGGAAAGGTTAAGGAAGAGCTTTTTCCCCCAGGTCATAATGCTCCTAAATCAGGACAATACTCAATGCCTCTAGGTACTGCTTCACCCTGTCCAAATCATTGGCACATACCTCAGGCCTCTTCCACATTGCACTTATATACCTCTTACCTATCACTTATGTATAGATTATGTACAGCTGAACATTTCATATATTTTTTATTTTATTATTTTTCTTATTTTTTCTATATTTTGTTACTCTCTTATCATGCACAGCTGCTCAGAGTGACCAGGGTTACATTCCACTACATGTTGTATGTGTACAACTGTGTACGTGACGAATAAACCTTTTGAATCTTCAATCTTCAATCTTGAATTTTCGTAAAGTACAAATTCTGACCTTCCTGGCAGTATATCACATGTGCTGGGGCCTCACTTCTACGTGCCACTTCCGTGGACTTTTAGTTTAAGATTATAGATAGCAGCTTCCCCATGGTTACAGTGTACAGGGCGAAGTGCACATTTAGAAATCCTGTCCCGGGCATTTTCATGCATTTTCGTATAGTACAAATTGCCAGCTTTCCGGCAGTATATCACATGTCCCAGGGCAGGATTTCTACATGCCACTTCCGTGGACGTTTAGTTGAAGATTATTTATGGCAGCTTCCTCATGGTTACATTGTACAGGGCGAAGTGCACATTTAGAAATCCTGCCCTGGGAACTTCCATGCATTTCCGTATAGTACAAATTGCCAGCTTTCCGGCAGTATATCACATGTCCCAGGGCAGGATTTCTACGTGCCACTTCCGTGGACTTTTAGTTGAACATTATTTATGGCAGCTTCCCCATGGTTACAGTGTACAGTACAGGGCGAAGTGCACATTTAGAAATCCTGCCCCGGGCACTTTCATGCATTTTCGTATAGGACAAATTGCCAGCTTTCCGGCAGTATATCACATGTCCCAGGGCAGGATTTCTATGTGCCACTTCCGTGGACTTTTAGTTGAAGATTATTTATGGCAGCTTCCCCATGGTTACAGTGTACAGGGCGAAATGCACATTTAGAAATCCTGCCCTGGGAACTTTCATGCATTTCCATATAGTACAAATTGCCAGCTTTCCGGCAGTATATCACATGTCCCAGGGCAGGATTTCTACGTGCCACTTCCGTGGACTTTTAGTTGAAGATTATTTATGGCAGCTTCCCCATGGTTACATTGTACAGGGCGAAATGCACATTTAGAAATCCTGCCCCGGGCACTTTCATGCATTTCCATATAGTACAAATTGCCAGCTTTCCGGCAGTATATCACATGTCCCAGGGCAGGATTTCTACGTAACACTTCCGTGGACTTTTAGTTGAAGATTATTTATAGCAGCTTCCCCATGGTTACATTGTACAGGGCGAAATGCACATTTAGAAATCCTGCCCCGGGCACTTTCATGCATTTTCGTATAGGACAAATTGCCAGCTTTCCGGCAGTATATCACATGTCCCAGGGCAGGATTTCTACGTGCCACTTCCGTGGACTTTTAGTTGAAGATTATTTATGGCAGCTTCCCCATGGTTACAGTGTACAGGGCGAAGTGCACATTTAGAAATCCTGCCCTGGGAACTTTCATGCATTTCCATATAGTACAAATTGCCAGCTTTCCGGCAGTATATCACATGTCCCAGGGCAGGATTTCTACGTAGCACTTCCGTGGACTTTTAGTTGAAGATTATTTATGGCAGCTTCCCCATGGTTACAGTGTACAGGGCGAAATGCACATTTAGAAATCCTGCCCCGGGCACTTTCATGCATTTTCGTATAGTACAAATTGCCAGCTTTCCGGCAGTATATCACATGTCCCAGGGGAGGATTTCTACGTGCCACTTCCGTGGACTTTTAGTTGAAGATTATTTATGGCAGCTTCCCCATGGTTACATTGTACAGGGCGAAGTGCACATTTAGAAATCCTGCCCTGGGAACTTCCATGCATTTCCGTATAGTACAAATTGCCAGCTTTCCGGCAGTATATCACATGTCCCAGGGCAGGATTTCTACGTGCCACTTCCATGTTTCAATATAACAGATGCTTTAATTGCAATATCCTTTTTCTTTTATTTATTTCGTGTATTAATTCTGATAAAATGGCTTGTACAGTGGCAACCACGTTTCTACGTAGATATTTCACAGGAGTGCTTTCAAGCTGTACAGTAGAGCCCTGCGCGGGACTATTTTTTTAATCCCGCTCCCGCCCACTCCCGCTGAATTTCTGACCATTACCGCCCACTCCCGCTGAATTTCTGACGATTCCCGCCCAATCCCGCCCGCTGTCTCTGTCACTCCCGCCCGCTCCCGCCCACGACAATCTAAAACCCGCCCAATCCCGTGAGATTTGCTTTGGGTCCCGCGGGATCCCGCTCCCAATGCAGGGCTCTACCTGGTAGTACAGCAACGGGGCAGGTGTGTCGCCTCAATCCTGAAGTGCCAGATTTGTGCCCGTTGTACACTATCGCTTTGCCGCACTTCACACAACACACAAAGTTCAGCTCTTTACCCTCTTTGTTTGTTACAATTTTAAAGTTTTTCCATATCTCCGATTTCCCCAATTTTAGTTTTGTTTTATATTCTCCCTTTGCAATTTTATTAACAACATCAGCTGCATCCTCCATCCTGCTAAGCTAACAATTTTGGGACCCGCTGTCTATTTTTATCCCGCCCGCTATCTCTGTCACTCCCGCCCGCTCCCGCCCACGACAATCTAAAACCCGCCCAATCCCGTGAGATTTGCGTTGGGTCCCGCGGGACCCGCAGGATCCCGCTCCCAATGCCGGGCTCTACTGTACAGTATAGCTGTACTTATATGAGAAAATTTAATCAGATAACACCAAAACAGTTCAATAGTGCTTGGATGTGAGACCTACAGAAATACAGAATTACAATAAAATACTGACATGTTTGGTGAAAGACATATTTATTTATTGATTTATTATGATTTATTTTATTCGTAAGGAACAGGCATCCATGAACAGTGACGTTGGTAGCCATGGACATCCACGTCTGTCTGACGGGACAAGAGAGGGGAAAAATGCAGATTATCCTCGACCAGAGAACGCTCAACAGATAATATATAGAACATTTTCACATGTTTAACAAATTAACAATGAAATTAATGTTAACATTAAGAACAATACGATTTCGGACAACCTTATTGTACTGACTGCGCAGTTGCACCACAATGCTGAGCTCCTCCTTTTGTTTACGTTCGGCGGAATCCGGCGGAATCCGCATTTTACCCTCACCCATTTTTACGTCCTGTGTTAGAACTTGTTGTGTCAAAGCACATGCCACACACTTGCTGCTCTATATTCCATGATTTTAGTGTATCCATAACAGCATTAGCTTGAGCCTGTCCACTACTGTTTGGAAGTTTTGGAACAGCAAGCAACTGAGAAACACCATTTCCTGTCACTAGTACTGGCAATCGATCAACCTTTTCGGTTCCTGTGAGGTCTTCTAGAAGTTTACCATCCCAGTGAACAACTAGAGGCACATCTGGGTCAAAGTTTTCCTGGATACGGGCTGCTTCATCTTTGCAGATTTTTTTTCTCTGTCTCTGTATTGTGCTACGATTTAGTGCATAGTTTTCAAGGTTGCATCCTAGGCTTTTTGCAGTTTCAGCCACAACCATCATAGCTTTTCTGTCTGACAGTCCTGTTCGGTCTAGTTCAGAAGTGACAAACTGCTTACGACCCCTTTTAGCTCTTGGCTCAGAAGAGCTGCAACCAGCTACTGGTTCTGTCTGCTCAGTTTCTGATTCTGTTTCAGACTGAGATGTGGTGCAGCTGGTGCTATCATCTAGGCTCATTGTTTCAGTCATTCTTTTAATCTCTTCAGCTGCCTTAGACTTTCTCTTCTCCTCTTTATCCAGTCTCTCTCTTTTCATGTTTTCCCTTTTCTCTAACACCTTGTCCACTGATGTCATGCTACCTCTACGTCCTTTTTCTCTTTGGGCAATCAAGAAGTCTTTATCTTCAGGGATGTTCATTATATTTAGTGCATCTTGATGTGCAACATCAAAAAGATCTTCAAAATCTTCAGTAAATGCCTTCTCATTTTCAATTTGTTTAGCAGACCTTCTGTATGCATTCTTCTTTAAAGCCTGATATGTCTTGTACAGATTTTCTACTTTCTTAATCATGTCTTGCTTGTGCTGAATGGGAATTCTTGCTCTCTTCCAAAATTTCTCTACTTTCTCAACAGTATTACTTGCAGCTTGTCTTAATGGATTTTTGTTTTCAATGTGACAGTACAGAAAGTGTCCTAAAACTTGCTTCTTAGAAGGCAACTTTGCACCTGTGATATCTGCTTCAGGCGATAGCAGGTATGACTTTTGACGTTTGGATTTCTTTACTTTCATTGCCTGTTTGCCAATTGCCTCCATTTTGTCATCAAAGCTGAATTAGCTGATGTCTGGTTCCTAAATTTGATCAATACTCTCACTTGCACTGTACAGTGTACATGTATAAATACAACATTAAATAGGTCTTTTGATACAGTCAGTAGACTCAGTACTAATTTATGTAAGCCTTGTTTGTTCACTGTGGCTTTGGTTGATGATGAATATACTCAGACAAGGCCCAACAGAGATCATCAATAAAGTAGGCCTATACTATGGTACCCTACATGAAATATATGAATACTGAACAGACCAGAAGTGTAATTCCCACTATAATACTGTATATTGTCATTATTGTGACTATAGTGGTTAACACGGCCTATTTGTCATATAGCACTGATTAGCTGACCATTGAGCAACCTGTTACAATTGGTATATTGCCCTCAAACTTTACCAGAATTTTTTTTTTATTATTTGGAAACATATAACAGGGTCAGAGGAAGAGTTTTCAATACTTCAAAAATAAGGAAATAAGGGCCACCCTACAGTATATATTATAAATTAAGCCCCAACAGGTTGCTGTTCATACTTATATTCCTTACGGCCTGCACAAAGCAAACAATGAATGAAATCTGCCTCTTTATAAAGTATTTTTTAAACCATATTCAATGGGCTCACCTTCAGTTACACCCCACAGGGTGAAGGCTGCGGAAACCATGATCTGTGGAACTGTGACATGTGAGCAGTGACTCAACAGAGCCTGTTTGCTTTTATCTATAGACAGAAAGTAGAATCAAATTTAACCACATGCTCTCTAAAGTTAGATGATGGTTCATGCAAAGTTTAATGATCTACAGCCATCCTCAGATGGTCATTCTGCTGCATGCTCACCTACAGTACAGACACCCAGGACAGACTGTCAGTCTCACTAGTATAGTATATATAATTTCAATGCAGATATCTGCTTTGGTTCATTGTTTTGGTTTGCTGATATTTACAGTGATAAAACTGTCTGAAATGATTCATATTCACACATATGTCTTTGTTACTAGAGACACAGGATCAAAGTATGTTAATTACATCACAGTTAAGCCCTGTAATGGCACCCTGTGTAGATACAGTCCTGCCTGATGCCCCATGTCTGCTGAGATGCCCTCTACAGGATAAGTGGCTGCAAACATGGATCCACTGATGTCGTCATAATTACTAGGAATGACAGAGCAGATGCTACACTTACCTCCCCTTGTTAAATGCCTGACAGATAAAGCACCAGTTAGTAGGACTACAGGTGTGACAGCAGTGCACAGCCCCAGAATCAGCCAATGCAGGGATGAATAACCTAAAATATTCAGAATTACATTCCGTTAGTCATTTTCTAAAATATGCTGTTTGTCTTGCTGCAGCATAATCAACACGTCCACACCATTTAGTCTCACAAAGTGAAACAGAAAGTTATGATTAAATCTTTGTCCATGGGTGTGTGATTCCCAACTGTTGTTCAGCCTGAAAACATCCTTATTTAATATAGAAGATTGTTCATTTTCCCATATATGATTTGGATATATTTACATATCGCAAAGAGCTGTTTAACTGTATTACTCAGTCTCACAATCTTATGTACAATAAATAAACAAATATTCATTCATTCATTTAATGCACTTTATGTCTTTAAAACTGAACTAAATTTGACCATTTCTACTGTTACACTGAGCAGATTAAGCCCTATGGAATTTCCATAAAGATCAGTCTGCAGCAGAACCATTGACCCTCAGCGGAATGAAAATGTGATTTAATCACCCAAAACTTTGCTGAGATGCATGTTAAAACCAGTCCTTTTTTATGACTCACCCAGTGCTGCTATCCTGGCAGTTGCGCTGCCAGAATCACTATCTGAATGGACTTCACACCTGAACTCTCCTTTGTCTTCAGTCCTGACTTTCCTCAGTTTCATTGAGAAGTTTCCTTTGGGAATTTCCTCTGTGAAGAATTCAGCTCTTCCAGAGTATCTCCCATCCTGTGACTCTGGTCTGTTCTCTCCATCATTATACAGAAGCACCAAGATGTCACCATCGCCTGTCTTTCTCCATTCCACCTGAAGCTCTGTCACATTAACATGGGTGTCCACAGAGCAGCTGAGAGTCACATCCTCTCCAGCATGTGCATAGACAGGCTCATCTGCACCAGTCACCACCAGTCGCTCTGGAACAAGAACAGGAAGATTCACACAACCTGGCAACCTGATATCTGTGTGTTTTCCTCTCCTATTTAAGCAGGAAATGTATGCTAATATGGAAACAACTCCACATATATACATCTCTTTTTAAATGTTGACACTATTGACATGTGTCACTCAGAAGAAGAATTCGGTGGCACATTAAAAGCCTTTTCACAATGAGTTCAATTTTTTCACACACACACACACATACAAAAAAAATATGAATTACATCAATCTGACACAACCAAATATATTTCAACAAAGGCTTTTATACCAAGTCCAAGAAATTCATGTTGTTGTGATCCATCTTTTTTTATTCAGAGTGAACTCATTTTCTGTAGTTTCCAGATGCATTTTAAGAAATGAATGACCAGTAGGATGTCAGTTTTTGCACGTGATTTTTATTTGTATAAACAGTTTTTTATTTTTAAATAGGCTTTTGGTTTGGTTTACGACACAAGTCTGTAATGTTATCTACAGAACATCTACAATACCACAGTTTTTTTTCAATACCTTGATTCGATGCAAGGTATGTTGGTATTGCAAATACTGATATTCAATTCCAGTCCAACCGTGATGATAAATCATCAATTGCTGAAGTGGGGGGGGTTTTGGGTTGCAGATGGATCGATCCATCCGTGTCTCAGCAACTTCCCATATCTCCCCGCTCGTGAGCGGCCCTGCCGAAGAGCATTTCATATCCTGTTCCTTATAATTCTGTAAATATTTAATTTAGAAGGTTAAAAAGACTGAACTAAGTCCATTCTCAAAATGAAAACATTCAGATCGAAAGAATCCATAGCCTGTCTTAAATGATAACAAGGGGCATGTTAAGCTTAGAGGTCGACCGATGTATCGGTTTTGCCGATTAATCGGCACCGATAGTTGATTCCCGGAACTATCGGTTATCAGCAAAAATCCACGCCAATAGTTTTTCCGGGTTGCGTCAGAGCTGAAGCGGCTGAGAACAGTCTGTTGTCCTTATACAGTGCAAGAGCCAACATATATATCTATGGCAAGAGCCGCTTCTATAGGGGAAAATCGCTGTAAAGCACGTGCTTTTGTTTTGACACGTGATACTGTTCGTTGCACGGAGAGCGCAAGCTGCCTGGAGAGAGCGCGGTGCACGGACAACGCTGACACTTCAAATGCATGTTTAAAACACAGACAGCGAAAAGGTATGTATACAGTACACTACAGTACATGTTTTCATCTCAATATAAAGTAATTCATTTGTTGATTACATTCTGCATTGGAGAAAGAACAGCAGTATGTTTGTCGACAAGGCTGAGAGGACGCTAACATTAGCAGTACATCAAGCGGTTAAAATAATGTGGCAAAAATACACGCAAGTCCGACCCAAATGTTTAATGTCATGATTGTTACCATCAGGAATGCGTTCGATTTCAGTTCTTTTTATCTTCAGGCACAGGGTGCGATTTGCCGGGGGGATGGGGGGATCCGACTGGAGCGCTTCGAAACAGTGAATCTTTTTGCGACGCAGTGTTTTACTGATTCAGAGTTTCAAAAAGCTCTGTTGATACTTTGCTCACCTTCTCTATATAATATATTTGTTGTTTGAAATTAAATCATTACTATTATAGGCCTAACTTACGATGTTTTTATTAAATTTGTTATCACGTAATACAGCTCCCTTCGTATTAAAACCATTTCATGACGTGACACTCATTATCTGGTTCTTGCCTAAAAAGACAGGTATATAATGAGCGTTGTTAACAGATTACACAAACAGTTTGGTCATCCTCTGCCTATGGAGAGAGAAAAAAGTTTTCAAAATACTGTAGAAGCAAATATAGTGGGAGACTACACATATAATATACATTTATATAATTAATATTGTATACAATTATAATATTATATAATTATAATTATTATTATAATTCATTTTATATGTAACTTTTTTTTATTTATTTGGAGTGTTACTTTTTGTTTCAGTTTGAAAGCATCTCTTTAATTTACCTCAATATTTATTAATATATTCATATGTATTTCATATAGCACATTTTCATGACTCAGTACTGTTTTTTTGTTTGTTTTTTGTAATAAAGTTTAGTACTATTTTACATGGAGTGTTGTGTTTCTATTTAGTTTTTTTTTTTTTATCCAGTATCCATTTTAAAAACTATCGGTTAATTAATCGGTTATCGGCAAGTACGGACCAACCTAGCTATCGGTATCGGTAAAATTCAATATCGGTCGACCTCTAGTTAAGCTGTTTATGGCTGTTCAGTTTGCTTGTGTTTATGTTAAGTTTTTACGGTTTTGTAATATGTCTCTTGGATTATATCACACTGACTATTTATTAACATTTTATTTTGGCTTCATTTATAAATTTTGCTGTATACAAACAATATACAATAAAAAATATAAAGTTATTAATAATGGTAACACTTTACTTCAGGAACACAATGTAGTAGTTCATACTAACTTAATGCATTAATTAACCATTAACTAAGTGCTTGACAGCTTTCACGATGCTTCATGTATTCCTCACAGGAACTACATTAGATAATTATTAACTAATTAGGTAACTTAACTAATATAGTTCCTGGATGGAATACATGAAGTGTCATCGTTGATTAATCATGGGATCAGTACATAGCTAACACTTAGTTACTGTTCAATTAATACATTAAGTAAGCGTGTACTAATACACTATGTGTCCCCTCAAGTGTGACCAAAATAATCAATAAACGCTGTTTACTCTATTCCTGGGGGGTATTCCAGAAAGCAGGTTATGTGACATACCATGGGTAAGTTTAAGGGTAAGTTAGTGGATAACCTCATCTTTCGGTTCCAAAAACGGAGGTTAACTTTCTGGGTATGTAGGTAACCATAGCAGCTTACTCTCTGAAGATAACCTGCTACTGAGCAGGTTATGTTCCAGGGTCAGTTTGTTGCAGAAGGTTACTGAGCATGGCGTGCCCTTTTGATGACGATCCTGTGGACATGGAGGCACAAATTATACAAGGTTTTTTTCGGCAGGAGAGAGTTATAAGACCACGTATTGATATCTTTTCATTTCCTAATGATTATTTGAAAAAACGTTATCAGTTTTCAAAAGAATCGTTAATTTACTTAACATCTCTTGAAACCACATATTGCAAATGTCACAAACCCAAACCGTGGGTCTGCGCTTAGCACAGAAAACATTCTGCACATAGCACTTCGGTTTTTTGCGTCAGGGCATTTTTTGTACAATATGGGCGACGCAGAGCATGTGGGAAAGGCAACTGTGTGTAGAGCCGTTCGCACAGTATGTCTGGTACTTAACGCTTCTTACACACGTTTGTACAGTTCCCTGTCCATAAAGCTCTGCGTGTTATTAAAGAGGAATTCCACAGAGTGGTAGGTTTGTCCTTTGTAGTAAAATCGATGATTCATATTTAATATGTAGTCATACTATTTATATCTATACATGTATTCATCCTGCACACACACACACTTGATACTTCCATATATGACTTTCTATTTCAGGGTTTCCAAATGTAATTTGGAATACACATAATACATGTATAGTGACAATAAAAGGCATTCATTCATTCATTCATTCATAATTGGGTGCATTGATGGCACCTACATTCCTATTAAAGCTCCTTCAATAAATGAGGGAGACTATGTTAATAGGAAATCTATTCATAGTATCAATGTGCAGGTAACTTGATTTTGTATCCTTAATTTTTGCCTTGTTAAAATCATCAAACTCATTACTTTTTTCCACTAACTATAGGTAATCATTACAGGACAGTACAATGCTGGTTACCACTGGTTGCCCTCAGATGGGGTGAGGGGAGGTGGTGGTGGGCCCCCGCCAGTTAGACGGGCTTCAGCCTAGGGCTGGGCGATATCAAATCGCGATTAAATCGCGCATGCGCAATAATCACTAGGGCTTCAGATGACAGCCGCAACATTTGGTGGTGCGCCAGCTTTTCTGTGCTATACGAACATTTATTTACGCCCACAATATAAGCAGCTTAGTATGGCTAAATTATTAATGAGGCTTTGTATCAGAGCATGTGAGCGCAGTGGAGCTGTGAGAATTTCCGCTCCTCGCTCACGAGGCTGTTGGCTCCGCCCGCTTCTCCGCTCTAATTCGCACTAATGGCGCTTTTCCACTGCATAGTACGGCACAGCACGGTTCAGTACAGCTCACCTTGGTTTGGCTCAGTTTGCATTTCGACTGCAGTTTAGTGCCGCTTTAGAGTGGGCGGGATTATTCACGTGTCGTTATAGTTGCGCCGCCTCTATTGCCGTGACATCATCGTAAATGCGCCACAAACAAACACACAACAATGGAGCATATCGACGGAATGGTGTTCTTCATTTTCGGCATGTGGATGTTTTTAACAGCAAGACCATTTTTAGTTAAAACAAAATGGTGCGTCCGAACCTTCGCTGGCTGTGCTAAAAATCTAGCGGGTCTGTTGTGTCTCGTGTCGCAAGTTCAGTGACGCAGTAATGACGATTTTCTCCGGCCAATCAGTGACCAGTAGAGTTTACACGTCACGTTTTGGTAACGGTTCGGCGCGCTTGGAACCTCGGCTGAGGTGGTACTAAAAAAAGGACCAGGTACCAGGTACTGTTCCCAGTGGAAAACCCCCCAAAAGTGAGCTGAACTGAACCGTGTCGTGCCGTACTATGCAGTGGAAAAGCGCCATAAGCCGCTCCGCTCAACACCGCTCCTCACTCCACTAAAATTTCCTCCCGCTCCAGTCATATCGCTTCACGCTCGCTCCAGTTTAAAAGAGGGACAAATATTCTGCATGCCTAACAAATGTCACCTTAATCCGAAGCCTTATATCATAAAGAAATATGAGCAATAACATTGTCACTCAGAAAATATTTATTTTCAAGCAACATATAGGCAACAACGGACAGGTTTAGCAATGGCATTCCACACAAAAATAGGCTTAACAATAAAGGAATCAGTGGGCTTAATAGCCTAAAGAATATACAGGCTAAGCATCCACGTTTTAAATTCCTCAATTTTTTCTGTTGATGCTGCTGATGCGTCTCTATAAAATAAAATTTAACTGACAGCGTTACGTGAAATTTAAAAAATCCTATTAGACATACTTTGAATGACAAAACGAATTTATTTGATTACCAATATTTACTTTATAGGCTTTTATACTTTAATTTACTTTATAGACTTGATATGCTACAACCATATAAAACTTGCTCAGGTTTTGCTTGCTTCCGCCTGTTCGCGTACACTGTAAAAAAATCTATTGTAAAATGTCAGTCAAAAGTCTGGCAGGTCCTGAAGACCAATAGTGCTGATGTATATTTGCATAGCATGACAGGGTACTGCCTTTATTTAAACTTTTAACCATGATGGTGTTGAATAGGGCAACAGTATACATTTCCCAGCCACGGTTTAAAACAATTTCTGTCGCAACAGTAGATTTTCGTAGAATCTTGTTGGATGGCAGTCATAAAGACTTGTGATGACAGTAATTAATAGGAAAATCTTCTCAATGTTTATTTTTATGCAGGTTATGAAGTCTGTTATTCTCTGCAGCTCCTAAAGACTGATGCTGATGTACATTTGGTGAAAATGTTTAACAGGTTTTGTCTAGCACTCCTGCTGCCAGACTTTTGACTGTTATTTTACAGTAGATTTTTGCAGTGTGTGGCCGCCTCGTTGCTTTTAGATCACAAGTTGGGACAGAAGAACAAATCAAATCAATTTGCACATTTAATATTTAAATTTTTCATTAGGTTTGGTTTTTGGAAACACATATTTATAAACCCACCGCAACTGAAAATGGAATGCCACAGATATTACTCACTCCCATGTATTATTAGGTATGCGACAGCCCAGGGTGATAGCTCTTAATCTAGGGGTCAGTGTCAGCAATCTGACTATTGCTGGTGAATACCAGGAGTAATCCTACTCTGTTTTGCGTGTGATGTCCATCTTCGTCTAGCCTGTTTCGGAAATTTAAGCATAAGTGGGCGCAGGGGTAAGTCTAATGCTACGTTCAGACTGCGAGCGGCGAGAGCGTCAAAGCGACCGGAAGTCATTCATTCTCTATGGGAGGGAGCGTCGGGAGGCGTCGAGGAGCGGCGCGGCGCATCGCGATGTGGGCGGCGGGAGCGTCAGACATAAGTTGAATGAAGTATGTCTAATAGGATTTTTTAAATTTCACGTAACGCTATCAGTGAAATTTTATTTTATAGAGACGCAGCAGCAGCATCAACAGAAAAACATTGAGGAATTTAAAACGTGGATGCTTAGCCTGTATATTCTTTAGGCTATTAAGCCCACTGATTCCTTTATTTTTAAGCCTATTTTTGAGTGGAATGCCATTGCCAAACCTGTCCGTTATTGCATATACGTTGCTTAGGGTGACATTTGTTAGGCATGCAGATTATTTGTCCCTCTTTTAAATTGGAGCGAGTGTGGAGCGATTTGACTGGAGCGGGAGGAAATTTTACTGGAGTGAGGAGCGGTGTTGAGCGGAGCGGCTTAGTGCGAATTACAGCAGAGAAGTGGGTGGAGCCAACAGCCTCGTGGCGAGGAGTGGAAATTCTCACTGCTCCACTGCGCTCACATGCTCTGATACAAAGCCTCATTAATAATTTAGCCATACTAAGCTGCTTAAATTGTGGGCGTAAATAAATGTCCGTATAGCACAGAAAAGCTGGCGCACCACCAAATGTTGTGCCTGTCATCTGAAGCCCTAGTGATTATTGCGCATGTGCGATTTAATCGCGATTTGATATCGCCCAGCCCTAATCTATACCACAAGTGTGTCTGCTGAGGTGTGGCATGAGTAAATGGTGTCATGTAGTCGTGTTCTGGGCATACAGCAACTCTGCATATAACGGACTTTGGATATAGCGGACTGTTTTGCCAGGTTCCTTGAAGTCCATTATAATGGAAATGTACTGTATTAAAGTTATCATGACAGCCCCATGTGTATGATCATGCAGGTTTTATTTTATGTTTGTTCAGAATGAGAATCTGCTTTTCTGTTCAACAGAGTAGAAGGAAGGAAGTTAAGAGAAGCTAAGAAATTTAAACAGGAAAAACTGGGATCCTAGTGCTGCATTCAGAACTGGGGAACAAGTATATGGCTGCTCACATAAATACTGTAAGAGGAAAGGATTCCTTTAGTTTTATCAGTGATGCTTCAGCGGGTGGTGGGGGGGGAGGCTCAGTGGGTTAGGATGTTTCACCTGCATTTGGAGGGTCACTGGTTCAAATCTCAGACAGAGTGATTTTACACATGGGCCTCTAAGCAAGGACCTTAACTCCCAGTTGCTTCTGGTATTGATTCAGGTTCTGACCCTGCTTGACTCTGCTAAACAAATAAAACTTAATGTTAACTGTTTCCCAGGATCCACAGAAGAGGCTGTTACTTGTACTGGCATAAGTCTACTGTTTATCCCATTATTGTTTAATATGGGTCCATATCAGGAATTCTCAACAGGTATGTTTACATATTTCTATGTTTTCTCTCTTTTTTCCTACACTTAATATTAAAGGTGGTTGTCACTATTTGGAAAAAACAGTTTGAGAAGAAATTGTAAAATAATGACAGGTGATTAGTTTGACCATGACAGTGATCATTGTCAGCATTGTGTTAGAGCGGATTGGAGGGGAGCAACCAAGAGCTTCCAAAGGATCATATGTAAAGAACCAAAGAGGAGTGAAGATCCATAGTATCAGGCAGGAGATGGAAACCCTCAGGTCCCAGTACAAACAGGCAAATGATGAGGAGCGCAGTGGCTTGGCTCAGCTGATGTACATCCTACACAAGAAGATCAGGGTCCTCCACATCCAGGGATGGGCAGTATTTTAGATAAATGTATTTAAAATACGTATTTGAAATATAAAATACTATTTTGTATTTTGTATTGTAAAGCCTTTGGGAAAAATCTAACGTAATTTGTATTTAAATACATTTAAGATGAGTATTTTGTATTTTCAAAATACATAAAATACTTTGTGCCAATCAACCTCTTTATCTGGGTGCTGATTTGGTTCAGACACACCCCTCCCCCAACCTTAACACTCATGCACGTGAGCTGCCTGCAGCAGAGTCAGCATTGGATCAGCGACTTTTCTCAGTTTTCTGCATTAAGGTAAGGGTGTCATCCTGATCAATTCCGTGTTGATTAAAGTTAAAATGGTGCATCATTCAGATTTGCCTTCAGTAAACATGAAAGAATAAAAAAGCACCGACATGTGTAGGAGGAAAATAGCGTTAGTTGCCTGTTAGCCAATCAGTTTTGATAGTTTTTTTTTTAATCTATCAACTAGCTAGTGAAATGTGTTTAAAACATTACTGCATGTTAGGGCTGGGTGATATGACAGAACTTTATATATCTTAGGCAGCGATGACATAAAGTGTGAATCGATTAAACTTTTCAAAATCGTTTACATAGGCCTAGGTCATTTAGAGCAAATAAATCCTTGCAGTGTTTAGTGGGGCAGCAGGAATTATTGGAACGTTGGGGTGGATGAAGAAGCATGAATGAATGAATAAAATAGTGTGATGTACTTGGTTCAGTTGTACTTTGCTGTTTAAAGCGCGAAAGGAGATTCATATTTACACTTCGAATAGATGGATGTCTGAAACACACAGGTACACCATCTTGAGGAGTACACCATCAGTTTTATAATTGACTTTGTGTTACTGAGTTCTTGTTACTGAGTTGAAGTCATGATGGTGATAAAACGTAATAAAAGATGTTTGGGGAAAAAAAAAATAGTTTTGTTTTTCCTACAGGGCAGGGGAAGGGAAGATCATTTCTAATCAGTAGTACACATCTAAATGTTTTTGTTTTGCATTCAGAATATGTCCAGATATATTTCAGCCGCAGGGTTCCCCCTGGAGTTTGATTTCAATTCTTCACTTTTCTTTGTATTTTTGCTTCTATTAATCAAATTCTTCACTTTTTTTCAGCATCCGTTTTTTTAGTCACTCTCTCGCCGCTTCTCAATAAATTAATCATTAAACTCACTGAATATACATCTTCTGACAATCACACTGTGATTGGTCAACTAATGGCATGGGCGAGTCACGAGTCTACTTGATAAGGTTGGGAGAATCGTGAATACTGTGTAAAAATTTGTGTGCTGAAAACATGATGTATAGTACGCATTTCGGAAATAATGTTCTAATTACTATATATATATATGGTAAGCTAATACTTTCCCGGTGTTTCATAGTACCTTTGAGAGGGACATTCTAAAACGCTTAATGTGGTTTAATGTACCAAAATAGCGACCAATAATCACCAAATTTCGCACACACACACACCTGGTCTTCATAAAGACTTTCACCTGACAAAAAATCAAAACCGAAATATAAGGAATATGGACTTTATTTTACGTTAAGCGTTTTCCCCTCCATTGACGCCCATTATAAGGAAAAGGCTTAATGTAACTTGTACCAAGACAGCCACCAAAAATCACCAAATTTCTCACATATATATCTGGTCATAAACACTTTCACCTGACAAAAAATCTAAACCGAAATACAAGGAATATGGACTTTATTTTACATTAAGCCTTTTCCTTATAATGGGCGTCAATGGAGGGGAAAACGCTTAACGGAAGTCCATATTCCTTGTATTTCAGTTTTGATTTTTTGTTAGGTGAAAGTCTTTATGACCAGATGTGTGTGTGCGAAATTTGGTGATTATTGGTCGCTATTTTGGTACATTAAACCACATTAAGCGTTTTCACATTAAGTGTTTTAGAATGTCCCCACACCGATCGATAACATTTGCTACTTTTAGAACGGCCCATGCTCATTTGACATGGATGATCGACGATCGTGTGTCCGGGGCGCCGGGCCAGTTTTGATTAGGTGCTACGGGTGCTACGGTTGAAAATTGGGAAAAAATGAAATTCGACTTTTCAAAAATTCAAAATTCGTCATTTGAAAATTGAATTCGCCAGAGTGACGATTTGATGCCGTTTTTCTTCGTCACCATGGGTTCCGTTTTCGTCAATGACGAGAGTGACGAGCGGCAGCGGGAACCCTGCAGCCTAATAGGGATGCCTGCACTTGATGACCAATTTCACATGTATTTTGTGTACTTTAAAAATACAAAATACTGTATTTGTATTTAAATACAGTTTTTTACACAGTATTTTGTATTTGTATTTAAATACATTTTTCCACTCAGTATTTTGTATTTTTATTTTAAATATATTTCTATGTATTTATGCCCATCTCTGTCCACATCGGAGACGACGCCGTGAAAGATATCGAGCACCATACGGTTTTGAATCACCATTTGCCTCGTGACATCCAATTGTGCATTTTGTTGTTCATTAATTACAATAGAATTATTAATAAAAAGCCCTAAGCGATACTCTATGGTTTCCAGTCGTAAAGTGTTCTTTGCTACTCCGACCCAGGGGAACAGTGATAATAAAACCTTCTGGTCTGTGGACCAATGTTTGAACTCTGGGGGCACATCAGTTCCCCAGACACTGTCATGTGGCTGTAGTGCTGGTGCGGTAGAACGTCGTCTGCGAGTGGAACCTGAAACAGAACTGGTTGATACAATAAAGGTATGATCTGAAATGAAGATGGGCGCGCAAACCCCATACCAATTGGGTGGCAGCACAAAGTAGGCACGACTACCACATAACCAGGCTACACCTTGCACCCAATAGGACCCATTGCTGGGGCCTGACATGTTGACTGGTGCACCTTCACCTGAAACAGCAATTTGGTCACAGTTCGTGGTGTTACCTAAAAGATGTGTACCATGCATCTGGTCATAACACATTGTATGGTTAAATGTTCCTGGGTCCTTGTTCATGAAAACAGAGAATGGAAATGAGGAAGTGGATTTAGTGTCATTGAAGTCGATCCAGAACCGAAGGTTACAAGTACCATTAATAAGCCCTGGGGCATAGGGATTCGTATCATTCATGGTGATACCAAAATGCTGATATCCAACCCCTCCAAACGAAGAAGCACATTTAGCCTGAGATTCATTCATGGGCTTAGCAAATATTGCGGGACCTTCCGCATGTGTGGACATATGTGAACATATGTAACAGTTAGAAACATTGGACTTCATAACTGTGTCGTGTACGTAGCGATACCAGTAATTTTGCATATAGGGATGTGAGTGGTCAGTTGTAAGAGGTCTCAGGTGGGAGCCATCGTGCGTCCACCTGGGGACGCGGCAAATGCTATCCGATGCGGACCTCGTCCACAAAAGCAACCCGCCGACTACAGTCAGGAGGATCAGAAGCCATTGTATAAGAAACCGCTTACAGTCAGCCATTCTAAAAGTGAGTGCAGATCAGTTGGTTTCTTCACCGGGTTGAGACGTCGGCACCCTATTGGTTACCGCGCCTTTGTAGCGGACTTCCACTGCTACTCCGTCGGTTGTACTGGCTCCTGTAGGGGTTTAATGAGCTTGCAGTGACTCCTGTGAATCCACGATGGTCGCTCCGCTATCTTCACGGCTGTCGGGGTCGTGACGAGCACTTGATATGGGCCGTCCCACCTGGGAGAGCTCCAGTCCTTCCGAAGGAGGACCTTGACGAGAACCCAATCTCCAGGTTTGAGGTTGTCCTGTAATTATGCTTACAACAGATAAGGCATGATCTACAAAAGTTCTTTGCATAATCAGAAAAATTTATAGTATAGAATTGTTGATGTATTATATGTACCATCCCATCCCTCCTGTTGAGACATGGGTATTCCCGTGGCTCACCAATGCCGCTGTTTTGTATAAATTTTTTGTCTGGTGTCAATGAATTGAGTAGGAGATGGGGATTTGGGACATCTGGTGCTGCATGTTGCACGATGTCATTGATTGGTCTCAGATCCTGTACCATTCTCCATTTACCCGTATTCGCTTTTTGCACTGGGAAAATAGGGGTATTACACGTGGACTCTAGCGCCCCTTTCAGTATCCCAGATGCCAGCATATCTTGTACTACTGGGGCTATGCCCTGTTCAGCCTCAGGCTTTAACGGGTACTGTCGTACCACTGGGCGGTGATCTGACCTCAGGGTCACTTTGTAAGGAGGGAACCCTGTAATCAATCCTACATCCGTAGGGGAGTTGGACCACAATCCCTCAGGAATGTGGCTCAATCCTGGGTCCTCCGTTGCCTCGGCTGATAATAAATCTTGTCATTCAGGTTCGTCTAAATGTGTAACAGATGTGACTTTAATTCTCCATCCGAGGGGGAACCTCCAAACCCCTGTGCTTTTATCATGTTTCCAATCTGAATTTGGGTCAGGCTGGTAATATGTAGATCTATAAGAGGCATCTTCCACAAAATACCCAAGATCTTGCCATCTACCCTGGAGTGGCTTTGATAGTGACACATGAGGCACCTTTTCCCTGAATAAATTTTGTTGTTTGGGACCCAATAACACTGAGGCTGCAGCGTAACCAGTTGTGGGATTAACATACAGATACTGCAATGTGACCTGGGGTGGTCCTATAGCGTGAAACTGCCGATCATATCGGTAGTCAGGGCCAGGTCTGGGTTTGTAACACATGGTCACATGGAGGCCATCGTCGGGCATAAATTGAACCTTATCTGCTTCCTGCTTTACTCTAGTTTTCCTTAGTAATTCCCGAGCTTGTGGTGTTTGGCCTAGGTCTAGAGACCAGTAATACTGCGGAACTGACGATCCATGGACCACTAGAGCATGCCTGCCTATTATTGCTTTCATGCCTATGGATGTGGCAACAACGCTTATGCCCATCTGGACCATAAGGTCTCTTCCTAGTAAATTTACTGGGCATGACGGGCTCACCAGAACTTGAACCTCACACTCTGTCCCTGTCTCTTCATCCTTTATTGTTATGGGATTAGTTAATTGATGGGTCTCAGATTGCCCTCCGGCCATTCTCACATATACTGTTGAAGTAGAGAATGTTGCTTTTGGCGGAGTTGTAGTTAATACTGTTCTACAGGCTCCCGTGTCACATAAACAATCATATGTCTGTCCATTTATAATAAACCGCCGCCTAGGCAGTTCTGCAGGCTGTTTAAGCGCTATCAGTTGGCACACTGCTTGAAGGTCAACCTCCTCCTCCTCCCTATCTAGTGAGTGCCCTAGCGGGGTGGAGAAAGTGGTGCCTGCAACTTCTCAGCTTGGCGTCACTGATCATTCTCTGTGGAATTTGGATTATCTATGCGCTTAGTTTTACAATGCCTGGCTATATGTCCTGGTCTCAATCTGTCCAGGAAGTCTTCTGGTTCTTCCCCTTCTTTCTGTCTGCATTGTGAGATTTTACCATAATCTGCTCTCCTCGTAAATCGTTCTCTGACTCTTTCTCCTAGCTGCCTTAGGCTGTGTCTCAGTGCAGTTGAATCATGCGGGAGCGGTGTTCCGTCGTACCAACCCGATCTCACGAATTTTCGTGCAGCCATCACGACATAAAATCTATTTAAACGTGCTGTGATCACGTTTTCGGCTTTTTTTACGTGCTGGGGTAACGTTTCCCCTCCCTATGTGTTTTAATGGGCAGTGCCTAACACCGCCACTATGAGCGCTTACTGGTGACTAAGGGACGGGAAAGTCATGCATGGCCAGAATCATATTTTGTTTTTTGTGATCTGATAACGCTTTCCATAACGTGTGACGCAACCTTGCAAAACAGCGCTTGGATTTTACTTCTGTTGCATGAATGAGTTAGTGTATGGAGGGAAATCCCGGACATTATTCAAAAGGAATTATTATCAGAAGTAAAATCCAAGCGCTGTTTTGCAAGGTCGCGTCACACGTTATGGAAAGCGTTATCAGATCACAAAAAACAAAATATGATTCTGGCCATGCATGACTTTCCCGTCCCTTAGTCACCAGTTAGCGCTCATAGTGGCGGTGTTAGGCACTGCCCATTAAAACACATAGGGAGGGGAAACGTTACCCCAGCACGTAAAAAAAGCCGAAAACGTGATCACAGCACGTTTAAATAGATTTTATGTCGTGATGGCTGCACGAAAATTCGTGAGATCGGGTTGGTCGTACGCATGCCCTGTGAAATCTCCTGCAACTCTGACCCATTTGTGAGTAAACAGTTGCCTCAGGCACTGGAACATTTCTCTCCCATTTAAGCGGAAGCTGCTTTGAAGTTCTAACACCGCTTCCCAAAATTCTCCTACACCTTCTTCTACAGGGGGTATCCCTTTTAAAGCAGCTGTCCTATCCTCTGCTGTCCAGGGTCTGTACACTAACATTGTTTCGGGACCTGCTCCGTCCTGCCCCCTATCAGGATTCGCAACTTCCACCATGGGGCATTGAAACTCTGGGGTTGATGCCCCGTCTTCACTACTAGGGTGAAATTTAGTTTTATATGACTCTAAGTCTTTCACTGGATAGAGTGAAGAATCCTTGCTCCGGGTCACCATTGGATGGAAAGGAGATTCTGGTGCCAATGACGCTAATGGAGCAGAATGTATTATCAGTGTTTTAGGCGCTGCTATCTGCTTATCTTTTAGTGCTACTCCCGGTGTCTGCTGCGACAGTGAGGGAGCGGCAGATGTTTCTTGTCTATGTGGGGCCTTTGTTACACTTTCCTCATCAGGAGTAACTAGTACTGCGGCCGCAAGTTTTTCTTTCCTTTTACCTTTCTTTTCCTGTCTAGTTGCGTCCCTTAACCTACTTTGTTCCAACCATTTTTCTGACATTCTATACTCCTTCTTCCATCTGTCCAACTTTCCGCTATTCTTAGTGCGCAACATTTCTAGTTTTAAATCACTCTGTAGCTTAAGAATGTCTGTCGTATGGAGGCTTCCTCCAAACCCATGTTTTCTTTTCCACCTTTTTTTACTTATAGTCCCTGCTCCTTCCATAAACTTTTCATCTCCCTCTAAGGATGGCTGTTTACTTTGCCCCTTCCCCATCCTTTTACTTGTCGATTGTTATTACTACAAGGGTCCTGAGCAGAAATTCTCTGGCACGAGATTAGGGAAAGGACACTAACACGGCCTTCTACTGCACACTATCTGTGCAGCGGTGTCAGTTTTCAGGGATGAAACCCGTCCTTGATCTCCCAATCGCCAGTACGTCTTTCTTCTCAGGCAAAGAAACAACAGGACTGGTAGAATCAGCCTAGGATTCTATAAATCACTTAGTCCTCCACATTCACACAAACATTCATACCCGGTTGATTACGGCCAACTCTAGCCTTTGTCAATTAACAGGTCAATTAAATTCTAATTCAACTATTTCCTTATGGCGAAATATAACCAATTTAGACTATTTCCTTTCAACGAAATATAACCAATTTAGACTATTTCCTTTCGGCGAAATATAACCAAACTATTTCCTTTCGGCGAAATATAACCAAACGTCTCACCTCTGGGGTCAGTCACGACGATCGGGGTCCGTCAGGCATCACCAGGCGTCGAGCGCAGTTCTAACCACCGGCCTGGTCACAAATTCTCACGTTCCAGGACTTTCTCAACCCGTCTTAGACGAGCGGCTGTCGACAGACTTCGGTGTCGCTCCTCTCGGCGCCCTGGTGATGTCCTCAGGATTCCCGATCCTCATGGATCACTGGTTTATGGATCCGGCTCGAAGGACCAAGTTTTATGTCGGAGAGAGTGATCAGCCCCCCCCGGCCGCTGGCCCACAGAGTATGAGACACGCGCTGTTTTACTTGCAAGGGTGCACACCGCAGTGTAGCTACAAGGGTGTGGCACCACGAGAGGGTTTATTTATACTTTAAGGTGATCAGGTTACATTGTGGGTGTGAACAACATTTCGAGTGGGATAGAATGGGATGTGAAAAGTGGGAGTGGAAATAGGAACAACAGAACATACAGTACAGCAGAGGTGGGCTCGTCTGCTGCACGTGATAGAAAATTACTGTTAAGCACTTACACAGTTGCCATATAAAACAAGCTATACATTCATAAGAATACACATGAGTGATAATATATAAACAATCTCAACCCAACAGACCCTCTGACTCTCGGGGGCATTAGACTCCTTGGCCTGTGTTTTGACCCCCACTGCCCTCGGATCATGGGCCTTACTGTGCATGACCTCACAGTGCAGTCGGGCCCTGGGGACGGCAGGATTTATCTCAGGGGAGGAAAAGCCCAAGGACACTTTATTTAATATCATGTTATATCTGTATAGACTGATGAGAGAATGAGGGTGTCTGATTGGTTCTGTTTGCCTTACAGATAATCGCAAACTGTTTAACATGCTGTTCCTTGCTATTTATTTGCAACTCGTTGCCTGGATTAACAGCACATTAAAATTAGGTGAGTCTCCCTGCAATTTCATACATATTAAGTGTGTAAATGGAGGTGGGTGTTTCTAATACATTTAATAACTTCTGCTGTGTGCAGGCTCAGTGTGTCACGACCAGGTGTAAGGGGGGGCAGAAAAGGAGGCAGAGATCCAGAGGCGAGGAAGGATGAGAACAGGGTTTGATAATAGTAAAATCAGGGTACTGGACAAAAACAGCAGGGACAGGGCAACTAGGACACAGCAGAACCAGGTGCAAACACAGAGAGCAAGGACTAGCATAGGTAGGGAAACACAGGCCAGGGGTTCAAGGTCTGAACAAGGACTGTTGGGGAGCTGGGGCTTAAACAGGCAGAGGAGAAAGGAGGGAACTAGAGGCTGGTGCATTGATAGGAACCGGTGGAACTGGTATGGCGAGCTCTGAGTGTTGCAGGCAGGAGAGACTGTGAGCGCCCTCTGCTGGTTCCCAGAGGTGTTCTGTGTGTGCGGGACTGAGCCCTGATTGGTCCAAACCCAGTGACTTATGTGTGGGTCTGAACAGCAGAGGGATGGATGGATAAAAACACGTCTCTGTTCAAAGTGAAAAGTGAGTTTATGACACTGTCTCTTTTATTGTTACTCGTCTGTGTAAGTGTGAGGGTTGAGGGTCATGCAGGTTTGGGCAGAATAAGCTTGCAGTGTCTGAATGCTGAATACACAGTCCTGAATGTATTCAGTATTGAAACTCTGGCAGAATACTCAAAATGTACCTTATTCAGAATACCTTTAGACACTATAATATGTTGTAATGCCAACAAGGTCCATTAAACAGGTAATTGTTCATTGGCAAAGAACGACCAAAATAATCTGCACACAAACTCTGGAACACATGAGTATCCACATCCCCAAAACCGCTGCCACCCCTGCACAACCACCCAGTCATGGCAGTGCACAGCCTAGCACACAGACAGTCCTGATTACGAGAAAGATCTCGGTATGTATGTTGATGCTTCCATGTCCCACTCTCGCCAGTGTGGGGAAGCAATAAAAAAGGCGAACAGAATGTTGGGTTATATCTCTAGATGTGTGGAGTTTAAGTCAAGGGAGGTTCCTTGGTAAGACCCCACCTAGAATACTGTGTGCAGGTTTGGTCACCATACTTCAAGAAGGACATTGCTGCCTTAGAAAAGGTGCAACGAAGAGCTACGAGAATGATTCCTGGTCTTAGAGGAATGTCTTATGAGGAGAGGTTAGCGGAACTGAATCTGTTTAGCCTTGAGCAAAGGAGACTAAGGGGGGATATGATTCAGGTCTATAAGATTCTAACGGGTCTGGATGCTGTTCAGCCAAATGACTATTTCAATATTAGTCTAAATACTAGAACTCGTGGTCATAAGTGGAAATTAGCGGGAGAACATTTTAAAACAAATTCGAGGAAGCACTTCTTTACACAGCGTGTAGTTAGAGTATGGAATAGTCTTCCTGCTAGTGTAGTGGAAGCTAAAACCATGGGTTCCTTTAAATCAGAGCTAGATAAGATTTTAACAAATCTGAGCTATTAGTTAAGTTCTCCCCAAACGAGCTTGATGGGCCAAATGGCCTCCTCTCGTTTGTAAATTTCTTATGTTCTTATAATAGACAGACAGACTGTGTGGCAGAGTGGCCACTGAGACAAATGAACCTGGAACAGAGTGTACGGGCACGTCATCAACCATGGACCATGACTTCACGCAGCTTATGACATTTGTGTACAAACATACATTGGCGACTGATGTTTTAGCATGGTTTCAATCTATTCATTTCATTCTATTAGCTACTTTTCATTTGATTTTCACTCTTCATTCTATTTTTACAATAAAACAGACTTGTGTTTCCATATACTTAGTGAATGTGTGTCTTTCATTTTGCAGGTCAGTCAGCATGTGGGATATTTTGTATAGATATGACAAGCTTCAGTGAAGGTTCCCATGTGACACACACAGGTTCAGGCTGCCTTGGATCTGAGCTAGCAGTCTGAGTACACAAAATGCAAATGTGCCAGGGTTCACAGGTAATTGGTGTGTTTGCACAACAAAAGCAGGAGGACAATGGGGCTGAAGGCCTGCGGAGGCTTAGGAGAAGCTGTAGGGAGTTCTAGGGAATTTACGCAAATCTGCGCAGAATAGTAGTTCTAGTGCAGGGATTCATAACCCTGGTTGTAAAAGGAGCAAAAATGTGAGCTGCAGCACTTCCCTTCTAATGGTGATGACCCACCTCTCTGTGCCTTCAAACTGGCTCATTTCCACCCCTTGATGGCCATATATTTGACAAGAATTATACATTAATACTTTACAACACTACAGAGACTTAAACTGTGCCTTACTGGCTCTTAAGCTCAGAATCTCTCTATTCACCTTTGGGAACAGACTGGGTCATGTGATTTGACATCTGTCACACACTGGATAACCTGTCACGCACACACAGGCACGCACACATGAAGGCACATAGACAGGCACGAAAGCACTCAAGCACAAAGGCACACACGCATGCAGGCATGCACACTGGCATGAATTCACACAGGCACGCACACAGACGCAATGCACACAAGCACGCACACATACAGGGACGCACGCACGTACATGTGAAACCACAAACGCTCACACACAGGCAGTTATGCACATAGGCATGCAAGCACACAGACACGCGCACACACAGGCACGCACACACGCATGCAAGCACACACAGGCACAGAGACACGCACACACACAAGCACGAAGGCAGGCACACAGGCAAGCACGAACACAGGCACACATGCACAAAGGCACACACGCTTGCACGTAGGTACGAACACACAGGCACGCACGCAGGCAGTCACGCACACACAAATGCAGGCACGCATGCACGTACACAGGCATGCATGCACGCACGCAAGTTCACAGGCAGGTATGCACACAGGCACGCATGCACAGACACGCACTCACGCAGGAAGGCAAGCACACAGGCACGTACAATAGCATGTGCACAGGCACGCACGCACGCCCACACAGTCACACACACACAGACACGAATGCACTCAAGCACAAAGGCATTCACACAGGCATACATGCACACAGAAAGGCACTTACACACAGGCACACACGCACGCACACAGGCAGGTATGCACACATGTGCGCACAGCGACACCCAAGCACAAAGGCATGCATGTGTAGGATTACAAATTTATAAAGTGTTCAATCTAGCTTCCAACATAACAGTATATGAACAGAAAGAGATAGGCACATTGGATTTGCAGTTGGAGGTAAGGATGGGGGACATTCTAATAAGATCAAGTCTGGGGGCCCAGGTGTCTGAGACATTAACATTTCATCTTTATGAACTTCCTGATCACTGGGTAGGGGCCCAAAGTAAAGGTGAATGCTAATCTCAAGGCCAGGCTGTGCCTTTGTCGCTATGATAATGTGAAGGTCTGGGTGATACTATCAGGCTAATTAGATTAGCACCTGGAGAGGCATTTGAAAGGCACTGTTATGCTGATTAAATCAGGGCTGGGGAACTTCCAGGCTGATTCCTGGAAGATACTATGCTTTGTTTAGTTGGTCTCCACCTCTGTGTATCCCTCCCCCCTTGAAACGTATAAACTCTGCCGAGCTGAGTTTTAGTCAGACTTGGATGACTACAGCGACGCATGGCGAGTTCTCAATAAAGAGGAACTTCGGCCGGAAAGATATCCCAACGTCTCCTGGTCTCTGCTTCGACAAAGGAAAAAGTTTCCAACAGTTTTGGTGCCGTGACCCGGATTGAGCTCCTCACCTGAATCCAGATTGAAACTTTAAGCTTCAAGAACTGACTTCATTCCAGACAGAATTTTTTTTGTACAACCAAGGATTGGTGAGTGCCACTCTATTCAAAAGAACCTTTAAGACCAGTACAAATTCGTCATCCTCTGCGCTGTCAGGGAAGAGTTAACAGGCTGCTGTAGGGTTTGGTTAACTAAGTTATCCTCTAAAAGGTTTCTTTTTAGAGATGAAGGTTATCCTCTGTTCAGGCAGGGAAGATTAGAATTACGTTCTAATATTTGTGGGTTATCCTCTGTTCAGGCAGGGAAGATTAGAATTACGTTCTAATATTTGTGTGTTATCCTCTGTTCAGGCAGGGAAGATTAGAATTACGTTCTAATATTTGTGTGGTATCCTCTGTTCAGGCAGGGAAGATTAGAATTACGTTCTAATATTTGTGTCGTATCCTCTGCTTTGCCAGGGAAGATTAACAATAGTTGATTTGTGTTAACAAGCGTAACAGGCCTCTGTTGATCAGAGAGGTTTTAGTGTTTTGATGGTGTGGTAGCGAACAAATTCACAAAATGTTCAAGAAGAATGCTAGACTGATCCCCACCACTAAAAAGGGTGGTCTTGCGACTCCTTCATGGTCTGATAGTGAATTCAAATCACTGTTAGGAGTGCAAATGAACCTAATAGTTACTGAGAAAGTGAGACAAGAACTAACTCAGAAGTATGAGATCCATCCAGACAAGACTTGGTCTGTAGATGAGTGTAAAAAGGTATTAGGAGCATGTATTCGCAAGAAAAATATAAAAGGCATTATCTGTTGCCATAGAGAATTTAGTTTAGCACTAGGTACACAACAGTCCCAGCGTATCTCAGAGCTAGAGGAACAGATCCAGGAGCTCCGTGCGAGAGTATCCTCTTTGACTAAAAAATTGAACCGCAACAAAGCTTCAGTCAGAACTGATGTGGAGGAAGTTAGTCAGCCTGATAACAACTATCCTGACCTACAAGATTTCTTTGAAACCAATGTAGCCATCCAATCAGTAACGGATGTGCCTGTAAATTCAGTGGAGGTATGTGGTGCTAAAAGGAGATCTCAGGGGATTGAGAGAATTGAAAGCGTTACTCCCAACACTTCTGTTGTACAAGTACAAACTGTTACTAAATCACTAGGACCTAAGGATATAGAGAGACTATCCCAGAGCTTACCCTCAGCACACACTAATTTTTCTGAATTTAGAAGAGCTTTGATCAGCAAAATGCGTCTCTACAACATGTCATTAGAAGAAGTCACACAGCTGATGTCACAAATTCTAACTGAATCTGAATTCAACCGTTTTGAGTCTGCTGTGACTTCTGAACTACAACATGCCAGTAAAGGTGATTTGAGAGAAGGTGTTTTGAAAATTCTAAAGGACATCATGGGACCCAAGGTAGACTGGTCCAGAATCATTAACTGTGTGCAAAAGAGAGAAGAATCTGTAAATGAATATACTGAAAGGTTTTGTCAGTCAGCTGTAACTTACAGTGGAATAATTGAGGATTCTGAAGGTGTGCTTGATGATAAGGGACCCCTAGTCCGCATCTGGTCAGATGGCCTTATAGCCGAGTACAGAAAAGCATTGCCATTCCTAGATCTAACCTGGTCTAGCATGACTCTCAGAGCTAACCTCGACAGGTTAGCGGCATGGGAAAGGGATGCTGATGTTAAGGCAAAGGTGAGAGTAGCAGCAGCTACGTTTAGCACCAGTGCCAGAGAGAGAGTTGAATCGTGTTGGCAGACTCCACCAGAAGGTGGACACACAATCATCCCAGGTCAGTGGGTCATGATAATATCATTTAGAAACAAGCCATTAGAGCCTAAGTGGCACGGACCACATCAAGTGATGTTGATTACAGCAGCTGCAGTGTTGTGTCAGGGAAGGAAAACCTGGACTCATGTGTCACACTGTAAAGTTGTTCCCCCACCGGCAGGGATAGGATAGGACACACGGACCAGTGAGGAGCCCAGGGAAGAACCGACTGCAACAGGCATCGGGGGCCAAACCCTGCGGTGAAGATTCCCACATAGGCCTTCCCCATCTACTAGGCCATCCTTACCTCACTGTTCTTTAGGTGTCTCGGGAATTAAGAGATAGGAAAAGAAGGAAAGATAGTAGACACAGATCGAACAGAGGATACAACCTTAGTGTTGGCAAGTTTTGTACAACAGATACTGCTCTGTCGTCTTTTGTTTTCTTTCTTACTCTGTGCAGATACCACTTGATGGCTGTCCCGGGACCCATACACACTGACCTCCTCACCGGCAAAGGAAGCCACAACTTCTGACCGACTACTAGACCCACTACCGAGCCAACTGTCACAGAAGAGAAAATAAATTAAAAAAAAATACACAACGCAGAGAATCACATACGAGAACGTCAGTCATCCATCAACATGATCAAGATTGCCGTACACCAGATGACTGAAGATAATTCTTCATGGTTCGGAAACATGCTAGGGAAACCCTGGCTGTGGATCAAGGAAATAGCAATTCTGCTGTTGTTTTTCCTACTGGTGTATTATCTATGTGTCCACAGTATCAAGTGTTTCATTCAACGAATAACCCGCACCCATCAAGAAGAAATGACAGCTCCAACCAGAAAAGACTATTATCCATAAGAACTTCACAGACTCTATCTAAATGTTTTTTTGTTTTTCTTTTCCTTTATGTCATTATGGCATTCATCACTGCCATCAACAACAGAACAAGTGCTATGTGCCTGTAACGATCACAAGTTACAAGAATTAAGTGTCTAAATTTGTATGTTGTGAGAGTTATTAGAACTCTCAAAGGGGGAATTGTAGGATTACAAATTTATAAAGTGTTCAATCTAGCTTCCAACATAACAGTATATGAACAGAAAGAGATAGGCACATTGGATTTGCAGTTGGAGGTAAGGATGGGGGACATTCTAATAAGATCAAGTCTGGGGGCCCAGGTGTCTGAGACATTAACATTTCATCTTTATGAACTTCCTGATCACTGGGTAGGGGCCCAAAGTAAAGGTGAATGCTAATCTCAAGGCCAGGCTGTGCCTTTGTCGCTATGATAATGTGAAGGTCTGGGTGATACTATCAGGCTAATTAGATTAGCACCTGGAGAGGCATTTGAAAGGCACTGTTATGCTGATTAAATCAGGGCTGGGGAACTTCCAGGCTGATTCCTGGAAGATACTATGCTTTGTTTAGTTGGTCTCCACCTCTGTGTATCCCTCCCCCCTTGAAACGTATAAACTCTGCCGAGCTGAGTTTTAGTCAGACTTGGATGACTACAGCGACGCATGGCGAGTTCTCAATAAAGAGGAACTTCGGCCGGAAAGATATCCCAACGTCTCCTGGTCTCTGCTTCGACAAAGGAAAAAGTTTCCAACAGTTTTGGTGCCGTGACCCGGATTGAGCTCCTCACCTGAATCCAGATTGAAACTTTAAGCTTCAAGAACTGACTTCATTCCAGACAGAATTTTTTTTGTACAACCAAGGATTGGTGAGTGCCACTCTATTCAAAAGAACCTTTAAGACCAGTACAAATTCGTCATCCTCTGCGCTGTCAGGGAAGAGTTAACAGGCTGCTGTAGGGTTTGGTTAACTAAGTTATCCTCTAAAAGGTTTCTTTTTAGAGATGAAGGTTATCCTCTGTTCAGGCAGGGAAGATTAGAATTACGTTCTAATATTTGTGGGTTATCCTCTGTTCAGGCAGGGAAGATTAGAATTACGTTCTAATATTTGTGTGTTATCCTCTGTTCAGGCAGGGAAGATTAGAATTACGTTCTAATATTTGTGTGGTATCCTCTGTTCAGGCAGGGAAGATTAGAATTACGTTCTAATATTTGTGTCGAGTTTTAGTCAGACTTGGATGACTACAGCGACGCATGGCGAGTTCTCAATAAAGAGGAACTTCGGCCGGAAAGATATCCCAACGTCTCCTGGTCTCTGCTTCGACAAAGGAAAAAGTTTCCAACACATGCATGCACACAGACATGCTTCAAGTAGACAGGCAAGCACACAGGCATTTACAGGCACACACGGGTACAAATGCACACAAGAACGCATGCAGGCACACACACGGGCACGAACGTACACATGCACTCAGGCACGTACACACGCAAGCAGGCATGCAGGCAGGCACACAAGCGACACAGGCGCGAACGCAGGCACACACGCAGGCATGAACGTATGCACGCACTGAGGCACACACACACACACACAGGCACGCACGCACACAAAAACTCTATAAAAACTCTGGTTCTAAGCTAGGTGTCCATAACCCAGGACTTCCAAACATAAGCAAAACAGAGTTACATTATTATTATTATTATTCATTATTATTAGCATTAATAAGATTCCCCTTACATTGCTAATAGGAAAGACATAAATGGATGTAGGGAAGAAACATGTTTACAATTTAAAGTATTTTAGAGATGTTGTAAGTATGTATGTGAAGGGTGCAATGGGGCTAATCCCACAATGATTTAAAACAATTTGACAAATTCAAATAAGAGGCTGAGAAGGATGTTCAGCTTCAGCCATCGGCTCTCGTGCTTGGCCTGGTCAGAGGGTGATTCTGCTGGGGAGCACAGCTCTTCCTCATCTCCCCGGTCAATCACCTCTCCCCACTTGTCCCAAGTCGCCCAGTACTGGTCGTCGCTCCAGCTGACAGCTTTAGCCATTCTTCTGATTCTGAATGAGGAAAAACAACATACTATTAATGCAATGGAGCTGTCAGTCACTCCTGACACATGGAATACAAGTCAGGACTGATTGGCTGAAGAGTCCTCACACCTGGGTTTGAACAGCTGACCTACAGGTTATCCCAAAAACCTGCATACACACCGGCCCTTTGCGGATAAGATTGGTCACCCCTGTTTTAGGGGTTAGGGTAAGGATTTTAGGGGGTTTTTTGGGGCTAGCGTTAGGGCTATCTATTAGCACTATCCTCCTGACTCCCGGGCTTTTGTTTGGTGTTCATGTTTTATTTCCTTTAGCTATTTGGGATTATTAGGACCTCATAATCATAAAAACCAAACATTCTTTTGAACAATTAATAGTTTTAAACAAAAATGATGTCCTTATATGAGATTAAGGTTAAGGTAGCCTAGCTCGACAGAACACCGGAACCATCCGCATCCGAATGTAACATGAAAGCGCAGGAAAACACACGCGGAAAAGTTAAATATCAATAGGGAACTATAGCAAACTTGCACATAAAATTTTGATAGAATTAATGCAGTAGCCCGAAACAGTAAACATATTTTAATATACATAAGAACATATTAACTATACAAACGAGAGGAGGCCATTCGGCCCATCGAGCTCACTTGAGTTGTTAAAATCTTATCTAGCTCTGATTTAAAGGAACCCAAGGATTCAGTTTGCACTACGTTATCAGGAAGACTATTCCATTCTCTGAGTACACGCTGTGTAAAGAAGTGCTTCTTCAAATTTGTTTTTAAATGTTCTCCCGCTAATTTCCACCTATGGCCACGAGTTCTTGTATTTGAACTAATACTGAAGTAACTATTCGGTTGAACAGCATCCAAACCTGTTAGAATCTTATAGATCTGGATCATGTCCCCCCTCAGTCTCCTTTGCTTGAGGCTGAACAGATTTAGCTCAACTAACCTTTCCTCATATGACATTCCTCTAAGACCAGGAATCATTCTTGTGGCTCTACACTGCACCTTTTCTAAGGCCGCAATATCCTTTTTAAGATATGGTGACCAAACCTGCACACAATATTCTTGGTGTGGTCTCACCAAGGAATTGTATAATCTTAACATTACCTCCCTTGACTTAAACTCCACACACCTGGAGATATACCCCAACATCCTATTGGCTTTTTTTATTGCTTCCCCGCACTGACGAGAATGAGACATGGAAGCATCAACATACACACCAAGGTCTTTCTCATAATCAGCTACCTTTATTTCAGTAGGTCCCATAAAATACCTGTACTTTATATTTCTGCTCCCTACATGGAGTACCTTACATTTGTCTATGTTAAATTTCATCTGCCAGGTATCGGCCCAGTCACTAATTAAATCAAGATCCCGCTGTAGCTGCTGAGCCGCTAGTTCAGTATCTGCTACACCACCCACCTTGGTGTCA
The DNA here is from genome assembly GCF_048594095.1 of Paramormyrops kingsleyae. Classification (NCBI taxonomy): domain Eukaryota; kingdom Metazoa; phylum Chordata; class Actinopteri; order Osteoglossiformes; family Mormyridae; genus Paramormyrops; species Paramormyrops kingsleyae. The sequence continues at coordinate 2,085,728 of NC_132808.1, read as the reverse complement.
TCTGCAAATTTCACCAGTTTACTGTATATATTGGTGTCTATATCATTTCTGTAAATTAGGAACAATAGTGGTCCTAAAATTGAACCCTGCGGTACCCCACTATGAACGCAGGCCCACTGTGACATTGTGCCTCTTATAACTACTCGCTGCTTCCTATCTGTTAACCAGTTATCAATCCAGGTTGCTACAGTTCCTAAAATACCTGTCGCTTTGAGTTTAAGTGAGAGCCTCTTGTGGGGATCAACATCAAAAGCCTTTTGGAAATCTAAGTAGATGACGTCATAGGCCTTCTTATCATCAACTTCCTGAGTTGCTTCCTCAAAAAACTCCAACAGATTTGTTAAACAGGATCTACCTCTCCTAAATCCATGCTGGCTATCCCTCAGAATGTTATTTGAGTCCAGGTAATCTACCATTTTCTCTTTGATTATAGCCTCCATAACTTTACCAGTTATACAAGTTAGACTGATTGGCCTATAATTTGACAAATTACTTCTATCCCCTTTTTTGAAAATGGGCATTATGTTGGCATGCTTCCAATCAGAAGGTACCACACCTTGAGATAAGGATTTTTGAAACAGTAAAGTTAAGGGTCGGCAAATAATATCCCTCATCTCTTTTAAAACTATAGGTAAGATGCCATCAGGGCCCTGTGATTTATTTATTTTGAGCTTAGCTAGGCTTTGCAAAGCACTGACGTGGAGAATTCCTCTCGCTGGGCAGTGTCCATTGCAAGTGGAGGAAGTTCATGCCGAACTTTATTCCCCGTGCCCAGTAGCGTTGTTTTGCGCTGAAGCAGTCTGTGTGACAGTGCCAGTGAGGTGAAGAAATTGTCCGTTGTTACATTTCTCCCATCATCCAAAAATGGCTCCATCAGATTCATGACCACGTTCTCTGCCAGCCTCTCCCACTTCTGACGACTGGGGTCCTTTCCGAAGTAAGGGGATGCATTGCAGACATATTCGGTCTCCAAATCTGCGGCCATCCAGACCTTGATCCCAAATTTGTCCGGCTTGGATACGATATACTGCTTGAATGGACAAGGAACCTTGGTAGGGAACAGCTGTTCATCTATGGTCATGTGTTCTCTTGGAGTGAAACTCTCAGCACAGTTCTTAGTGAAGCTGTCAGAGATCGCAGCAAATTTGTCTTTATTAGTCCCACAAGTGGAAAATTGCATCATCACGGCAGAAAAGTGGACAGTGCAAGACAAGAGTAGCAAAATTAAAAATAATAGAATAAAAACTGTACCAACAGTACAGTATAAAAAGTGCACTATACAAACAATCTGGAAACATAAATTTGGATGAATATATTGAAAAAAATTTATATATATGTGTGTGTATAAGTAAACAGATAAATATATGTATGTATAAATAGAGTGTATGTATATTATGTACAGAGTGGATATATAAATATATGTACAACACTGGATACTGTATACCTATATGGACAGGCACACAATGGAGTGACAGGGATTGACAAGAATTAATATTGCACATAGAAACTACCATGGTGTATTGGATGTGTGTGTTTGTTAGTCTATGTGTGTGGGGTCAGCTGCAAGGACTTTGTTGCAGAGTCTGACAGCGAACAGCATTTGAGCATAAGTATCTGAGTGAAGGTATTTGTTAACCTGGAGAGGCGCTTCTATGGGGTCACCTGTCTGTGTGGGACCATGTTGTTCATACTGCAGACAGTGAGTACATTACGCCTGCCTGTCCATGTTACATCGCAGGATTGACCTGATCAAACTTAGGCATCTTGGGTGTGAACTGGATCATTAGCACCTAATAGCTGTGCTTTTATTATAGGTGCTCCACATTTTATTTACATTTTAAAAATATTTCTCCTCTTTCCATATTTAGCTGTGAGGTCTTCGGCAATGCCACCCGTTTTGTGTCACACTGTTGGGTGTCAGCAGGAGCCAGCTGACTTTCTATTTACTTGTCTCACCTCGTCTCAGTGACCTCCCATCATCAGCAAGGAACGGGAGAGATATATGTTGTCAGCTGAGCTCTAGTCTCCTTCTTATGTTCCCCTTCTGTTCAGGTAATGACCAGCTCCTTTTTTGAAGCTTACTCCAGCCTGAGATTTGGTTAGTCTGTTGTTTGACTTGAAGTGTTTTTAACTTCCACAGAACTCTGGGGGCTGGCCGGGGATGGTCAACTTCCTGTGCAGGGTCACAGGGGGTCTGGAGACTATCCTGGAAGCTATGGGCACAAAGCAGGGAATAACCCAGGACGTGGTGCCAACTAGGGCTGCACGATTTGGGGAAAATATCGAATCGCCATTTTTCTGACAGAAATTGCGATTACGATTTGATTTGCGATTAAATTTTTTTATGTCAAGCTTCAGTTCAATATTCAGTGTGTAGTAATTTTAAAACATATGACACAGGATGAGATACCATCAGTATTAACTGGTCTATATTCTAAGGCAAGGATGAGAATTTAAAGATGTGATGTGTCAAGTTAAACAAAGTAATAATGAAAACAATTGCAGCATAAAGAAAAATAGCGATCTTGCAGGTAACGCTTATTACCCTCCTAATAACACTAGAACCGCCTTTTCCCACGCCAATGAACAAGCAAGAACTACTTCGGTGTATGCAGCCCTTTTTTTTTGCGCTATTGTGTTGTTAGCTGCTGTTATTATCACTATGTAGCCTGCGGGTTGTAGGGGCTCCTACTATTTAGACAGAATTCATTGTCTTACCTTTTGCTCATGCGTGCAGGGTGTGCGAGTTGGTGACGCATGCCCAAGGAGTGAGCGCGGGTTCTCTCTGCTGGTTTTAGGCACGATTTAATAAACACAGAGTTTTTGGCGCTCAGCCTGTCTTGACTGCCTCTTTCCTTTTTGCTGCTGCACCGCAGCTCTACAGTGGTGACCCCGACGTTTCGGTGCGTTTGTTTTTCGCTCCGACCATGCTCGCTAATGCTGTTGCGCTCAAGCTCCCGGAGTTCTGGTGCGGCCAGGCGGCGGTCTGGTTCTTGCAGGCGGAGGCTCAGTTCGCCTTGCGCGGGATCACGGAGGATGCAACGAAATATTACTATGTCGTTGCAGCGCTTAACAGCTCCACGGCGGCTAGAGTGGTGAGTCTGCTGCAGAACCCTCCAGAGGCAGACAAGTACGGTGCCTTAAAGTCTCTGTTGCTGGGCACTTACGAGCTCTCCGAGACAGAGCGCGCGCGCCGCTTGCTCGCGCTACCCGGGCTGGGTGATTCACGGCCCTCGGAGCTGATGGATCACATGCTAGCTCTCCTAGGTGACCATCAGCCCTGCTTTATTTTCAGAGAGCTTTTCATGCAACAGCTGCCCGCAGACGTGCGGGGGGCGTTAGCTAACCTCCCGCTTAAGGACTGTAGGGAGCTTGCTAGGGAGGCTGACAAAGTACACACCGCCAGGCTGGCAGCTTGTGCAGCCGTGTGTGCTCGGAGCTCGGATAGCTCCCCGCCGCTCGCCGAAGCTACTGTTTCTGCCGCACAGCGGAGCGGTATACCAGGTCTCTGTTTCTACCATGCACGTTTCGGTGACAAAGCAAAGAAATGCATCCCCCCTTGCCGTTTTAAGGGGACGGGAAACGCACGGGCCGGCGCTCGTTAGCGGCAGCGAGCGTCGGCAGTTCTGGCAGCCTGCTCTTCGTCACGGATGCTGTGTCTGGCCGACGTTTCCTCTGTGACACGGGCGCGCAAGTCAGTGTTTTGCCTGCGTCGGTGGCGGATACGCGCTCTGGCACGAAGGGGCCGGCGTTGGAGGCTGCTAATGGCAGCAGTATTGTGACGTATGGCACTCGTGTCGAGGCAGTCTGTTTTGGTGGCCAGCGGTTCCGGTGGCGTTTTGTGGTGGCGAAGGTGTCCACCCCCCTGCTGGGCGCCGATTTTTTATGTGCCAACAACCTGCTGGTGGACATAAAACACCAGCGCCTGGTTGATGCCAGGACTTTCCATTCGGTGCGGTGCTCGCAAAGCAGGGCTGGTTCGTCTCAGCTGTCTAGCGCCTTGGCGGCAAATGACACTTTCGCCCACCTGCTGGCGGAGTTCCCAGACCTCACCCGGCCCACCTTTACATCAGTCACGGCCAAGCACGGTGTTGAACACCACATTGTTACAACAGGGTCTATGCCCGAGCCCGACGCCTCGATGCCGGTAAATTGGCCATCGCTAAGGCGGAGTTTGCTGTATTGGAGAGCCTTGGTATTGTTCGCCGTTCCAGCAGCGCCTGGGCCTCCCCTCTACACATGGTACCCAAGCCTGGTGGGGGTTGGCGCCCGTGTGGCGATTACCGCCGGCTTAATGACGCCACGACCCCGGATCGCTACCCGATCCCACACATCCAGGACTTTTCCTCCCGGTTGGCGGGGGCATCCATTTTTTCAAAGGTTGACCTGGTGCGTGGCTACCACCAGGTCCCAGTACATCCAGGGGACATTGCGAAGACTGCGGTCATCACCCCGTTTGGACTTTTTGAGTTTCTTCGGATGCCCTTTGGGCTTAAAAACGCTGCCCAGTCTTTCCAGCGGCTCATGGACAGTGTCCTGAAGGACCTTCCATTCTTGTTTGTTTATTTAGATGACATTTTGGTAGCCAGCAACTCCAGGTCTGAACATATAGCTCACCTTCGCACCCTTTTTGAGCGTCTGAGTGGTCATGGGTTAATTATCAACCCACAAAAGTGTCAGTTTGGTTTGTCTTCCATTGATTTCCTCGGCCACCGCATCACGGGCGACGGGGCAGTTCCTCTGCCTGCCAAAGTGGAGGCCATCTCTGCGTTTCCGCAGCCTGCTACAGCCAGGGCCCTTCAGGAGTTCTTGGGCATGGTTACTTTTTACCATCGCTTTATTCCACGGGCCGCCCAGCTGATGCGGCCGCTGTATGAGGCTCTCAGGGGTAGGACGGCCAAGCAGGTTCTTGAGTGGACTGCTGAGCAGACCCAGGCTTTTGTAGCTACCAAGTCTGCTCTGGTGAACGCGACCATGCTGGCCCATCCATTTTCTGGTGCTCCGGTTGCACTCACCACTGACGCCTCGGACTATGCTGTGGGGGCCGTGCACGAACAGTTTGTGAATGGTGCCTGGCAGCCGCTGGCCTTTTTCAGCCGACAGCTCAGGCCGCACGAACGGAAGTACAGCACATTTGACCGCGAACTTCTTGGCCTGTACTTGGCTGTGCGTCACTTCCGGTTCCTCATAGAGGGCCGCCCAATCGCGGTTTTTGTGGACCACAAGCCCCTGACGTTTGCGATGGCTAAGACATCAGAGCCTTGGTCTGCTCGTCAGCAGCGGCAGCTCTCCTTTATATCAGAGTTCACTACTGACATCCGGCACGTGGCAGGGAAGCATAACCATGTTGCGGATTGCCTCTCCCGCTCGGTGGCAAGTGCTGTGCACTTAGGAGTGGATTATGCTCGGTTAGCAGCAGATCAGCGGGTTGATCCAGAGGTGCAGGCATATAGGACCGCAGTCACCAGTCTGCAGCTGGCTGATGTTCCCTTCCTTGACTGTGGTGCCACCCTCCTGTGTGATATCTCGACTGGTCTGGCTAGGCCTATCGTGCCGGCTGGTTGGCGTCGTCACATTTTCGAGGAGGTGCACGGGCTTTCACACCCGGGAGGACGAGCGTCTCTGCGTCTGCTGGCCGCCAAGTTTGTCTGGCATGGGCTGCGGAAGGATGTCCGTAGTTGGGCCGCCTCCTGTGTTCCGTGTCAGCGTGCTAAGGTGCACCAACATACCAAGGCACCGTTGGCGCCTTTTGTGGTGCCTGAGCGCCGTTTTGACCATGTTCATGTGGACCTGGTCGGGCCTCTTCCCCCTTCCTTGGGCTTTACTCACTTGCTAACGGTGGTGGACAGGTCTACTCGGTGGCCAGAGGCCATACCTTTGTCATCCACCACCACGACAGACGTGGCCAGGGCTTTCATCGGTGGTTGGGTGTCCCGTTTCGGGGTTCCATCTGATGTGTCTTCGGACCGTGGAACCCAGTTCACCTCTGAGCTCTGGGCTGCGGTGGCCCAGGTTTTGGGGGTTTCCCTCCATCATACCACAGCCTACCATCCGCAGGCCAATGGGCTGTGCGAGCGTTTTCACCACTCCCTGAAAGCCGCTCTTCGGGCCAGCCTCAGGGACGGCGGCTGGGTGGACAGGCTTCCCTGGGTTTTGTTGGGCCTCCGGACCGCTCTCAAGTCAGACCTGCAATCCTCGTCGGCCGAGTTAGTCTACGGGCAGACTCTGCGTGTGCCAGGGGATTTCCTGCCCACCACCACGGCCCCTTGGTGCGCTGAACGTCAGCGTTCCGCTCTGCGGGACTTGGCTGGGGCTTTCGTTCCAGTACCCACGACTCAACATGGGGTGCCCCAGTCACATGTTCCGGAGGATTTGGCCGGGGCCGCATATGTCTTTGTCCGCCATGATGCTCATCGGGGTCCGCTGCGGCCGCCCTATGATGGGCCCTTCCGTGTCCTACAATCAGGTGACAAGTTTTTCACACTGGACATTACAGGCAAGCCGGACCGGGTTTCGGTGGACCGTCTGAAACCTGCTCATTTGGACGTGGACACCCCTGCAGCCCCCACCCCTGCTGTTGTGCGTGTGCGGGGGCCTGCTCCGGCGACGGCTGGGCACCCAGCCTCCCAGCCTATTGTGACTCGTTCCGGTCGGGTAGCCCGACCTCCCCGCAAGTTGGACTTGTCCGTGTTTGTGAATTCTGGGGGGGCGTGTGTAGGGGCTCCTACTATTTAGACAGAATTCATTGTCTTACCTTTTGCTCATGCGTGCAGGGTGTGCGAGTTGGTGACGCATGCCCAAGGAGTGAGCGCGGGTTCTCTCTGCTGGTTTTAGGCACGATTTAATAAACACAGAGTTTTTGGCGCTCAGCCTGTCTTGACTGCCTCTTTCCTTTTTGCTGCTGCACCGCAGCTCTACAGGGTCATGTTTGGATTGGGGTAGGGTGACCAGATAATCCATGTCAGGTAGGACACTCTGGGCTAGGACAGGAATTGCAAATTACCATTTCAAATAAAAGGACCTGGATTTCTGATTGGTCAGTCTCTGATAATCATGCATGTGTCACTAATGCTAATGTGAAACTGCTGGATGAGTCTTTCAGTCAAGGAAACAAACCAGTCAAAGCACAAGAAGAGCTGAACTATTTAGCCGAGCACAGGAGCCTTTCGGTTTGAAAGTAGTTTGTAAAACCCGAAATAGCCCATAGTGTCCTCCCTGACATGGATTATCTGGTCACCCTAGGACTGGGGTCTTGTAGTGACAGCCATTTTGCTTTCTTTTGTGGTTCTCTCTCTCCTCTGCTTGGGCTCAGTTATGCAGTCTTGCCCTGCCGGTGACATTAATTGGGGATTAGGACAGGCATTGATTGGGTCACCTATATACAGGGTTCGAATTACAAAGTGGCTTTCGGGGGAGCCGTATTTACCGATCCTCCCTGACTGACTTTAACGCTTTTGGTGCATGTTCGGGCATTTAAAACAATAGGTTTACAGTAAACCTATTGTTTACTTAGTAAACCGTTTACTTCAAAACGCAAGCGTCAGTCAGTGTTGTCAGTGTTAGGGCAAACAGCTCTGTCCACGGTTCTGAATCAACCGCGCTTAGGCCTACATCATGCAAATCATGATGAAAACAGAATAACTCACATAACAATCATAAAAAAAATACATCAATATTAAATAGGATTAGGGCCAATCCTCACAAACGCACAGATCAAGTAAGTAATTCCATTATTCTTACCTTAAATCAGAAGTGACCACAGAGGCCTGGGGTCTTCTAGCTGTCTTTGCTTTCCGTCCTGTAACCCAGGATGTTGAGGGTCGGTGACTGTCCCGATGCTTGTAAATCTTTTTCCGCAGGTTATTCTGTGACTCGCTGCTGACCTCTCCATTTATCCATTCCTCTGACAGATGTACTCCCGTTGCTCTTTCGGCGAGCAGCAGGCTTTTTGCCTCCATGCATACTGTACATCCTAACTTCTGATTTTTGGAGTAGAGCCATGTATTCCTGATTCTCCACTCACTCCATTGCTTTGTTGTCCAGTTGAAAGGTGTTGCATGATCGCCTGGTCCGCTGCAGGTCGCAGCGGTGGTTTCTGGCGCCAAAGTCTCGCTGTCCTCGGTGCTGGTGCTGTCACTAGCAGCAACTTTTAGCGGCGGCAGCGGCGGTAACACCGGCAAGCTAGTTGTAGCTGGTGCACTGTCATCACTCCTCTTCGTTTATTTTGTAAATCCAAATTGACTGAGGTTTGGCTGCTTTCTTTTTGACATTCTTATTAGTATCCACAGAGTGTTCCAAAAAACGAATAAAGTATGTTTTGAACTTGAAGTTAAGCTAACATTCAAATACCAACTCAGTGAGAAGTTCAAGTGGTGACGTAAACGTAGTACCGTAATTTTTGGACCATAAGACGCACCTGACCATAAGACGCACCTAGTTTTAGAGGAGGGAAATGAAGAAAAAAAAATTCTGAACCAAATAGTGTCCTAAAATATTTTATGTCAACCATCCTTACCTGGCCACATCCCTCCCCCCTTTTATGGCGCTGATGGGGATGTATCTAGATCGCGTTTCACCGCTGCGTTGTTCAGCAAATTACCATGCGAATGCGATTTGAATACGCGCTAATGCGGCTATTTAGAATGTGAATAGCGATCTTCGGGTGACAGCGGTACTACACGCCCCCGATGCAGGTAAAACAAAGTAAGGTGACATGGTTTGATTTTTTTTATGTATTTTTTAATTTAACGTAATTTTGAAAAGACAGAAGCCAGCGTTTTTTCATTATTCTACATTAAGATTTCAGTGAGATATAAACTGAAATAGACGCGAAAAGTACGCTGTACAATGCACTCGAACCCAGAAGGTTAAAGCACGTGAGCAGAGCAATATTCGGACCATAAGACGCAGGGACTTTTTCCACCCACTTCTGGGGGGAAAAAGTGCGTCTTATGGTCCGAAAAATACGGTAATTTCAGTGCAGCGCCGCCACGCATGGATGGTCACAGCAGGAGACAGCGGAAAATAGTGTTCAGAAATAGTAATGTAATGAGCGAATAAACACACAACATTGACACATTTTTAATATCATCATTTATTTCAGGAACCTTAATGTGCAGAAAATCAAAATCTATATGCGACACAAAAAATGGAAAGTGTTTTAGAGCTCCCCCTAAATGTCTCAAAGTAGGCTTTCAGGGGAGCCCAGGTCCTTTTCAGGGGAGCCGAGCTCCCCTTAGCTCCCCCGTAATTCGAACCCTGCCTATATATCACATAGTTAGGAACACACAAAGCCACGTGGTGTCCTCGCGGCAGCAGAGTATCTGTGTGAGAACGCAGTTTGCGGTGTAGCAGTGTTTGGTGGGCTGTTTCTGCTTTCAGGTACACCCCGAGTTTTCCTTAATAGTCAGCTTTAATCGGCAAGTAGTGGGCTAGGCATGTGTTTGTCTGAATAGTGAATGGGGCAGCAAGGCAAGTCAAGTCAAGAGATTTATTTGTCACATACATACAACATGCAGTGAAATGTATCTCTGTGTCACCCTTACGTGGCTGTGTAAAAATAGAAAGAAATAAAAATAGAAAAAGGTAAGAAGTAAAGTCGGAGTAAAAAAGAGAAATTACAATATATAAATACTAAGTAAGGAACCAAATATATAATCTAAAATATACAGTGCAGATATAAAATCTAAAATCACGAATCAAAAATATAGTGCAAAACTGAAAAATATGAAATATAGTGCAAAATTGCAGACTTTATGCATTCAGTGCTAGTTCACATTGAGAAGCCTAATGGCCTGGGGGAAAAAGCTCTTTCTGAGTCTCTCAGTCCTGGACATCAGGCAACGGAACCGTCTACCTGAGTTCAGTCTGCGGAACAGGCAGTTTGCGGGGTGTAAGGAGTCCTTGTTTATCTTTGTACTTCTGGACCTGCAGCGTTTATTGTAGGTGTCCAGCAGGGAGGGCAGAGGAGATCTGACACAACGCTCGGCCGCCCAGATCACCCTCTGCAGGTCTTTGCGGTCCTTTTGAGAACAGTTCCCAAACCATACTGTGATGTTCATGGTCAGAATGCTCTCCACAGCAGCTGAGTAGAAGGTTTTTAGGATCGCTGGAGTGACCCTAAATCTCCTCAGCTGCCTCAGGTGGTATAACCGCTTCCTTGCTCTGGTGACATGCGAGTGCCAAGTGAGGTCCTCAGTGAGCAGAACCCCAAGGTACTTGATTTTATCAACCCTCTCCACTGGAACACTGTTGATTTGGAGGAGTGAGAAGGAGCGCTGCTTCTTCTTGCTGTAGTCCACTATCAGCTCTTTAGTTTTGCTGACATTCAGACTGAGACAGTTGGATCTACACGATACCGACAGGTTCTGCACCTCCCTCAAGTAGGCCGACTCATCGTTGTTGGTGATGAGTCCAATTACCAATGTGTCGTCCACGAACTTCACAATGGTGTTGGAGCTGTTGGAGGCAACACAGTCGTAGGTGTAGAGTGTGTAGAGCAGGGGGCTCAGAACACACCCTTGAGGAGCTCCAGTGCTGAGAGTGATGGTGTTTGACACACGGGATCCCACTCTCACCGTTTGTGGTCTACCAGTGAGGAAGTCTAATACCCACCTGCACAGCTGTGAGTTCAGACCCAGGTCCCCCAGTTTGGTGAACAGTCTAGATGGGCCGATGGTGTTGAAGGCTGAGCTGTAGTCCACAAAGATCAGCCTTACATAATTCCCATTTCTACTGTCCACATGTGTGAGAGTGGTGTGCAGTACGTGAGCGATGGCGTCCTCAGTGGATCTGTTTGGGCGGTAGGCGAACTGTAATGGGTCTATGGAATTTGGGATGGATGAACAGATTAAGTTCTTTACCAGCCTTTCAAACACCTTCATGACCAGAGATGTTAGGGCTACCGGGCGGTAGTCATTCAGGCTGGAGGGCTTGTTGTGCTTCGGGACGGGAACTATGGTGGACCGTTTAAAACACGTTGGCACAATAGACAGAGCTAGGGACTCATTGAAGATCTTAGTGAAAACACCAGTCAGCTGATCAGCGCAGCATCGCAGGACTCGTCCTGAAATCCCGTCTGGTCCCAGTGCTTTTCTGATGCTCACCTGCTTCAGAGCCTGGCGCACATCGCGCTCTGCCAGGCTAACCAGCCGCCCGGATCTATGACAGTGTGCTAATTTACAGTATATGCTCTCTGATAATTAGCATTCACTTAGCTAATGTATACTTGTTTGTTGTTGCTGGTAAGTTTCTGTCAAACTAGTATTTTAAAACATTAGCATTCGCTAGCTGTTCCCTAGCCATTTAGCTTGTGGTTCTTAATAGATGAGAGTCATCATTTAACTGAACACAAGCACTTAATTGTGTGTCTGATTTATAGGTCCATATGGCTATGTTGCATGGCTAGCTGCTCTTCTCTGTACTGTGTGAATGTGGTGCTGCTCATAGCTTTATGTATTTATTTTTTTTCTTCTGTTTCTTGTTGTGCATTTTGTTTTCCTCTAGCCTGTGCGCTGTAGCTTAAGTGTAATTGCTCTGTACGCCACAGGCTAGAGTGGGTTTATTTTTTTATTTGTATTTTTTTCTTTTTATCATTCTTATTGTCTAGTCCCTTAGCCCCCTCCTTTATCCTTAATCAACCTGGGTGCTGCTTGCACAGGGTAGCCTAATGTGTTTGAGGGAGATTACACTGGAAAGCTGGGTTCCCTAGCCTTTTTTTGTGTTAACGATTGAAAGTCTTGCAGTTCCACATAGTGTGAAGCTCTTTTGTCCTTACCACTTAAGGTACCTGAGTACTGTGAGGGTTGCAGGGTATTGGATTGAAGTGTATATTAGGATAAGTGGGTTTGCACAGTCACGTGTGGTATAGAAACCCTAGCTTCCCACCAGTGTGTCTACCCTCCCTTGGTTCAATAGGCCTCTGTCCCAATGTCTTGGTGATTTGTTTTCTTTTTTTCATCTTCCCCTTTTTGTCTGTTTACTGTCCCTTCCCCAACATCAAGGTAGTGACCTATTTAATTGGTGACCAATCAAGAATACTTATTAATAAAGGTTGTTCTGTAAAACCTGCATCTGTACTTCTTATTAGAGCATTGTCCCCTTGCTCTGGCACACTCAGTAGTTAGTGAATCGTAAGGGGTGGCGTAGTCAGTGTACAGTAAGGGGCGCCACAACTAATAACACTCAAAATACCATAATGTTCATCATAACAGAGTGGCTGTTCTGTCCTGAAACCGTAAAGCTGGAATTTTTTTAAACATAATATGCATTTTATAAAAAGAAGTTCTCAGACGACACCGCCATTGTTAAGACTGAAAAAGTTGGCCAAAAATGATGTAGAGTAGTGCAAACGTGATGAAAGTCGTACCCCTCGTTACACAACCTCATAAAGGTTTTGTTTTTTTTCTAAAAGATCATTCTGGTTTTTTTTGCAACCAATTTTTTATTGGGTTTTACTACAATGCACAAAAAAGTGACACATCAAAAACTGTTCAACATACAAAACAAAGAAAAAACACCAGAACCAAAACCCCAACCATCCCACCCCCCCCCCCCCCCCCCCCCCCCCGGAGCAAGACATTAAAGGAAACAAAAGGAAAAAAGCCCCAGACATCCACATAGATACACAACACACACACCAAATATATTGGCATATAGCATATCTACATAACAGTACCAGAACATAAGAACATAAGAAATTAACCAGACAAAATAGGTGATGTGCTCTCCTCAATGTACCCTAGTACAAGTGAAGCATTACGCTCCCAATTGTTGATAGTGACAGCTGAGGAGGATGACCCTTACGGACAGGAGCTGCCATCACTCTGCTCTAGAAGTGAGGCTTCCCCTGCAGCTCTAGCATCCACGACTGAGGATGATAATGGGCTTCCTGAGGCTCTCCCCTTGGCCTGGGGTGAAGATGAGCCCTCATCTCCATCCTTATCTGTGGCTGCTGACACTCAACCTGGAAGTCAGATTGAGCCAGAACATGCTGAGCCCTCCAGCTCCACCTTCTGGATCCCTGTGGGCCCTAACAGCACGTGGCAGCAGCTTGAGATCGAAAGCCGCAACTACCTGCGGAAGCTGGATGAGCTCAGCATCCCCGAGGGACTCTGGAGCATTACGGACTACGGTGATGATCACACCGTGGTCATGTCCGTGCATGTCTCCGTGCATGTGAGCAGTTCTCTGCGAACATGGGGCGTGAGGCAGGAGGAGAGGCCTCTTCAGAGACCCGCTGGCACCAGTCAGAGGAAGCGCAAGGCCGAGCCCGACGACACCAGCGGCTCAAGTTCTCCTCCACCACACAAGAGGCCCATGCGCTTCTGACTGGATTCCATGTTTTTACGCTGTAAGTTACATTTTTATTTCAACATAATTAGAAGATCCCGCAGGAAAATATTAGTCAGTTACTTAATAAATGACCAAAAAGTAGTTGAATAGGACAGCTGGCCAACATGTCTGTGTGCTTCCTCTGACTGGCACCCTGACATATAATGATTTTTAACGAGGGGGAAAAATTCATACAGTAAATTAGTTAACAATAATTAGCAATCACGTATAGTTCTCATTTATCATAATGTAAAATTCAAAAACCTTTTCTGACTATTAATCTGCACAATTTAATAATTTAATTAATATTACCTAATTTGTTTATCATTTTCTGCAATCACTGTGCGTTTAAGCAAGTTTTAAAACTAGCTGTGAAATTGTTGATGCTGTTGTTGATCTGAATGTTGCTGACAGAGCCTTAGGATACGTCTCTATACACATGAGTGAGGGGATGGATGCACTATTCTATGGAGGCCTCTGAAGAGAAAAAAATTATCCCAATTTTATATTGAGAGGGATGGTTAATTCCTTTTTAATGCAGACAACGTTAAAAGTCCCTGTTCTGCATCTTTTGCATGCATGCTATCATGTATTAGTTTACTCTGTATTTTGATCACATGTCAAACTAAAGAATTTTTGGTCGTATGTTTGTTCCTAATTTTTAAGTAATTGTAAAATAAAAATGTTGTTCTTTTCCGCCGCCATGCTTCGTCTTACTTGTGAAGGTTATACTTGCATTGAACTTGCTTTGTAGACAGTAAGATCCTGCCGGCATTAATTCTCCACTGTGTGGTAATTTTGAGAAATTGCGCACGTTTCTTATCCCGTCAGAATCGGTAAAACTAATGCCATGCGAACGTGTCTTAGCGCAGAGTTTAAAATATTTACGGTTTCCGGTCAATGAAGGCAGTTTCAAATAAAACAAAAACGGTTAAACTTTCTGGATGCGCAAACTCTCGCTCTTGGCAAAATGGTGCAGATAGTCGAGATGAAGGACTGTTACTCGATGAGATTTCGAATCCATCACTCCTTAAACGTGGAGAACATGGATCCAGAAGGTATTAATGATTATAATGATTAAATGATAATAAAGTTGTAGCTCCCGGTATGTGACAGACGAAATGAACGGCCAAGTCTGCATTGGCCTAATGCTTGTTAGTTTTGAGGTAAAGCTGATAAGAAACACCTTTGGTTTTCGAGGTAAAATAACCGACCTGTTGAATAATTCAACTTTTATCTACAGAAACGAATGTATTTTGAACTGCAAACGGATACATTGGAAGCAGAGTTTTAAAATGAGAAAATGTAACGATGTGATAGGAAATGCCGTTTGTTATACTCCCCTTCTGCCTCTCATTCTTGCTCATCTTGTTTAAACAATAAGAAAATGAAAAGCAAGATCACTGTTAGTGACAAAAGTGCAGGACTTATAAATTTAAAACTCCGCTTCCAATGTATCCGCTTTACATTATGATAAATGAGAACTATACGTGATTACTAATTATTCTTTTTTCTTTCAATTATATTCATTATGTCTTAAAGTAATTATGACAATGCTATTTTTTTCTTTTTTATCAGACATCTAATTTTTTTAGGTTTTATTCAATTATTATTTATTCAATAAAACCTAAAAAAATTAGATGTCTGATAAAAAAGAAAAAATAGCATTGTCATAATTACTTTAAGACATAATGAATATAACTGAAAGATTAAGAATCAGTTACGGAGAAAGAAGCATTAAGGAGTTTCGCCATCTGGAAGGACTAACGCGAAAACGGGCACGGTACAGAAACCACCTGAGGTTTAATCTGCGCTGCCGGGATGAGAAAGTTATACCGGCCAGTCTGAACATCAAAAACCCGATTCCAACCAGAAACGCGGAGAAGATGATCAGGAAAGTACGGATGACTCTGGTAAAGGAACGAATACGGTGCATAATGGACAAACTCAAAAATGTAAACAGCGAACTGGACAGGGGGACAGAAGCTTTCATACGCCGGTATTCACAGAATAAGGACATGGAAACAGCAATACATGGATTTTTGGCAAATATACACGAGCAGGAATTTACCATGACAAAAAACCGGCAAATCAAGAAACTGGAAGGACTCATCGCACGGAAAAGGAAGGCGGAACAAGAGCGCAGGTACATCGATGACAAATGGATCTACAACATATCAAGGTATAAACTGTCACAAGTAGAACGCAGTATATTAGAAAAAGGACTCAATTTTGCCATTATACCTCGGAAAATACCGCAAGAAGAATTCATACTGGCAACTGAATTATCATGTGAAAAAATACAAGATCAGGGACAAAAAGCAGCGCGAAGAAATGCAATAGCTGGCATACTGAAAACAGCAAAATTACCGGCTAGTAACATCACCAAACAGGAAGCCAAAGCCATAACAGCATTAGCAAAAAATAAAGACATAACAATCCTCCCGGCAGACAAAGGTAGAACAGTTATTATGGACACGGATGAATATGAAAAAAAGATGCAAGAATTACTCAGTGACAACGCATATGAGAAGTTAAGAAAAGACCCAACAAAGGACAAGAAAAAGAAACTTAAAGCATTGCTCAAACCGCTACTCAATGAAAATAAAATAGATAAACAGTTTTATAATTATTTGATACCCACGGCTAATGTCATCCCCAGGATTTATGGCACACCAAAAATACATAAACCAGAAATACCGCTACGCCCCATAGTAGATAGCATAGGTTCAGTAACTTATAATCTATCAAAAGCACTTGCTGAAATAATTAAACCATTGTTAGGACTTACAGACCAGCACTGCAAGAACTCAAAACAACTGGTAGAAGATTTAAACAAAATCAAAATGCAGAAAGATGAAATGTTCATATCACACGACGTCATTTCCCTTTTCACCCGAACACCGACGGAAGCCAATATACAGGTGGTGCAGGACAGGCTAGAAGCAGAGAGGATGCTAAGGAAACGCACAAACCTCACGGTACCAGACATCATTCAACTCCTGCAATTCATTGCCTCATCCACTTACTTTCAATTCAGAAATACAATTTATAGACAAAAGGAAGGTTTTGCTATGGGAGACCCACTATCGGCCATTATGTGTGGTTTCTTCATGGAAGAATTGGAGCAGAAAGCACTCGCCACTATACCAGTAGAATACAGACCAACATTATGGAAACGATATGTGGATGACATATTGGAAAAAGTAAAAACAGGATACACCCAACAACTCACAGACCATCTCAACACTATTGACAGCACCGGCAACATAAAATTCACACATGAAGAGGAAACGGACCAGACAATAGCATTTTTAGACCTAAAAATACTACACACAGAGGATGGAGAAATAAAAATAAAAGTACACAGAAAACCCACACACACGGACCAATACTTAAACTGGATTTCTAAACATCCCGTTATACATAAATTATCAGTAGTTAGAACATTACATCAACGTGCAGAAATAATCACAGATAAACAGGATAAAGAGCGGGAGGAATTGCATATACAACATGCATTGAAGGTATGTCAATACCCACAGTGGGCAATATCTAAAGGGGCAAATCAGGTCAAGAACAAAAACTTACCGAAGAAGGAGAATAAGCAAAGCAAAAAACAAGAACACAGAGGAGTGGTAATCTTGCCATACATCAGAGGAGTAACAGAACGTATTCAAAGAGTTTTTAGGAAGTATAACATTAATACAATTGTCAAACCACACACAATACTCCGTCAGATATTGGTTCATCCTAAAGATAAAGTACATCCGGAAAACAAATGCAATACTATTTATGAGATCCCATGTAAATCATGTAATAAAACTTATATTGGGGAGACAGGGAGGAGTTTCTCTACAAGGAAGAGCGAACATAAGAAGGAGTGTGAAAAGGAGACAGCAATAAGACAAACCCGGACCGTAAAAGAAAAGGCACAACAGGAAAATTACAAATCAGCCATAACAGATCATTGCAAAAGGGAGAACCACATCATGGATTGGGGAAATGCCAAAGTCATCCGCACAGAAGACAACAAACATCAGCGCTGGATCAGGGAGGCCATGGAGATCCGGAAACGAAGCCCGAGGACCATCAACCGGGATGAGGGAGCATACATGCTCTCACACACCTGGAGTGACATCCTACAGGGGACGAACAGACAGCTGAAGGCGTGACCGATCCGTCAATCCACACGGGAAGGCCATGCCTTCGAGAACATCAGCTGATAACTAATGAGTTACCGATAACATCCGGTAACACTCTGAGGAAGACGACAGTGAACGTCGAAACATGTCAGGTGAATAAAACCTAAAAAAATTAGATGTCTGATAAAAAAGAAAAAATAGCATTGTCATAATTACTAATTATTGTTAACTAATTTACTGTATGAATTTTCCCCCCTCGTTGTTAAAAATCATTGTATGTCAGGGTGCCAGTCAGTGGAAGCACACAGACACGTTGGCCAGCTGTCCTATTCAACTACTTTTTGGTCATTTATTAAGTAACTGACTAATATTTTCCTGCGGGATCTTCTAATTATGTTGAAATAAAAATGTAACTTACAGCGTAAAAACATGGAATCCAGTCAGAAGCGCATGGGCCTCTTGTGCGGTGGAGGAGAACTTGAGCCGCTGGTGTCGTCGGGCTCGGCCTTGCGCTTCCTCTGACTGGTGCCAGCGGGCCTCTGAGGAGGCCTCTCCTCCTGCCTCACGCCCCATGTTCGCAGAGAACTGCTCACATGCACGGACATGACCACGGTGTGATCATCACCGTAGTCCGTAATGCTCCAGAGTCCCTCGGGGATGCTGAGCTCATCCAGCTTCCGCAGGTAGTTGCGGCCTTCGATCTCAAGCTGCTGCCACGTGCTGTTAGGGCCCACAGGGATCCAGAAGGTGGAGCTGGAGGGCTCAGCATGTTCTGGCTCAATCTGACTTCCAGGTTGAGTGTCAGAAGCCACAGATAAGGATGGAGATGAGGGCTCATCTTCACCCCAGGCCAAGGGGAGAGCCTCAGGAAGCCCATTAGCATCCTCAGTCGTGGATGCTGGAGCTGCAGGGGAAGCCTCCCTTCTAGAGCTGGGTGATGGCAGCTCCTGTCCGTAATGGTCATCCTCCTCAGCTGGTGATTCTCCATCCCCATGTTGGACACCAGTCTCTGTACCATGATGTACCACTTGCAGCCGTGCAGGTGCTACGTGCAATAGGCTGGGATCCAACTCCTCCCCAGTGAGCCGCCAATAAAATGAAGGGACACTGAGGGCCAGAGACTGCAAGTTCTCCATGGTCAGTAGGTTCCTCTCGAAGTTCACGACCAGAATGGAGATGAACTTGTCCTCCACAAACTCATGAACTATGACAAAATGGAACAGAGAGATATATAAGAACATGACAATAACTGGATAAATACTCTGCTACAAAACCAGTTTAAAATGAGTCCATGGGCTTCAGATTGTCAGATAAATGAAAAAATGTGAATTACCGAATGAGCTAAGAAAGCTAAACTAGAAGACAACATCCATGCATACGCTTACTCTCACACATATCCAAATGAATAAATATTAAATGAAACACATTTAGTCCTGCACTTTTGTCACTAACAGTGATCTTGCTTTTCATTTTCTTATTATTTAAACAAGATGAGCAAGAATGAGAGGCAGAAGGGGAGTATAACGAACGGCATTTCCTATCACATCTTTACATTTTCTCATTTTAAAACTCCGCTTCCAATGTATCTGTTTGCAGTTCAAAATACATTCGTTTCTGTAGATAAAAGTTGAATTATTCAACAGGTCGGTTATTTTACCTCGAAAACCAAAGGTGTTACTTATCAGCTTTACCTCAAAACTAACAAGCATTAGGCCAATGCAGACTTGGCCATTCATTTCGTCTGTCACATACCGGGAGCTACAACTTTATTATCATTTAATCATTATAATCATTAATACCTTCTGGATCCATGTTCTCCACGTTTAAGGAGTGATGGATTCGAAATCTCATCGAGTAACAGTCCTTTATCTCAACTATCTGCACCATTTTGCCAAGAGCGAGAGTTTGCGCATCCGGAAAGTTTAACCGTTTTTGTTTTATTTGAAACTGCCTTCATTGACCGGAAACCATAAATATTTCAAAACTCTGCGTTAAGACACATTCGCATGGCGTTAGTTTTACCGTTTCTGACGGGATAAGAAACGTGCGCAATTTCTCAAAATTACCACACAGTGGAGAATTAATGCCGGCAGGATCTTACTGTCTACAAAGCAAGTTCAATGCAAGTATAACCTTCACAAGTGAGACGAAGCATGGCGGCGGAAAAGAACAACATTATTATTTTACAATTACTTAAAAATTAGGTACAAAAATACGACCAAAAATTCTTTAGTTTGACATGTGATCGAAATACAGAGTAAACTAATACATGATAGCATGCATGCAAAAGATGCAGAACAGGGACTTTTAACGTTGTCTGCATTAAAAAGGAATTAACCATCCCTCTCAATATAAAATTGGGATAATTTTGTTCTCTTCAGAGGCCTCCATAGAATAGTGCATCCATCCCCTCACTTATGTGTATAGAGACGTATCCTAAGGCTCTGTCAGCAACATTCAGATCAACAACAGCATCAACAATTTCACAGCTAGTTTTAAAACTTGCTTAAACGCACAGTGATTGCAGAAAATGATAAACAAATTAGGTAATATTAATTAAATTATTAAATTGTGCAGATTAATAGTCAGAAAAGGTTTTTGAATTTTACATTATGATAAATGAGAACTATACGTGATTACTAATTATTGTTAACTAATTTACCGTATGAATTTTCCCCCCTCGTTGTTAAAAATCATTATATGTCAGGGTGCCAGTCAGTGGAAGCACACAGACACGTTGGCCAGCTGTCCTATTCAACTACTTTTTGGTCATTTATTAAGTAACTGACTAATATTTTCCTGCGGGATCTTCTAATTATGTTGAAATAAAAATGTAACTTACGGCGTAAAAACATGGAATCCAGTCAGAAGCGCATGGGCCTCTTGTGCGGTGGAGGAGAACTTGAGCCGCTGGTGTCGTCGGGCTCGGCCTTGCGCTTCCTCTGACTGGTGCCAGCGGGTCTCTGAGGAGGCCTCTCCTCCTGCCTCACACCCCATGTTCGCAGAGAACTGCTCACATGCACGGAGACATGCACGGACATGACCACGGTGTGATCATCACCGTAGTCCGTAATGCTCCAGAGTCCCTCGGGGATGCTGAGCTCATCCAGCTTCCGCAGGTAGTTGCGGCCTTCGATCTCAAGCTGCTGCCACGTGCTGTTAGGGCCTACAGGGATCCAGAAGGTGGAGCTGGAGGGCTCAGCATGTTCTGGCTCAATCTGACTTCCAGGTTGAGTGTCAGAAGCCACAGATAAGGATGGAGATGAGGGCTCATCTTCACCCCAGGCCAAGGGGAGAGCCTCAGGAAGCCCATTAGCATCCTCAGTCGTGGATGCTGGAGCTGCAGGGGAAGCCTCCCTTCTAGAGCTGGGTGATGGCAGCTCCTGTCCGTAATGGTCATCCTCCTCAGCTGGTGATTCTCCATCCCCATGCTGGACACCAGTCTCTGTACCATGATGTACCACTTGCAGCCGTGCAGGTGCTACGTGCAATAGGCTGGGATCCAACTCCTCCCCAGTGAGCCGCCAATAAAATGAAGGGACACTGAGGGCCAGAGACTGCAAGTTCTCCATGGTCAGTGGGCTCCTCTCGAAGTTCACGACCAGAATGGAGATGAACTTGTCCTCCAAAAACTCATGAACTGGGACAAAATGGAACACAGAGAGATATATAAGAACATGACAATAACTGGATAAATACTCTACTACAAAATCAGTTTAAAATGAGTCCATGGGCTTCAGATTGTCAGATAAATGAAAAAATGTGAATTATCGATAAAGCTAAGAAAGCTAAACCAGAAGACAACGTCCATGCATACGCTTACTCTCACACATATCCAAATTAATAAATATTAAATGAAACACATATAGTCCTGCACTTTTGTCACTAACAGTGATCTTCCTTTTCATGTTATTATTTAAACAAGATGAGCAAGAATGGGAGACAGAAGGGGAGTATAACGAACGGCATTTCCTATCACATCGTTACATTTTCTCATTTTAAAACTCCGCTTCCAATGTATCCGTTTGCAGTTCAAAATACATTCATTTCTGTAGATTAAAGTTGAATTATTCAACCGGTCGGTTATTTTACCTCGAAAACCAAATGTGTTACTTATCAGCTTTACCTCACAACTAACGAGCATTAGGCCAATGCAGACTTGGCCGTTCATTTCGTTTGTCACATACCGGGAGCTACAACTTTATTATCATTTAATCATTATAATCATTAATACCTTCTGGATCAATGTTCTCCATGTTTAAGGAGTGATGTATTCGAATTCTCATCGAATAACAGTCCATTATCTCGACTATCTGCACCATCTTGCCAAGAGCGAGAGTTTGCGCATCCAGAAAGTTTAAACGTTTTTGTTTTATTTCAAACTGCCTTCATTGACCGGAAACCGTAAATATTCTAAACTCTGCGCTAAGACACATTCGCATGGCGTTAGTTTTACCGATTCTGACGGGATAAGAAACGTGCGCAATTTCTCAAAATTACCACACAGTGGAGAATTAATGCCGGCAGGATCTTACTGTCTACAAAGCAAGTTCAATGCAAGCATAACCTTCACAAGTAAGACGAAGCATGGCGGCGGAATAGAACAACATTTTTATTTTACAATTACTTAAAAATTAAGAACAAAAATACGATCAAAAATTCTTTAGTTTGACATGTGATCAAAATACAGAGTAATCTAATACATGATAGCATGCATGCAAAAGATCAACGGCAGAACAGGGATTTTTAACGCAGTCTGCATTAAAATGGAATTAACCATCCCTCTCAATATAAAATTGAGAAAAAATTTTCTCTTCAGAGGCCTCCATATAATAGTGCATCCATCCCCTCACTCATCTGTATGGAGACGTATCCTAAGGCTCCGTCAGCAACATTCAGATCAACAACAGCATCAACAATTTCACAGCTAGTTTTAAAACTTGCTTTAACGCACAGTGATTGCAGAAAATGATAAACAAACTAGGTAATATTAATTAAATTATTAAATTGTGCAGATTAATAGTCAGAAAAGGTTTTTGAATTTTACATTATGATAAATGAGAACTATACGTGATTACTAATTATTGTTAACTAATTTACTGTATGAATTTTTCCCCCTCGTTGTCAGGGTGCCAGTCAGTGGAAGAACACAGACACATTGGCCAGCTGTCCTATTAATTCAGCACCAGCCCATCTAGTAGAGAATTCAGCACCACGGACAGTGACCTGCGTTACTATGACATCAGGTTCCTTCATTGGCTCTATATGTTTTTCTAGAAATAACTAAATGGCTCTGTTGCAGAAATTTCCAGCCATATATTTGGTTCCTGTATGAAGAGGATATTTTATTTTTACCTAGACTAAGAACCTACAGAAAACCAGCTCTGCACGCGATCTCCCCTTCACTGCTGGAGCAGGACACACGCAGATCAACAAGTGACAATGCAGCAAATACAGATGAACAATTTCTCACAGCTTCAGAATGAGTCAGATTACTTTGTAATTCAGAGTTTGTCTAAGACTTCTGCTAGAACATTTTGTGCACTTGAGCCTACTTTCAAAATGTATGGCACCTGGGTCTACTAAAACAAGGTGATGCTGCCTGAATCACCAACCAAGGCTGGGGAGGAAAGTGAGGAATACTAGCCAAAGCAAGGAAGAAAAGCAGCCCACCCTATCTCATGGTCACGAATACAAGAGTTAGGGAGTGTTATGAAGAAGACACCACACTTAATTATTGCAGTTATTGCATTCTAGCTGTGCTACGTAGCATTCCTCAGCCTTCGGTTTTTTCCACACTATGAAGGACATAATTCAGGGTGACAAACAAAACAGCGGAACTGTAGGGCAGCCATTTATTTGTTTCAGTAGTTTTAAGAAAACTTGAACATAAAATGTTTGTTTTGCTTAGATATAAGTCCAGTTGTAGCAGACTTTATTTTAAAAAAAATATTGGCTTTAAGTGATGGATGTTGCTTGTGTTAATACTGCTTTGATTTTGAGGATGAAGTCTGAAGTGTAGGTGACATAGAAGCATGTAGTTTGATGTTTGGAGGTTGTAGTTTTTCATGGGACAATTTGAATATGGAGTACTGGTGTTGTACTTTTTTAAGAGGACAGCTCACGAAAACTAATACAGAGTATTATAAGTACCTCTCTTTAAAGGAACTGAGATCTCTTAGTGTATTTTACGTCACATACACTCTTGGTTCGATGGGCGGTCCATCCCACTCTAGTTGGAGAAAGCTGCCATCAGTCGTTCGGTGTAGCACTCGCAGGATTTACTAGGCTCCTGCTTAAACTGATGCATTATGATCCAGTCCATGCGCGGGGCGACCTGTATCTGAAGGGCTGCCACATAGCGAGGTCTGTTCTGCCTGGGATCCAGCAGGTCACTGACAATGTCCTTCAACTCCTTCATCTACAGTGTCAGATGA
Source organism: Paramormyrops kingsleyae (assembly GCF_048594095.1). Taxonomy (NCBI): domain Eukaryota; kingdom Metazoa; phylum Chordata; class Actinopteri; order Osteoglossiformes; family Mormyridae; genus Paramormyrops; species Paramormyrops kingsleyae. The sequence continues at coordinate 2,061,814 of NC_132808.1, read as the reverse complement.
CCAAAGTTATCTCCCTCTTGAGGATTTGTAAATAACAACATAGGGGCAAGATTTTTTTCTGCCTCGTCCTACTGCCTGAGTTTTTGACCGCGGCACGTCGTCACTGAGGAGGAGGTGGAGTCGGGCGCTGAATGGTTATGATCTCATCTGCAGGGGGGAGAGGGGAAGGGGCAGGGGAACCAGTTGCTACTCCTCCCTCGGCGGCATAAGGAGAAGACTGCTGTTTGGGCAGCAATGCTTGGGCAGGGGCCACACAGTTTATTCCTGGGTATCTAATTAGCAGACACCTTTTGGTTCCTTCAGGGGCTCCACAGACAAACTCATTGACAAAATAGAGTCATCACAGACAAATGCTTTGTCACATGCTCAGCCGACATGGACTGTGTGCTGTTTACATATTTTTGGCAGAAACGGAAAGCTCATATGCATATCGGCATATTTTTGGCACAAGTGGAACTCCATCATTTTAAAGAGGGTAAACTCTTCAGGAAATTTACAATGTCAGAATAAACTGATTTTTTAACAGGAATAACTAATGTGCCCTAATAAGGAAATACATACAATCAGAATAAAATATCTGTGGTTTTTAACAGTGGTAACAATCTGATAAGGAAAGGTATCAGATCAACATATCTATAGCATGTAACGGAGCTTGCTCCCCTCCAGAACTCATTGTTCCAGTAGTTATCTGAAATTGTCGTTATTTGGAATATTAAAGACTATGAACAAAAATGGACAATGCAAGAAAATAAAACAATGAGTATGACAGAAAACTAGAGTATTGTTGCAACGGTTGGTACTAGCTGGGTTATGTACTAGCTCACATTAGAGAAACATCATAAATGCAACTAATACACAACTGGGGGGGGGGGCATGTGGCTCAGTACATGGGCTAAGTCCTTGTGCCTGTAATCAGAAGGTCACCGGTCCAAACCCAACCTCAGCACGTCCTTTAGCAAGGCCCTTAACACCCAGCTTCCTGGGGGCCCACACAGGTGACTGCCTTTCACATAGAGCTTGATTTATAAAGAGCAAATTGAGGGAGGTGTAAAGAAGACACTTTCCCCACAGGGATCAATAAAAGTATAAATTATTATTATAACTGTAACTACACGTAATAACCGGAAAGCATAATTGCTTACTTTCTGTCGAAAATTCTTGCAGCAATATGCTACATTTATGGGCTAGCGGACATGTAATTCTGTTCTACGCATGTGCTTTAACTGAGAGTGTGCTATTCTGATAGGTATGCTATAATGTCAAAACACCGGTACTAATGAAATGTAATACACAACAGCTTTCAAAAATGCGGTAGCATGGTACCTTTTCAATGGCGGTATAACATGCAGCTAGTCTGCAAAAACTCTTTGGTAAATGTCAATAAATAAAAATCGCTGCATTGCATAGTCAATTAATCTATGTGTGACATCGTGCTCAAAACGACTCCAGATAAGCCGCAAAATAAAGGCATTAATCATGAATTTCAGTCAGTTATGCCACAGTACTTCCCTTCGCTCGTTTTCTTCAACACAAAAAATCGCTCAGGCCAGTATCATTAAGTGCAATGTGGAGAGTGCAGACCAGCCGGGGATAATCGTGCTCGGTTACAGTATAAGGCACACGGGTAAATTGTGAATACGGCCTTAATCTAGCTACAGCTTCTTGAATTGTTGGGCGGTGTGTGTAACATAACGTTTTGACATACCGATATCACTTTATATCGGTATGGCAATACAACATTTTAAGTGTTAAGATTGAGTCATTTTTTAAAATTTCCCTGTTTAAGAAGTTATGTTGCATAGCGCAGTGTGGAGAGCCACCCTCCGACAGTAGCGTTCATTTCACGTGTCTCTTTAAGTCATTGTTTGATATTATCCATAGCTGATCGTGTGATTAATCAACCTTTCAGTGTCATAATTTTTATGCAGTTTTATACTAATCTTTAAAATTCATCTTATAGAATTCTGTTCTTATTATTACATAACGACGGAAATTATTGGTATGTTATTATTTAATCACATTATGGCCGCTTTGCTTGGTTACTTCCATTTCTGGACCAAGATGGCGAGGTACGTTAAGTTTCTGCTCCCATATTATCGTATAAATGATCTTATTATTTAGTATCTGTCAAACTTGCATGTATATTAAAATATGTTTACTGTTTCGGGCTACTGCGTTAATTCTATCAAAATTTTATGTGCAAGTTAGCTATAGTTTCGTATTGATATTGAAGTTTTCTGCATGTGCTTTCCTGCGCTTTCATGTTACATTCGGATGCGGATGGTTCCGGTCTTCTGTCGAGTTGAGCTACTTTGTCGAGTTAGGCTACCTTAACCTCCTGATACCCTACGTCCTCATATAAGGACATCATTTTTGTTTAAAACTATTAATTGTTCAAAAAAATGTTTGGTTTTTATGATTATGAGGTCCTACTAATCCTAAATAGCTAAAGGAAATAACACATGCACACCAAACAAAAGCCCGGGAGTCAGGAGGACAACGCATGGGAAACAGAAGAAAGGCAAAAAATGGCAAAATTAGACCCCACTGCCAACCACGAGAGCTGATGGCTGAAATTGAACATCCTTCTCAGCCTCTTATTTGAATTTGTCGAATTGTTTTAAATCATTGTGGGATTAGCCCCATTGCACCCTTCACAAAAATACTTACAACATCTCTAAAACACTTTAAATTATAAACATGTTTCTTCCCTACATCCATTTATGTCTTTCCTATTAGCAATGTAAGGGGAATCTTATTAATGCTAATAATAATGAATAATAATAATAATAATGTTAACTCTGTTTTGCTTATGTTTGGAAGTCCTGGGTTAAGGACACCTAGCTTAGAACCAGAGTTTTTGTAGAGTTTTTGTGTGCGTGCGTGCCTGTGTGTGTGCCTCAGTGCGTGCATGCGTTCATGCCTGTGTGAGTGCCTGTGGCCGTACGTGCATGCCTGCCTGTGTGCATGCATACCTGGCTGTCTGCGTGTGTGCCTGCCTGTGTGCCTGCATGCCTGCTTGCGTGTGTACGTGCCTGAGTGCATGTGTACGTTCGTGCCCGTGTGTGTGCCTGCATGCGTTCTTGTGTGCATTCGTACCCGTGTGTGCCTGTAAATACCTGTGTGCTTGCCTGTCTGCTTGAAGCATGTCTGTGTGCATGCATGCATGCCTTTGTGCTTGGGTGTCGCTGTGCGCACATGTGTGCATGCCTGCCTGTGTGCGTGCGTGTGTGCCTGTGTGTATGCGCCTTTCTGTGTGCATGCATGCCTGTGTGAATGCCTTTGTGCTTGAGTGCATTCGTGCCTGTGTGTGGGTGACTGTGTGGGCGTGCGTGCCTGTGCACATGCTATTGTACGTGCCTGTGTGCTGGCCTTCCTGCGTGAGTGCGTGTCTGTGCATGCGTGCCTGTGTGCATACCTGCCTGTGAGCTTGCGTGCCTGTGGCGTGCTTGCATGCGTGCGTACCTGTGTGCATGCCTGCCTGCCAGCATGTGTGCGTGCGTGTATGCCTGTGTAAGTGCCTACCTGTGTGCGTGCGTGCCTGTGTGTCTGCGTGCCTTTGTGCTTGAGTGCGTTTGTGCCTGTGAATGAGCCTGCGTGCGTGCCTGTGTGTTTACATGCATGTGTCCCTATGTGCATGCCTGTGAGCCTACCTGCCTGTCTGTGTCTGTGTGTGCATGCCTGTGTGTGTGCCTGCATGCGTGCCTGTGTATGTGCCAATGTGCGTGCGTGCCTGTGCGTGCAAGTGTAACTGTGCATGCCTGTGTGCTTGCGTGCGTGCGTCCCTGTCTGCTTGCGTGCGTCCCTGTCTGCGTGCGTGTGTGCCTGTGCGTGTGTGTGGGCCTGTGTGTGTGCGTGCCTGTGTACATGCGTGTGTCCGTACCTGTGTGTGTGCGTGCCTGCCTGTGTGCAATTGTGCGTGCGTGCGTGCCAGTATGTGTCTGCGTGCGTGCCTGTGTGTGTCTGCGTGCGTCCCTGACTGTGTATGTGCCTGTATGCATGCCTGTGTGCGTGCATGCGTGCCTGTCGGTGTACCTGTCTGTGTGCCTGTGTGTGTCTTCTCCGGAGAGTCGCCACCTTGTCGTGGTGGGGAGGCTTGCGTGTGCCAAAGATCCCGAGAGCGATACCGTCTGGAGCCACGCTCCAGGTAGGGTCACCCTTGGCGGTAAGGTTGAGGGGGAGATGCCAGACAAAGCGCGACTCAAGAAAGACCTCAACAGCGGAGCAGGCGGAGGATTGTGTCCAGGCATCACAACAACGGCTGTGAAGGTGGAAGAAGGCTGCAGCAGAGATGGACCTTCAGCTATCTTGGAGTCCATGCCATTGATAATAGGTTTGTCTCTGTCAAGGACCGTGTGGTGGCTGTTTATGCCCCAGTCTCCCCACATTAAAAGAAGCCACACACAGGCATCCACCTGTTGGGATAAGGTTTGTGGTTTGAGAATTGGCCTCTTCAGCCATCTGAAGATCCACAATAAGGACCCCCCAGGTGGACCATCATACTCGATTCCGAGTGATCGCCGATGATGCCTGTGTGTCTCTGCGTACGTGCGTGCCTGTGTGCATGAGTGCCTGCCTGTGTATGTGCGTACCTGTGTGCACCATTCACACCTATGGTCAACTTGGTAACTCCAATTAACCTCAGTATGATCCCAGAGGCGGGCAGCACGGTGCTGCAGTGCTTATCACTGTCGCCTCACATCTCTGGGACCTGGGTTTGAGTTTCTGCCAGGGTTCCATGTGTGCAGTTTGCATATTCTCCCCGTGTCATCATGGGGTTTCCCCCCACAGTCCCAAAACATGCTGTGGCGAACTCAGGTTAGAGGGATGGTGGAGAGGGCAAATCAAACACCGAAACTGAAATTGGGGACTTCCGTTCGTGACGTAGTCAAGATGGCGGTATAGAGAAAGTTCTCCCGATTTAGATATATTTTGAAAGCCCTATTTACTTCGAGTTTTATCTCATATAGATTTCAAATAAGTTGCGAAAAAGGGCAAATATGACAGTTAGGTCTAAAAATAAGAAAAAAAGAGTTACGGATTGAGATGCACGACGAGATTGAACGAAGTCGAGACTGCTCGCCCACTAATGATGGCAGCCATGATGGCGGTATAACTCCACAATACGATGTATGCGATTTGGGGTTGATTCTTAGAGAACTGAGGGAGTTTCGAAAGGACAACAAAACGCAACTTGAGGACATCAAAACTGAAATAACAAAAACGAACATTAGATTGGAGGAGGCGGAAGGTAGGATTGTGAAAGCCGAAGAGAGGATTCAGAGTTCGGAAGATATATTAGCCGAAATGCTTAAGCTGCAATCCCAGCTGGAAGCTAAAATAACCGACCTAGAAGGTCGTTCTAGGCGGGATAACATTAGAGTTTACGGAATCCCGGAGGGCGAGGAAAAGGATTCTCCGTCAGTAGTTGCGTTTGTAGAAAAGTTACTTTGTGAAAATCTCAATATTCCGGACACGACGTCTCTACAAATCGCGAGAGCCCATCGCGCGCTGGGGTCCCAGGCGCCGGTGCACGCTCAACCGAGATCTATACTGGTCAAATTCCTTAGCTATAAAACGAAAGAGATGATACTTCGAGCGGCGTGGCAAAAGAAAGGTTTTGCCTGGCAAGGCAAACGAGTTAATTTGGATAATGACTATGCCCCCCGCATCCTACAAAAGCGGAGAGAATACGCCGAGGTCCGGAAGATTTTAAGGAGTCAAGACATTCAGTTTCAAACCTTGTATCCAGCCCGGCTAAAAGTGAAATATGAGGAGGGATTCAAGATTTACGAGACAGTAGAAGAGGCGACGCAAGATATGGCCCGGAGGGGCTTACCGATTGAAATCGTCAGGGCTCCGGAGACGCTGATGGAGCAGCTACGACATTTGACTTGGCAGAGAAATAATGGGAGCTCGTCCCGTTCCGGACGTAGTGCAAGGTACAAGGAGAAATTGCAAATATACAGAAGAGACCCACCATCTGCAAGTACAAAGTAAATTGAAGAACGCAGCTAGGGCAGATTGAGATGGGTGGGAATTAAAATTGACCTAACGGATTGATTTAAAAAAACAAAAAAACAAAAATCGGGACAAAATATCAGATGGAACTTTCTCGAGCCGTTGGTCTTAAGGGCCCCCTCTGCCAGTTGCGGGAGGGGGGCTCTCCCTTGAAGCCGCTTGTTGCAGGCTTGGACAGGGTCACAACAGAGACCTCTAACTTAGGAGTCGTTCAGTTATATCCTTTTTTGATGATGTTTTTTGTTACGTGTTCATCGAATGTTCTATGGTTGTTTCTCATAGTTAAGGGGAAGTTTGTTATGTCACTGTATAATTTGAATGCAAGGGGTAAAAATTGTTTCCTATAATGTTAACGGATTACACAGTCCTGTAAAAAGAGGAAAGATACTATCAAAATTAAGGAAAGACAAAGTGCAAATAGCATACAGTACTTACAAGAAACCCACCTGAATGAAACAGAGCATGCCAAGTTGAACAGGTTGGGATTTAAACATGTGTACTCATCTGCCTATAAATCAGGTCATAGAAGGGGTGTGGCTCTTTTGTTCTCAAGGGATCTAAACTATGAGCATATATCAGAACTAAAGGATAGAGAAGGACGGTTTATATTGACTATAGGGAAAATAGATGGGGCTTTAGTGACTTTCCTAAATATTTATGCACCCCCAGGTAGCGACTGGACATTTTACAGACAAATTTTTGACCTAATGGCCACAAAAGCCCAGGGGATTGTAATATGTGGAGGAGATTTTAATGTACGTCTAAATCCAAAACTGGACTCCTCAGGTAGAAACCCAGGATCAAAATCTATAAACAAGAAAATAAATGCATTGATGATGGAAATGGGGATTATAGATGTTTGGAGAGAATTGAATCCGGGCAGTAGGGACTATACGTTTTACTCCTCCCCCCATGCAGCATATTCTAGGATTGATTATTTTTTTATTTATAACAGAGATTTACATAGAATAGGGAAATGTGAAATTGGCCCAATTGCCCTCTCAGATCATGGCCCTATCTACATGTCAGTGTGCCTTGATAGGAATTTTAAATCAACAATATGGAGACTAAATTCAAATATTTTGAATAATCCAAAAATCAAGGAGGCTCTACAAACTGAAATTAGAATATATTTAGAATTGAATGATAAAGAAGAAGTTACACCACCTATTGTCTGGGATGCACTTAAAGCAGTAATGCGGGGGAAAATTATAGCCACCACTTCCTACTTAAAGAAATTTAAAAAGCAAAAACTACATGATTTGGAAATAAGATTAAAGCACCTACAAAGACAACATATTAATACCCAAAATAACAGAGTCAAACAGGAAATAAAAGAAATTAGAAAGGAGATAGACGACATAGCTACGCAAGAAATGCAAAATAAAATGCTAATTTTAAAACAACGATACAGTGAAGCTGGAGTAAAGTCGAAGAAACTTTTAGCGTATAGACTAAGGAAGCAACAAGCAGATAGCACTATTTATAGGATAAAGAACCCTGATTCAGGTGAAATTGAATGTAGGCTTGAAAAAATTCAGCAAAGTTTCAAAAAGTTTTATAGAACGCTGTATTCCCAACCAAAAATTGATAACAACCTTCAGATAGAGACATTTTTAGCCTCTCTTAATTTACCCTCTATTTCAGAGGAACAAAATAAGAACTTAATAGCTGAAATAACAAAAGAGGAATTACAGTTGGCTATCTCAAAACTAAAAGCAGATAAATCCCCCGGCACGGATGGCTTCACAAACGAATGGTATAAGCAATTTCGTGACCACCTAACTCCATTATTATTGAGAGCCTGTAATTGGACACTACAAAAAAGGGAAATTCCCCCCTCATGGAGAGAAGCAATAATTTCTGTTATCCCAAAGGAAGGAAAAGACAAGCTAGAATGCGGTAATTATCGTCCTATTAGTGTGCTAAATGTAGATTATAAGATGTTTACATCAATATTGTCAAGGAGGATAGAAAAGATACTACCCAGTCTCATTCATACAGATCAGACAGGTTTCATTGGACAAAGACAAACACAAGACAACATTAGAAGGTCCCTGCATGTAATAAGATACATCACAAATCAAGGAATATCTGCAGCTCTCATTAGTTTAGACGCAGAGAAAGCCTTTGACTCGGCTAGATGGTCCTTTTTATATAGGGTACTGTCAAAATTTGGCTTTCATGAATCTATCATTGGCACATTCCAAGCTTTATACGATAATCCAACGGCGAGGGTTAAAATAAACGGAAGTTTGTCAAACTCCTTTCTATTAGAACGGGGCACAAGACAGGGTTGCCCTGCCTCCCCTCTCCTTTTTGCCTTATTTATTGAGCCACTAAGCCAATGGATTAGACAAAACAGTAAGATTAAGGGGATAGACATAGCGGATGATGAGCATAAACTTGCTTTATTTGCTGATGATATACTGATATTTTTAAAACAGCCCACTCAGACATTTTCAGAACTGATGAATACTTTAGAAAATTATGGGACTCTATCAGGCTACAAGTTAAATATTCAAAAAACTCAAGTAATCACATTTAATTACAACCCATCCAATTATATTATTGGCAAATATAAGGGATGCTGAATCAATTAAATATCTTGGGGTTTACTTACCTAAAGATGTCTCAAAATTATTTGATCTTAACTATGGTTCGCTGCATGCAAAAATTAAGTCAGACATACAACGATGGAATCTAATACCCTTCCTTAGCTTAAGTTCCAGATCAGAATCAGTTAAAATGAACATCTTACCAAGACTACTGTATCTTTTCCAGACTCTCCCCATAGAGGTTCCTTCTGAACAGTTTAGGGAATGGGACAAACTAATATCTAGATACATATGGCAAGGCAAAAAACCCCGTATTAGATATAAAACGCTGCAATTACAAAAGAAATGTGGAGGTTTGGGCCTTCCTTGCCTGCATGATTACTATTCTGCAGCCCAACTGAGGCCTTTAGTATGCTGGTGTATACCAACATACTCGGCAAGATGGAAGGACATAGAAAGTGTAGTAATAAAAGGGGCTCCTTTAGTGGCTGTTTTGGCGGATAATAAACTAGTGGGTGAATTGAAAGATAAAAACAATCCCTGGATTAATATATCTCTGAAGGTCTTACAAGAGATTGTGAAAAAATATACCCTAGAAGACTCACTAAAATTGTTAAGATGGTGTGCTTATGATTCCGACTTCCCCCCCAACAAAACCGATGATAGATTTAGGAAGTGGACTGAAAGGGGCCTTACAAATTATTTCACGTTCCTGCACAATGGGGCATTTAAGAGCTTTGAATCTCTTCAGAAAAAACATGGCTTACAACAAAATGACTTTTATAGGTATCTCCAGGTTCGGCACTATTATAACCAACACCTTAGAGGAGCATTGGAAGAGAAAATAAAAGAAATTACAGAAGTGTTTCGGCTTGCCTGTAACTCCTGCATACAGAATAAGATTATTTCTAGATTGTATAATGGTTTCCATCAGGCCAGATCAGATAATACCATGTATATAAAAGAAAAGTGGGAGAAGGAAGGGAACATGGTTATTTCTGAGGAGGTTTGGGGAAGGTTGTGTGAACTACAATGGGTTTCAACCTGTTCAGCTTCATGGCGAGAATTTAGTTGGAAAAATCTTATAAGGTTTTTTATTACGCCCCAACAAAAACGGCACCAAGAGAGGCGGGTGAGGTGTTGGAGACTATGTGGGATAGATGAAGCCAATCATTTCCACATTTTTTGGGACTGCCCGGTCTTAACGGCATATTGGAGGGAGATTCACAGAAACTTAGAGAATGTCTTTGAAATTAACATTACGTTTAAATGCGACATCCTGTATTTGGGAAATATTTTTTTTGAGAAGTGGAGTGATCACGACAGGTCGTTGATTTTGATTCTTTTATTAGCAAGCAAAAAGGCTATAACAAGAAAGTGGTTGAGACAAGACCCACCAACAGTGGAGGACTGGATAGAAATAACCCAAGAAATATATGCTATGGAAAAACTTTCTTTCTCTCTTAAACTTCAGAAAGGGAAATTCCTTAAGATATGGAAGAAATGGACTGATTATGTTTCGTCTATGTAGTCTAATTTGTCTGCCTGAGATTGTGATAAAATTCCCCTTTTACACATATAGATATATTGTAATTATATCTTATTTTGTTTTTTTCCTTCCCCTTTTTTTTTTTTTTTTTTTTTTTGTTTTGTTTGTTTGGTTCATTCTTAAAAAGGAAAAACTGGTCTTGGTAAAGTTTAATTAATTTCATTAGCGATTCTATTAGTTACAGTGTGTGGGTAAAAACATGTAACTGCAATGTTTCTAAGATTTAAGATTGAACCTCTGTAAAACCAAATGACCACAATAAAAATGTAAATGAAAAAAAAAAAGAAACTGAAATTGGCCAAAATTTCAGAGACGACTGGCCTGCCCTGGGTCGATGCAGGAAGGTGCATGTTTTGTCTCCCTCACGATATGTTGCACTGGAGAACGTGGATGGGGATTTGCTGACTTATCTGACAGGTCTGCGGTGAGCGATAGGTGCAGCCTGGGACCAGGTTCGTGCCAATTGGAGGAATGCGGACGGTAAGCCGTTACAAGCTGTGACACCGCTCGAACCAGGGAACTGGGTGTTAGTTCGTGACTTGAGAGGGAAGAGATGGACCACGCCGAGATGGAGGGGACCACACCAGGTCCTGATGGTGACCCCTCACGCAGTGAAAGTGGAGGGAATCGACGCCTGGGTCCATCGGGTCCACTGCAGACGCGTGTCCGACCCTGGTGGTTCCTTCAAGACTGGCCCCCAAGAGGGTCACAATTGTGTGACCCTTCAACGGGATTCCGTACACCAATCTTGATATGGCAGTCCTAAATCAAACATGCTCCGGCTCTTTGTCCGTCATGGCTGCTCTGCTGACTGCGTGCCTATTCACGGAGCAGACGGTCTCTTAGTCGAACTGAGCAATGGTTTGGGGTTAATTCCATCCCTTGGTGTAGCAGACCTTCAGACAGAGGTGGCTGCCCTGCAGACTGCAGTTGAAAAAGTGACCAGTCAGACACTTGACACTGTAAAGGCCGTTAAAGGTAAATTATCCACAGCGAAGCAGGTAGCTCTGCAAAACCCTGAGGCATTGGATCTCCTATTAGCTGAGAAAGGTGGTGTTTGTGCTATAGTGGGGAAAGAATGTTGCACGTACATCCCTGATTCCTCTCAGGCTGTGCAGGATCTAGAGGACGCAGTGCACAAACAGCTGTCTGAGATACATGAAGAGCATGGCCTGTTTGAGTACAGCTGGGACAATTGGTTCTCCTCACTGATTCCGGGTTTATCCGGGGTGATTAAACCATTAGTTTTTAGTATATTGCTTTTGCTTGTAGTGTTGCTACTAATCATATTGCTAGTTCTGTCTTCCCAGGCAAAATCTCTTATGTTCCTGCAGGCTCCCTCTTTTCCATACGTGGATGATCCTCCCATTCCTGCCTGGCTCTACGGACCTCAGCCCCCGGTCGTCATCAATGTCACCAGCAACACCAACACCGCTGGTGACTCGTGTTCCATCCAACCGCCACCGGCCCGCTTCTACCCGTTGCGCTTTCGTCCAGAGGACTACTACACCGTGGACTCTGATTATTTGTGAACAGCATGGATCTCGCGTGTTCGAAAGGGGGGAGTGTAGAAGAAAAATTGGACATTGGTAGGCCCGGGAGGGGAGGCATATTGGGTCTGTTATGTCTTAGGCCTTAGGCAAGAAGAGATTGTTTTGAACACTGCTCTACGTTTGAGCTCCATTTGTTGGTGTTTTGTGACCAATCAGGACTTAGAAGTCCTTATAGGGAATTGGGAGTTATGCTTTATCAACTGGTTGCTCTGTGTGCTCGGGGTACTTGGTACCGAGTGCCAGAGTGTGACGGGAGCGTTTGTTGGAATTGCTGGAATAAAACAGATTTTCTTTACTCACCAAACTGAGAGGTCCAGACTGTTAAATCTGTTAAAATACAGTAACTTTAACTGATAGGAATACAAATTTGTGCCATACTTCAACAGGTTTTGTAAGTTTTCTATCACATTAAGTAAGTTTAATAACATTTTTCAAGGTTGAATGATTATCTGTGTAAAAATAAGTTGTTAAATCACTAAATATTTTTGTGAAAAAAAAGGAAAACTGTCAATTTTAAATATCCTGTAAAACATTTAATTTAACCTGTAATTTGAAGGTTTTTAAGCTATAACTAAACATAAGCCTTGTCTGGTTTTGGAAGGACCAGTTATCTCTATGTACCACATAAAAAGATAAAAAGATCAGGTGGCATGATAGTTTATTTTGCTTTTTCATTATTTCAGCACATTACCTATTGAAATGGAAAAAATACAGTAAGCAAATTAGTCTCCAACTTGGGACAAATAACCTTAATAACCTTAGGTAACAACTGCACAGCTTCCAAAAAATGTACAGAATTCAACTGGACCTTTTGGAACAAAGGCTTAACTAGCCCTAACCCACACGAACATGGGGAGAGCATGCAAGATCCACACAGAAAGCCTCAACGGGCATTTGACCCGGGGATCAACCCCAGGACCTTCTCACTGTGAGGCGGCAGCAGAAACCGCTGTGCCACTACACTGCCCACATATGCTGATATATTTACACAAATCTTCATTTGTATTTAGCTGTATATTTAGTCAGTGAATGAATTCTTTTAATGCATCATTATGTTCACTTTCCTACAGATGCATGTCCAAATGTGAGCGCCAGGCTTAAAATGAAAAGGTCTCCAAAATCAGTGGCATTAAACTGAAAACAAACCTTTTCAAAGGAAATGATTCATGTTGTTTTAAAAGGTTTTTAAAAAGATGTTTCTAAAAAGTAGTCTGTTAACGACTCTGTTGAATTGTTGCTTAGAAATTAAAAATGCTTTGAATTTTTGAGGATTCTGTGAATTTTGACGAATATTTAACAGAATTACAATTTTTGTGACTTTTCTTATGGTGAGTCAAATAAATGTTCTGCTTGGTTTATAGGCAAACCGAGGTAAGATAAGGAGCATGTACTGATTACAACGTACTGTAATCAGTGCACACTCCTTACCTTACCTTGGTTTATAGTGTCTGTTCAAAGTACTGCATATTAATGCAAGTTACTGTAATGCAATTAAAAATAGTATATTTAATTACAGTAATAATCTATTCGGGGAATAAAGTGCTGTAAAATACATTTTATTTGGTAAATATTAACTGCTAAAATACAGTAAAAAGTACAAAAGTACATTAATATCCTGCATAACAGATTACAGCTAAGTACTGTAACTTTTTATACACAGTAAAAACACTGTAATTAAACTGGTTTTTACTGGCAAAACTGCTGCCAGTATTTTACTGTAATTTTACATGCCTTTTTATACAGTGTAGGTTGGGGAAATCTGCGCCTCTTCTTACTTATGTCACCACTGTGTGGGACTAGGGCTAATTAACACAATAAAATTCCTCCAAGTTAAATATAGCTGGGGGGGAGGCTAATATAAATTATAAATTTTATTATTTGATATTCAGAAAATCATCTTGCGCCCATCAGTTTCAAAGTCACTAACCTGTACAGTGTTCCTGGGAAGATTTAATAAAGATCCATGGAATAAGTTTAGATATCGGTGTTCACAAGATGGTGGCTGCAGTCTACATTTTTGCTCTCAGCTGCCTTGAGGTGCCAGTTTACAGACCAGAGACTATGGGACTTTGGAGAATTGACACTGGATGGGAAAAGAGACACAGGGGGCTGAGCAGGAAAGACCACCATGGGCTTAGCTGTGGAATACACAGGTGGGCCAAGCAGCGGCATGGCAAGAGCTGTCACGGACGGAATTGAAACAGTCGTAGACAGAACAGGGTTAACAGTAATCTAAAGAACAGTAAAAATAACAAATAGAGTGATCCTGTTCACAAGCCTCTAATTATCTCATCCTTCTTTATGATGTCATTAAGTGCTGTTGCTTAACTTTTGGTGCAATTTGTCTCAAAATTTGAAAAGGTTCAGATCTTCACCCTTAGAACCTTCAGATTGGAAGCATGCTAATATAACGCCCATATTCAAAAAAGGGGATAGAAGTAATCCAGCAAACTATAGGCCAATCAGTTTAACTATCATTACTGGAAAAATAATGGAAGCTATTTTCCAAGTGAAAATGGTACAGTAGATTACCTGGATGCAAATAACATTCTGAGGGATAGCCAACATGGATTTAGGAGAGGTAGATCCTGTTTAACGCATCTACTTGAGTTATTTGAGGAAGCTACAAGTGAAATTGATCACAAGAAGGCTTACAATGTGATCTACTTAAATTTCCAGAAGGCTTTTGATGTTGTCCCCCACAAACGGCTCTTGCTAAAGCTCAAAGCTGCAGGGATTTTAGGAACTGTGGCAGCTTGGATCGAAAACTGGTTAACTGACAGGAAGCAGCGAGCAGTTATTAGAGGCACAATGTCACAGTGGGCCTGCGTTCATAGTGGGGCACCGCAGGGTTCAATTTTAGGACCACTATTGTTCCTAATTTACATTAATGATATTAACACCAATACATACAGTAAACTGGTTAAATTTGCAGACCACACCAAGGTGGGTGGTGTAGTGTAACCCCTCGTGTGTCTGCGTTGTGGTTTTCACTTGAAGAACGAAGGGACGTGGGGCCATTCAGCGGTTTTATTCACCTGGCACGAATAACATAAGGTTGGGAGTCCGCAGGGCGGCACAGCTTGGAATGCATAAGCAATGCGCTGGCTTAATCTCCAAAGCTGTGCCATATTTATGAATAAAATAAAATACAAAATGAACATAGGAAAGTGCATGATATGTACCTGGCACGAATAACATAAGGTTGGGAGTCCGCAGGGCGGCACAGCTTGGAATACATAAGCAATGCTAGTATGGGGAGAGACGGAATGTTAGCTATTTTCACGTGTGGTTTCAAAACTTTGATGAAAATCCACTCAAAACTACATAAACACAACACAAAGTACACCGACACCATCTACAAGGAGGGAGATGCAATCTCTGTCAATCAATATTGATTTGGAATGTTCACTGAAGCATAAATAATTAATAACATCGGAGCGCTATTGACATAGAACTTACCGCTGGCTTAATCTCCAAAGCTGTGAGAGAGCCAAGCAGTTCTACATGAGCTACCACTAGAGGCCAGTATTTAACCACTATACGATTAGTATATATGGGAAAAGCTGGCTCACACAAGAGTGCAAGTGGAAACAGCAAAATGTATACTGTTACAGTAGCAGATACTGATCTAGCAGCAGAGAGGCTTCAACGGGATCTGGATTTAATTAGCGACTGGGCTGATACTTGGCAGATGAAATTTAACACAGATAAATGTAAGGTAATCCATGCAGGGAGCAGAAATATAAAGTACAGATATTTTATGGGTTCCACTGAAATAAAGGTAGCTGATTAGGAGAAAGATCTCAGTGTGTATGTTGATGCTTCTATGTCCCACTCTCGCCAGTGTGGGGAAGCAATAAAAAAGGCCAATAGAATGTTGGGTTATATCTCTAGGTGTGTGGAGTTTAAGTCAAGGGAGGTGATGTTACATTTATATAATTCCTTGGTAAGACCCCACCTAGAATATTTTGTGCAGGTTTGGTCACCATACCTTAAGAAGGACATTGCTGCCTTAGAAAAGGTGCAACGGAGGGCTACGAGAATGATTCCTGGTCTTAGAGGAATGTCTTATGAGGAGAGGTTAGCTGAGCTGAATCTGTTTAGCCTTGAGCAAAGGAGATTAAGGGGGGACATGATCCAGGTCTATAAGGTCTGAGCTATTTGTTTAACAAATCTGTTGGAGTTCTTTGAGGAAGCTACTCAGGAAGTTGATGATAAGAAGTCCTATGATGTCATCTATTTAGTCTTAGAGGAATGTCATACGAGGAAAGGTTATTTGAGCTAAATCTGTTCAGCCTCAAGCAAAGGAGACTGAGGGGGGACATGATCCAGGTCTATAAGATTCTAACAGGTTTGGATGCTGTTCAACCGAATAGTTACTTCAGCATTAGTTCAAATACAAGAACTCGTGGCCATAGGTGGAAATTAGCGGGAGAACATTTCAAACTGGATTTAAGGAAGCACTTCTTTACACAGCGTGTAGTCAGAGTATGGAATAGTCTTCCTGATAACGTAGTGCAAGCTGAATCCTTGGGTTCCTTTAAATCAGACCTAGATAAGATTTTAACAACTCTGAGCTATTAGTTAAGTTCTCCCCAAGCGAGCTCGATGGGCCGAATGGCCTCCTCTCGTTTGTATAGTTCTTATGTTCTTATGTTCTAAGATTCTAACAGGTCTGGATGCTGTTCAGCCAAATGGCTATTTCAATATTAGTCTAAATACTAGAACTCGTGGCCATAAGTGGAAATTAGCGGGAGAACATTTTAAAACAAAATTGAGGAAGCACTTCTTTACACAGCGTGTAGTTAGAGTATGGAATAGTCTTCCTGCTAGTGTAGCGGAAGCTAAAACCCTGGGTTCCTTTAAATCAGAGCTAGATAAGATTTTAACAAATCTGAGCTATTAGTTAAGTTCTCCCCAAACGAGCTTGATGGGTCGAATGGCCTCCTCTCGTTTGTAAATTTCTTATGTTCTTATGATAGACAGACAGACTGTGTGGCAGAGTGGCCACTGAGACAAATGAACCTGGAACAGAGTGTACGGGCACGTCATCAACCATGGACTTCACACAGCTTATGACATTTGTGTACAAACATACATTGGCGACTGATGTTTTAGCATGGTTTCAATCTATTCATTTCATTCTATTAGCAACTTTTCATTCGATTTTCACTCTTCATTCTATTTTTACAATAAAACAGACTTGTGTTTCCATATACTTAGTGAATGTGTGTCTTTCATTTTGCAGGTCAGTCAGCATGTGGGATATTTTGTATAGATATGACAAGCTTCAGTGAAGGTTCCCATGTGACACAGGTTCAGGCTGCCTTGGATCTGAGCTAGCAGTCTGAGTACACAAATGCAAATGTGTCAGGGTTCACAGGTAATTGGTGTGTTTGCACAACAAAAGCAGGAGGACAATGGGGCTGAAGGCCTGCGGAGGTTTAGGAGTCCTAGGTATTTTTCACCAGAAAATAAAAAGGTCAGTAGATCTAGAGTTTTTATTTTCTGGTGAAAGTCCCGAGCTGTTTTTCACCCTTGCTGAGATTTTCGCAGGTCTTTTGTTGTGCAAACACATCCATTACCTGTGAGGCCTGGCACATTTACATTTGTTTACTCAGATTAGCTCAAATCCAAGGCAGGCCAAACCTCTGTGTATGACATGGAAACCTTCACAAACACCTGATATATCTATACAGAATATCCCACACACTGACTGACCTGCAAATATGAAAGACACACGTTCACAAAATATATGGAAACACAATTCTGTTTTATTTATAAACATTGACTGAAAAAATTGCTAATAGAATGAAATGAATAAAATGAAAACATGCTTACCTTTCATTCTCCAATGTATGTTTGTACACAAATGTCATAAGCTGAGTGAAGTCATGGTCCATGGTTTTTGACATGCTCGTACACATACAGAATAAAATGATGTAATTAAATTTTCATTGGCCATCACTGAATTATAACACCAAAAGTGAATTTTGTTTTAGTTGTTTTAGTTTAGTTGTTTTGTTTAGTTGTTTTAGTGTGATCTCTCCAGATTTGCACTCTCCCACACAGTCTGTCTGTTTCAAAGTCTGTGTTTGCAGACCCAGTGACCATCGTCCCTGCAATTGGCGCAGGTGAATTTCTGACACTTTGCGCAGGCAAACTTGCTGCGATTTCTGTTGCAGCTCTCTTGTACCAGGGCACTGAGTTGTCTGTACAGGACTTGCAACAGGGCCGAGGGCAGCTGCAGCGGCATCTCTCTCTGTCTTCATTGACTCTTGTTGCATGAATCGGCAATGGAGTTCCTTGCCTAGAAGCGCAATCAGAGGGCAATTGCCACCTTTGGCGGCATTCCATTGAATTCCAGTGGCAATGATGGCAGTATGGCGGACCCGGTGGCAGTCAATGCCTACGTACTGTACAAGGCATGCACAGGCTGGAATGGCAAAAGGAGACTCTTCCTCAGTCTTCTAGCCAAGGAACTCCGTTGCCGATTCATGCAGCAAAAGGCAATGAAGACAGAGAGAGACGCCGCTGCAGCCGCCCTCTGCCCTGTGCCAAGGCCTGTACAGACGACTCAGTGCCAGGTACAAGAGAGCTGCAACAGAAATCGCAGCAAGTTTGCCTGTGTGAAGTGTCACAGATTCACGTGCGCCAAATGCAGGGACGATGGATACTGGGTCAGCAAACACTGCAAACGCAGGCCTTGAAACATTCTATTTTCACTAATTTCTTATAAATAAAACAGACTTGTTTCCATATACTTTGTGAATGTGTGTCTTTCATTTTGCAGGTCAGTCAGTGTGTTGGATATTTTATATAATGTGGGATTCAAAAGAATTATAAAGAACATACAATGAATAGAGGAAAAGGACAATATAGCTTGAAGCAGGGCATGATGAAAGGAGGGGGTTGATTCTAAAATAATGCAGCTAACAGAAACCAGGATCTGACAGTGTGCGAGCAGGTCAGGGTGACCTCGTGTCAGACAGCTGGAAAACAGGAACACATCCTACAAGCGATACTTATTTTAACTTTTGCTTAACATAAAGGGGGGGGGGGGACATGTACTCACTGACTAACTAGACCAAATGTCAAAATATGTTGTAGTCACGTAGATGGAAAAGTACCGAGAAGGGGGGGGAACACCCCGGAGGGCCTATAAACAGACAGAGCTGACAACTATGGTTAGAGCTTCCTACTGTACATGCTGAATGTATGTCAGAGTGTGGCTCCCAGATCGATCTGAATAAACTGGTGTGGATCCCTTCTCATCACGGACCCGGAGGGTGGCTGAACCCAACAAAAGATATGACAAGCTTCAGTGAAGGTTCTCATGTCACACACACAGGTTCAGGCTGCCTTGAATTTGAGCTAGCAGTCTGAGTACACAAATGCAAATGTGCCAGGGTTCACAGGTAATTGGTGTGTTTGCACAACAAAAGCAGGAGGACAATGGGGCTGAAGGCCTGCGGAGGCTTAGGAGGAGCTGTACATAAGAACATAAGAACTATACAAACGAGAGGAGGCCATTCGGCCCATCGAGCTCGCTTGGGGAGAACTTAACTAATAGCTCAGAGTTGTTAAAATCTTATCTAGCTCTGATTTAAAGGAACCCAAGGATTCAGCTTGCACTACGTTATCAGGAAGACTATTCCATACTCTGACTACACGCTGTGTAAAGAAGTGCTTCCTTAAATCCAGTTTGAAATGTTCTCCCGCTAATTTCCACCTATGGCCACGAGTTCTTGTATTTGAACTAATGCTGAAGTAACTATTCGGTTGAACAGCATCCAAACCTGTTAGAATCTTATAGACCTGGATCATGTCCCCCCTCAGTCTCCTTTGCTTGAGGCTGAACAGATTTAGCTCAAATAACCTTTCCTCGTATGACATTCCTCTAAGACCAGGAATCATTCTTGTGGCCCTACGCTGCACCTTTTCTAAGGCCGCTATGTCCTTTTTAAGATATGGTGACCAAACCTGTACACAATATTCTAGGTGAGGTCTCACCAAGGAATTGTATAATCTTAGCATTACCTCCCTTGACTTAAACTCCACACACCTGGAGATGTACCCCAACATCCTATTGGCCTTTTTTATTGCTTCCCCACACTGGCGAGAATGAGACATGGAAGCATCAACATACACACCAAGGTCTTTCTCATAATCAGCTACCTTTATTTCAGTAGGTCCCATAAAATACCTGTACTTTATATTTCTGCTCCCTACATGGAGTACCTTACATTTGTCTATGTTAAATTTCATCTGCCAGGTGTCAGCCCAGTCACTAATTAAATTAAGATCCCGCTGTAGCTGCTGAGCCGCTAGTTCAGTATCTGCTACACCACCCACCTTGGTGTCATCTGCAAATTTCACCAGTTTACTGTATATATTGGTGTCTATATCATTTATGTAAATTAGGAACAAAAGTGGTCCTAAAATTGAACCCTGCGGTACCCCACAGGTTCTAGGGAGTTCTAGGGAATTTACGCAAATCTGCGCAGAATAGTAGTTCTAGTGCAGGGATTCATAACCCCGGTTGTAAAAGGAGCAAAAATGTGAGCTGCAGCACTTCCCTTCTAATGGTGATGATCCACCTCTCTGTGCCTTCAAACTGGCTCATTTCCACCCCTTGATGGCCATATATTTGACAAGAATTATACATTAATACTTTACAACACTACAGAGACTTAAACTGTGCCTTACTGGCTCTTAAGCTCAGAATCTCTCGATTCACCTTTGGGAACAGACTGGGTCATGTGATTTGACATCTGTCACACACTGGATAACCTGTTACAGTTTTCTTCTACATATCCCATACATGGGGATGGCACAGTGGTGCAGTGGTTAGCCTCTGGGACCATCCATACATCCATTTTCTGAAACCGCTTCTCCTGTTCAAGGCTGCAGGGGCTCCGGAGCAGGACACAAAGCAGGGAACAACCCTGGATGGGGCGCCAACCCATCACAGAGCACACTCACCATTCACTCACACCTACAGGCAATTTGGTAACTTGAGTTAGCCTCAGCATGTTTTTGGACTAGGGGGAGAAACCCCACGATGACACGGTGAGAACATGCAAACTCCACACATGGAACCCTGGCAGAAACTCAAACCCAGGTCCCAGAGGTGTGAGGCGACAGTGCCAACCACCATCACTGTGCCACCCACCCCTGGGAACAAACTGAGGTTAACTGGAGTTACCAAGTTGACCATAGGTATGAATGGTGCACACACGCAAGTAGGCACGCGCAAACACAGGCAAGCACACAGACAGGCACACACACAGGCAGGTTTGCAGAGACAAAGGCACGGACGCACGCAGACATCCACACAGACACGCACGAATATAGGCAGGCACACACACAGGCAGGTACGCAGAGACAAAGGCACGGACGCATGCAAACACGTACACAGGCATGAATGCGCGCAGGCAGGCAGAAACGCATGCAGACACACATTAACGCACACAGGCAGGCAAGCACACAGGGACGTACGCACGCACACTGGCATGCATGCACACAGGCATGGAAGCACAGAGGCACACACACGTGCACGAAAGCACACAGGCACGCACACGTGCACACATGCAGGCACGAACGCACACACGTACTCAGGCACGCACACAGGCAAGCACGCGCCACGCACGCAGCCAAGAAAGCACACAGGTATGCACGCACGCACACAGGCACTCCCGCACACAGGCACTCCCGCACACATGCACGCAAGCACACAGGCAAGCACGCATGCCAGCACACAGGCACAGAGACACGCACACACATAAGCACGCAGGCAGGCAGGCATGCAGACAGCCAGCCAGGCACACAAGCACATACACAGGCACACATGTACACAGGGACGCATGCAGGCAGTCACACACACACATGCAGGCACACACACAGGCACACAGACACAGGCAGGCAGGTAGGCTCACAGGCATGCACATAGGGACACATGCATGTAAACACACAGGCACGCACGCAGGCTCATACACAGGCACGAACACGCTCAAGCACAAAGGCATGCATGCACATAGGAAGGCAGTTACACAGGCATACACGCACGCACACATGCTGGCAGGCAGGCATGCACACAGGTATGCATGCATGCAAGCACACCACAGGCACCCAAGCTTACAGGCAGGTATGCACACAGGTACGCATGCACAGACACGCACTCACACAGGAAGGCAAGCACACAGGCACGTACAATAACATGCGCACAGGCACGCACGCCCACACAGTCACCCACACACAGGCACGAATGCACTCAAGCACAAAGGCATTCACACAGGCATGCATGCACACAGAAAGGCGCATACACACAGGCACACACGCAAGCACACAGGCAGGCATGCACACATGCGCGCACAGCGACACCCAAGCAGAAAGGCATGCATGCATGCACACAGACATGCTTCAAGCAGACAGGCAAGCACACAGGCATTCACAGGCACATATGGGTACGAATGCACACAAGAACGCATGCAGGCACACACAGAGGCACGAATGTACACATGCACGTACACAAACAAACAATTTTACTCACCAATGTTTACCCGGTTCGCTACACTACCTTTATTTGTGTTTGTTGCAATAGATTTGCCCTCTCCTGGTCTGGTGGAATATCACTGCTGTAGGCAGCATCGACCGGTGTTCTGATGAGTTGAGCTACCTATCTAGATGTGTTATCCTGCATTTCTGTGCATGTGCAGTTCTACCGTTTTGGGATTAGGCTTAGGTTTTAGGGCAGGGGTGGCCAGGGGTGGCCGGTGTCCATGCAGGTTTTCGCTGCAACACCCTAATTAGGTCACTAATTAGAGGACTGATTGGCTGAAGAGTCCTCACATGTGGGTTTGAACAGCTGACCTTTTTGTTATCCCAAAAACCTGCATACACACCGGCCCTTTGCGGATAAGATTGGTCACCCCTGCTTTAGGGGTTAGGGTAAGGATTTTAGGGTTTTTTTGGGGGCTAGCGTTAGGGCTATCTATTAGCACTATCCTCCTGACTCCCGGGCTTTTGTTTGGTGTGCATGTTTTATTTCCTTTAGCTATTTGGGATTATTAGGACCTCATAATCATTCTTTTGAACAATTAATAGTTTTAAACAAAAATGATGTCCTTATATGAGGTTAAGGCTAAGGTAGCCTAGCTCGACAAAGTAGCTCAACTCGACAGAATACCGGAACCATCCGCATCCGCAGCCGAAAGTAACATGAAAGCGCAGGAAAGCACATGTGGAAAAGTTAAATATCAATACGAAACTATAGCTAACTTGCACATAAAATTTTGATAGAATTAATGCAGTAGCCCGAAACAGTAAACATATTTTAATATACATAAGAACATAATAACTATACAAACGAGAGGAGGCCATTCGGCCCATCGAGCTCGCTTGGGGAGAACTTAACTAATAGCTCAGATTTGTTAAAATCTTATCTAGCTCTGATTTAAAGGAACCCAAGGATTCAGCTTGCACTACGTTATCAGGAAGACTATTCCATACTCTGAGTACACGCTGTGTAAAGAAGTGCTTCCTCAAATTTGTTTTAAAATGTTCTCCCGCTAATTTCCACCTATGGCCACGAGTTCTTGTATTTGAACTAATGCTGAAGTAACTATTCGGTTGAACAGCATCCAAACCTGTTAGAATCTTATAGATCTGGATCATGTCCCCCCCTCAGTCTCCTTTGCTTGAGGCTGAACAGATTTAGCTCAAATAACCTTTCCTCGTATGACATTCCTCTAAGACCAGGAATCATTCTTGTGGCCCTGCGCTGCACCTTTTCTAAGGCCGCTATGTCCTTTTTAAGATATGGTGACCAAACCTGTACACAATATTCTAGGTGAGGTCTCACCAAGGAATTGTATAATCTTAGCATTACCTCCCTTGACTGAAACTCCACACACCTGGAGATATACCCCAACATCCTATTGGCCTTTTTTATTGCTTCCCCGCACTGGCGAGAATGAGACATGGAAGCATCAACATACACACCAAGGTCTTTCTCATAATCAGCTACCTTTATTTCAGTAGGTCCCATAAAATACCTGTACTTTATATTTCTGCTCCCTACATGGAGTACCTTACATTTGTCTATGTTAAATTTCATCTGCCAGGTGTCAGCCCAGTCACTAATTAAATTTAGATCCCGTTGTAGCTGCTGAGCCGCTAGTTCACTATCTGCTACACCACCCACCTTGGTGTCATCTGCAAATTTCACCAGTTTACTGTATATATTGGTGTCTATATCATTTATGTAAATTAGGAACAAAAGGGGTCCTAAAATTGAACCCTGCGGTACACCACTATGAACGCAGGCCCACTGTGACATTGAGCCTCTTATAACTACTCGCTGCTTCCTATCCGTTAACCAGTTATCAATCCAGGTCACTACAGTTCCTAAAATACCTGTCGCTTTGAGTTTAAGTGAGAGCCTCTTGTGGGGAACCACATCAAAAGCCTTTTGGAAATCTAAGTAGATGACATCATAGGCCTTCTTATCATCAACTTCCTGAGTAGCTTCCTCAAAAAACTCCAACAGATTTGTTAAACAGGATCTACCTCTCCTAAATCCATGCTGGCTATCCCTCAAAATGTTATTTGAGTCCAGGTAATCTACCATTTTCTCTTTGATTATAGCTTCCATAACTTTACCAGTTATACAAGTTAGACTGATTGGCCTATAGTTTGACAAATTACTTCTATCCCCTTTTTTGAAAATGGGCGTTATGTTGGCATGCTTCCAATCAGAAGGTACCACACCTTCAGATAAGGATTTTTGAAACAGTAATGTTAAGGGTCGGCAAATAATATCCCTCATCTCTTTTAACACTATAGGTAAGATGCCATCAGGGCCCTGTGATTTATTTATTTTGAGCTTAGCTAGGCTTTGCAAAACATCAGCTTCAGTTATATATATATTAGTTATAGACGATGTTGGATTAGTAATTAGAACTGGTAAGTTACTAGTGTCCTCAACAGTGAATACCCGTGCAAAACTATCATTGAACTCATTTACTATGTCAATGTCGTTTTCAATTATAAGACCCTTACTATCCTGCAGATTAGTAATTTCAGCTTTTAGAGCTCTTTTAGAGTTAAAATACTGGAAGAAACTTTTAACGTCATCCTTAGCTTCCAATGCGATCTTCCTTTCGACATTCCTTTTAGCTCGTCTAATGTCATTTTTTAATTCAGCCTGTAGATTTAGATACTCTTGCTTTATTATGTCATCATCAGTTATTTTCCATCTCTGGAACAAAGCCCTTTTCCTCCTTACTTTATACTTTATTTCCCTATTAAACCACCTAGGTTGCAATTTCCTAGATTTATTCTTGCTGGAAACAGGTATGAAGTCCTCTTGCACTTGCAATAATGTGCTTTTAAAAAATTCCCATGCCTCTTCAACAGTTTTGTTATTTAACTCCATCCAGTTCACAGTTTCTAGTTTTAATCTCATACAATTGAAGTTAGCCTTCCTAACATTATATATTTTTGATTTGGACTTTGCTCTTCAGGCACTAAACTTAACCTCAAATTTAACCATGTTATGATCGCTACTGTCAAGTGGTTCTAAAACGTCTAATTTACCAATCCTGTCCTGGTTATTAGACAAAACAAAGTCCTTTGAGTAGGACTGAGGGAATGAGGAACAGGACTCACTCCAACAAGAGGCCTGTCCAGCCTATAACCTACATATAGCTGTACCTGAATGAGGAACAGGACTCACTCCAACAAGAGGCCTGTCCAACCCATAACCTACATATAGCTGTACCTGAATGAGGAACAGGACTCACTCCAACAAGAGGCCTGCCCAGCCCATAACCTACATATAGCTGTACCTGAATGAGGAACAGGACTCACTCCAACAAGAGGCCTGTCCAGCCCATAACCTACATATAGCTATAGCTGAATGAGGAACAGGACTCACTCCAACAAGAGGGCTGCCCAGCCCATAACCTACATATAGCTGTACCTTTTCAGGGAATAGGTGGCATAGGGCCTTATAATGGGCCTTGTCCCTGTCATCAGCCAGATAGCCCAGAAAAGGTTACTCAAAATCACAATATTATGCACCTCTGAATTAGAGGAAGAAAAACTGTTTTCCCCCCAAGCTGTACTTCCCAGTGAGCGCTACTAAATATAGAGGAACCATTTCTGCACCAGACAGACAAAAAGAGTGAGGGTTGGTTGTACTTGGATCCAGATTCACACCAGATGTGGAGAAATGTTGTATGTCGATGCTTTCATTCTCGCCAGTGCGGGGAAGCAATAAAAAAGGCCAATAGGATGTTGGGGTATATCTCCAGCTGTGTGGAGTTTAAGTCAAGGGAGGTAATGCTAAGATTATACAATTCCTTGGTGAGACCTCACCTAGAATATTGTGTGCAGGTTTGGTCACCATATCTTAAAAAGGACACTGTGGCTTTAGAAAAGGTGCAGCGTAGGGCCACAAGAATGATTCCTGGTCTTAGAGGAATGTCATACGAGGAAAGGTTAGTTGAGCTAAATCTGTTCAGCCTCAAGCAAAGGAGACTGAGGGGGGACATGATCCAGGTCTATAAGATTCTAACAGGTTTGGATGCTGTTCAACCAAATAGTTACTTCAGCATTAGTTCAAATACAAGAACTCGTGGCCATAGGTGGAAATTAACGGGAGAACATTTCAAACTGGATTTAAGGAAGCACTTCTTTACACAGCGTGTAGTCAGAATATGGAATAGTCTTCCTGATAACGTAGTGCAAGCTGAATCCTTGGGTTCCTTTAAATCAGAGCTAGATAAGATTTTAACAACTATGAGCTATTAGATAAGTTCTCCTCAAGCGAGCTCGATGGGCCGAATGGCCTCCTCTCATTTGTATAGTTCTTATGTTCTTAAAACCAGCATTAAAGCTTTACAAGAGGCTGGCTGTCCATCAATGTAGAGCAGTTTATTGAGTGATTTTTGAGGTTTACCTGCTTATTACATATTCAAATGCAACCCTTATAGCATATACACTCACCTAAAGGATTATTAGGAACACCATACTAATACGGTGTTTGACCCCCTTTCGCCTTCAGACCTGCCTTAATTCTACGTGGCATTGATTCAACAAGGTGCTGAAAGCATTCTTTAGAAATGTTAGCCCATATTGATAGGATAGCATCTTGCAGTTGATGGAGATTTGTGGGATGCACATCCAGGGCACGAAGCTCCCGTTCCACCACCAAGATGCTCTATTGGGTTGAGATCTGGTGACTGTGGGGGCCATTTTAGTACAGTGAACTCATTGTCATGTTCAAGAAACCAATTTGAAATGATTCGAGCTTTGTGACATGGTGCATTATCCTGCTGGAAGTAGCCATCAGAGGATGGGTACATGGTGGTCATAAAGGGATGGACATGGTCAGAAACAATGCTCAGGTAGGCCGTGGCATTTAAACGATGCCCAATTGGCACTAAGGGGCCTAAAGTGTGCCAAGAAAACATCCCCCACACCATTACACCACCACCACCAGCCTGCACAGTGGTAACAAGGCATGATGGTTCCATGTTCTCATTCTGTTTACGCCAAATTCTGACTCTACCATTTGAATGTCTCAACAGAAATCGAGACTCATCAGACCAGGCAACATTTTTCCAGTCTTCAACTGTCCAATTTTGGTGAGCTCGTGCAAATTGTAGCCTCTTTTTCCTATTTGTAGTGGAGATGAGTGGTACCCGGTGGGGTCTTCTGCTGTTGTAGCCCATCCGCCTCAAGGTTGTGCGTGTTGTGGCTTCACAAATGCTTTGCTGCATACCTCGGTTGTAACGAGTGGTTATTTCAGTCAAAGTTGCTCTTCTATCACCTTGAATCAGTCGGCCCATTCTCCTCTGACCTCTTGCATCAACAAGGGATTTGCCGCCACAGGACTGCCGCATACTGGATGTTTTTCCCTTTGCACACCATTCTTTGTAAACCCTAGAAATGGTTGTGCGTGAAAATCCCAGTAACTGAGCAGATTGTGAAATACTCAGACCGGTCCGTCTGGCACCAACAACCATGCCACGCTCAAAATTGCTTAAATCACCTTTCTTTCCCATTCTGACATTCAGTCTGGAGTTCAGGAGATTGTCTTGACCAGGACCACACCCCTAAATGCATTGAAGCAACTGCCATGTGATTGGTTGATTAGATAATTGCATTAATGAGAAATTGAACAGGTGTTCCTAATAATCCTTTAGGTGAGTGTATATAATCACCTCAAGAAAGAAGGCCATTGTTGCTATACATATGGTTTACATATACTAAACTACATTAATGGGTAAAACTTGATGCTAAAAACTCAAATGGCCTAATTGTCGGTGTTTGTTATAGAGCACCTAATGTAGCTGCAGATTAAAGCAGAATGTTATATGACGATATCAGGATTATGAGTAATAAAAATGATGTGGTGGTTATGGGTGATTTTAATTTACCTGGGATACAGTGGGACATAGTTTCTGGCTCTTCTGTAAATGAACATGAGATGGTGGAATTAGTTTAGGGTTGTTTTTTACTCAGTTTGTTAATACCCCTACCAGGGGAGATGCCCTTCTTGATCTTGTTTTCTCTAATAACCAGGATAGGATTGGAAAATGAGAGGTTTTAGCGTCCGAAGAGCAAAGTCCAAAACAAAAATATATAATGTGAGGAATGGACTGAGACTGAAACTAGAAACTGTAAACTGGATGGAGTTGAATAGCAAAACTGTTGAAGAGGCATGGTGTAACCCAGTTCCTAAAATCATCCCAAATTTTATTTAGATGGGGGGAGTAAATAAATAGATAATTGGATAAATAAGAAAAGGGGAATAATTTATTTTGGTAGAGCAAGGGTTAACTTTTCCGAGGGTAGATGAGCTCTGGCAAGAGTTTATTGGTTAATTCACGTTTCGCGAGTTAGCCAATCAGTGAAGCTCTGGCAGCCTTTGTCCCTCCTTAGTATCCGCTTCCCCAGTTTTCAGTTTTTGACTTCAGCAGCCGAACAGGGGTGCGTTTCTCGAAACCATCGTTGCTACCTACGTTAGCAACTTGCGTGGTTCAAACTATGTAAGTACGACGCAGGTGTTTCTCGAAACCATAGTTCAAACTACATAGGTAATGATACTGCGGACTTACGTGGTGCGATGCATCGTTAAACGACGCAGGTGTTTCTCGAAACCATAGTTCGAACGAACGTTCGCAAACACTGTCGTTAAGTTGTGTAGTTTGAACTACAGCTCACGAGCTGTAGTTAGAAGCGTAGTTATATGTAAATTCGTCAGCGATGGTGGAAAATACAGTGCAATAAGGGTATAGTCACCGTGTAAGTAAGAAATTTAATAATCTTTAATACCAAATAAGAAATAATTTAGCTCTACGATCACATATAATGTGAAGTTGTCTGAAAATGTAGTTTGAAACGTAATTGTTGTGTGGGTCTCTGGTCTTAAGTACAGTAACTGTCTGTAGTGAGCAAATCTCAGACTGCAAAGTATTAATTAGCACAGGGGTGGCTAATTTTATCCAGTAAAAGCAGAATGACACTACAGCGGCCAGATACGAATCCATGCCTTTGTTCTCGGGAAATTACGTCTGTAATGTTTGGTTATTACACACACAAGTGTATTCCAGTCAGCCAGTATAACAATATTCTGTAAGCGACAACGTCGGAATAAAAGTTATTCTGTTTATCACTCCAAGGAGCGTCGCATTATTTTTCCGCGATTGCTAATTTTCATTTTATTGGCGTTATGTGACTGACAGAAATTGATGTCACAAATAAATATACATGTGTGTGTGTGTGTGTGTGTGTGATTATTATATATTTTACACAGTTCGCGAGTGTTTGTACGCGACCGGCTGTGAAAGTGCGTTGTTTGTTGTTGCGCACGACTTGTCGTGAGTCTGACCAATCAGCGCTGGAACCATTGTGGTTTAAACTACTGTAGGTTAGCCGTGAGTCTGACCAATCAGCGCTGGAACCACTGTAGTTCCAACTACATAAGTCCTAACTAACTAACGTGGTTCGAACAACTGTGGTACGACGGTTTCGAGAAACAGTCGTTGGTCGGATGTTGGTTAGTTTGAACTACCATAGTACGATGCATCGTTAATGCTAACTTCCGTCGTTGTTCGAGAAACGCACCCCAGAGCGGGCAGAAAGGATTTTGCTGAAGAGAACCGAGCGAAAATTGAAGTTTAGTGAGCCGTGGCGGTATGTAAAACACTGAACATCCACTAGACAGCGGTAAGCTAAATATTGATAATTGAATTTGTGATATATCGAGTGCAATTACGATTATTGGATATCTTCGAATCGCATTGTTGAAATGCTAGTGATAGCATTAGCCGAGCTATCCACTTGTAAAAAGATGTAAGCAGCTAACGCAGCTGAGAATAAGTTTATATGTGATAAATGTAAACGGATTTTATGATGTTTTCTGTTTAATTTGTCGATGTCGATTTGGTTAATTTATATACTCGGTATTGAATGTGTGGAAGTAAATTTTAGTGTGTTTCTGTTTGTGCTAGTAGGCCTATGGTGCAAGCGGGAACTACGCACTTTTAATTTAATGCTACTATTCATGTACTGAGTCTTTGTGTTTATGTATTATTGAAATTTATTGTTTACACTTTTAATTTTGATGAGTAAATGTATATTGCTCCATTTCTTAAAAAGAAGGGAATTATGATTATTTATTTGTAATTTTATGTATGCGTAGTGCGTCATTTCTGTTAAATGTAATCGATGTTTGACATGCAAGTGAATTACACGGTAACTGTAATTCCTAAATGTTTAAAACCTGATAGGTAATCTTTAACCTTACTACAGGTTAAAGTTGTAAATTTTGAATGTTGATAGTTTGACCTTTGAACTTCGATGTTTAAATATTGTACAACGGGAACGAGAACATGAATATGTCTGAACTGGTGACGATTGTATGTTTATTTGAATAGTATGTAACACTATTTTAGTTAATGTGAAGAGTTATTTTCGGATTAGATGTCACATATAACTGACTATTGTTTATAGGTCAGGTTTTTTATGTATGGGACGAACTCGGACGAAATCCGCGGGACGAAATCCAAGGACCAGGTCAGCGATTCCGGAACCAGAGCATTCCAGTGTTTGCTGGATGGCGAGCCAAATCCAAGAATCTAGGAACCGATACACACACACACATTCTTTTTCATCGGATGGACTCTTTTTCTTCTTTTGTAAACCATCATTCGTCATGGGCCTCACCGGTACCCTTGGACTTTGAAAGAACGGGACAAATTCTTTTATTTCATTCTTTTGTTGCTTTGGGGAAATATTTTATGTTTGAAATTCAGTAAACCTGTTTTAATTTATTGTTGGTTAAACATAGTTAAAAGGCTTAATTTACTAAATCACTTTTAAGCCATATAACTGTGTCTGTCTGGTTTCTCTGCTATTCGTGTACAAGAGCTCTACGAGTCGTATCTAGGCTTCTGATACTAGCCCAAAATTATTCGATGCCTTGGTGATTATCCATTGGTACTGTAATCACACCCCAAACGGGTGATACAGGCGTTACCAGGTTACAAGGCGCTACATGGTACAAAAAAGTGGCGAGCCAGCCAGGAGCTCTTCAGTGCATGAATATCAGCAGTGAAACCACCATAAAGTGAGTATTGTTGTTGAAACATCTTTTGCTGTTGCCAATAAGATGGATTTTGTATTGAGTTCAGGTATCAAGGTCCCCAATGCAGTAATTGTGGGTGGTGTACTCAATTCACCAGATGATGAAAAGGTTCTAGACTTTTTGAAACAGTATGGTATTTTTAGAGTCGTTCCAGTTGTAGATTCCAACTCGGAGTTTTTCAAAAACCTGATCGTTGAGTACCAAAGTGGTAACTCCATTGATGCCTTAACTGATCTTTTGCCATACACATATGAGGTTGAAGGGAAGCCTGGTGTAAAGTACCACGTAAGAGCTCTCTCCAGCGTTTACGCTACTAGAGTAGGTGGCAGTGCTACCCGGTCCTACCTAGATGAAATAAAGCAAGTGGCAAAACTGAGTGGAAAAGGTTTTGAAGAAGTACTGAAGTCGATGATGACAGAGATCAGTGATATCATTGGAAGTTCAGAGACTGATGATGAATGTATGCTCTCATCCATTCAAATTGATGATCCAAACAGGAAGAACCAGTGTCACCCCTCTCTGGAAACTCCTGGGATCGCACGCCAGCAGTTGTCTGAAGATTCACCACCGGTAAGGTCGATTCAAGGCGGTGCAGAGCCACACCTACCGGTTGATTTCAGAGGGAGCCCACTTAGTGCGATGAACAGTTTCAATTCAGCTTCAATTCAGAGGGTCATTGTGGAACACATTGTGAAGAAAGATGACTTGATTGAACATTCATATTTTCCAACGAGACTCCGCTCATTCTCTGGCAGAATCCCCAGACCCAGCGGTGAGACAGATTATGACACATGGCGTTCACATGTGGAACTTCTCAGGAAAGACCCCGCCCTGTCTAAACTGCAAAAATCTAGAAAGATCTTTGAGAGCTTGTTGTCCCCTGCAGCTGACATTGTCACCAGACTGAGCCCAGAAGCAGCACCTGAAGCTTACCTTCAGTTGTTGGACGCAGCTTTTGGAACAGTGGAAGACGGGGAAGAGCTTTTCGCCCAATTCATGAACACACTTCAGGATCCTGGTGAAAAGGCCTCTGCCTATCTCTGCCGTCTTCAGGGAGCGCTGAACCTCACTCTCAGGAGGGGAGGAGTTTCGGCTGAGGATGCGGATCAATACATTCTCAAGCAGTTTTGTCGTGGATGTTGGGACCACGCCTTGCTCTCAGATCTTAATCTTGTAAGCAAGAAGAGTCAACCTCCAACGTTCTCGGAACTTTTATTAATGCTCCGAACAGAAGAAGATAGACTGGCAACTAAAGCCGCACGGATGAGGAAACATCTTGGCTCAACCCGCCAGCGGGCGGTGGCACACTGTCAGAAGATCTGCACCTGTAGTGAATTACAGATAGTGACTCAATCTGATTTTGACCCGTTGACAGATCTGAGGAAGCAAGTTGCATCTCTACAGAGTCAACTTACTAATTTGATGACAAAGAGACAGAAGAAAAGCTCGAAGCCCAAAGACAAAGCTGAGTGTGACTTACGTGAGACAGTTAAGGTAACACCTAGCATTAAAGTAATAAATGCTAAGCCTGCCTACCTGCAGCGGAGCACCCAGCCAAGACCATGGTACTGCTTCAAGTGTGGTCAGGATGGCCACATCTCAGCGAGTTGCAGTAATGACCCAGACCCCACTCTTGTCGCTGATAAAAGGAAGCAATTGAGAGAGAAGTGTCGCATTTGGGAGATGCAGAACACTCCACTTGCTGACCAGGATTTTTAGACACAGTCTCAGTTGTGGGGCGAACTGGGACTGAAGCAGGTCAACATTGTCCCGCTAAATCAGGAAGTCAAGCGAAACCTAGAGTGCAGGCCACTTTGAGACAATCTCACGTTGAAGAACAACCTGTCAGACTACCTAAGAGGCTCATAGGCACGAGGAGTACAGGTCAAGTCACGATTAAAGGTAAGGTGTGCAATTGTCTCTTTGACACAGGTTCTCAAGTGACCACTGTCACCAAGACCTACTATAACCGGTATTTGTCTGAACAACAGATAGAGCCTCTGCATGACCTTTTAGAGGTTGAAGGAGCTAATGGGCATCTTGTACCTTACCTGGGTTATGTTGAAATTGGAATTACTTTTCCTAAAGACTTTCTTGGTGTCGAACTAGAAGTCAAGACATTGGCTCTAGTAGTCCCAGACGCTGGGACATTAATGCAGTCTTATGTATTGATTGGAACAAACACTCTTGATGTAGTGTATGAAATGTACACAGAGGCAAACCCAGAGGGCTACCAACCCATTCCTCATGGATACAGAACCGTACTCAAAGTACTGGAGTTGCGGCAAAAGCGATGTTCGGATGGAAACGTTGGATTAGTGAGGATGCGTGGTAAGGATGGAGTAATCGCCCCAGCTGGGAAAACAGTCGTTCTTGAGGGGGTAGTGTCGATCAAGGGATTTTGCACTGAGAGATCCGCCCTGTTGGAATATCCTTTAGTATCTTCCCTGCCAGGGGGGCTTTTAGTGCAAACCTGTCTCCTTGATTTGCCGGGTAACCAGTCGTGCAAACTACCTGTAGTAGTTTCCAATGAGTCAGAGCATGACATTACCATCCCAGCTAAGAGTGTGATTGCCGAACTCAGTGCGATACAGACTGTCCTATCTCACAAGCAAAGTGTGAGTGAACCATCATTGTGTGAACCATCCAAGACCTCTGGTGTGGCATTTGACTTTGCTGACTCTCCCATTCCTTCTGACTGGAAAGACCGCATTACTCAAAAACTGAGCAGTATGCCAGAAGTCTTCGTCCAGACTGATCTGGATTTTGGAAGGACGGACAAAGTCAAGCACCACATTAAGTTATCGGACGAGACACCATTCAAACACAGAGCCCGACCGATCCACCCGCACGACATAGAAGCTGTTCGAAAACATCTCCAGGAGCTTCTCATGACCGGAGTCATCCGCGAGAGTGAGTCCCCCTTCTCCTCGCCAATTGTTGTGGTGAGGAAGAAGAATGGTCAGGTACGTCTGTGTGTTGACTACCGTAAGCTAAACTTACAAACCGTGAAAGATGCATATGCCCTCCCAAGGCTGGATGACACCTTCACCGCACTCTCAGGTTCCAAGTGGTTCAGTACACTCGATCTCAAGTCCAGCTATTACCAGATCGAAGTCGCAGAGAGTGATAAGCCCAAGACTGCCTTTGTCTGTCCACTAGGTTTTTGGGAGTTCAATCGAATGCCTCAGGGAGTGACAAACGCGCCAAGTACTTTTCAGAGGCTTATGGAGAAATGCATGGGAGACATAAATTTGAAAGAAGTCGTTGTTTTCCTGGACGATCTGATAGTTTTCTCCAAAACCCTTCAGGAGCATGAAGCCAGACTCATGAAAGTCTTGGAACGCTTAAAGGAGTATGGATTAAAGCTATCTCCCGAGAAGTGCAAGTTCTTCCAGTCCTCAGTTCGGTACTTGGGACATGTTGTTTCTCAGCATGGAGTGGAGACTGACTCAGAAAAGACAGTCCCACTTAAAACTTGGCCAGTTCCTCAGAACCTCAAGGAGTTAAGATCTTTCCTCGGGTTCTGTGGTTATTATAGACGGTTTGTCAAAGATTACTCAAGTATTGTGAAACCGTTGAATAGTCTAACGTCCGGTTACCCACCACTGAGGAAGCATTGCAAACCGAAAGAGAGGAATGATCTTTATCATGATCCAAAGGAGCTGTTTTGCGGGCGGTGGACCCCTGCTTGCCAGCAAGCATTTGAGGCTATCATTGATAAATTAACGTCGCCTCCAGTCCTGGCCTTTGCCGACCCAAAACTGCCTTACATCCTTCATACGGATGCGAGCACCACGGGCCTTGGAGCAGCCTTGTACCAGGAGCAGGAGGGACAGCTGCGGGTTATCGCCTACGCGAGCAGAGGTTTGTCGTGTAGTGAGTCCCGCTATCCAGCACATAAACTCGAGTTTTTGGCCTTAAAGTGGGCTGTAACAGAGAAGCTGAGTGACTACCTCTATGGCAACCAGTTTACCGTTGTCACAGACTCAAACCCTCTGACCTACATTCTCACTTCAGCAAAACTCGATGCAACCAGCTACAGGTGGTTAGCGGCCCTCTCTACCTTCAATTTCAGACTCCGGTATCGTTCTGGAAAACAGAACGGAGATGCCGATGGACTCTCACGTCGTCCTCATGGTAAGCTACCAGATGACTTTACATCTCAAAAAGAGAGAGACCGGATATGCCAGTTCGCAAAACAACATCTGTCAGATCCAGGTAACATTAACTCCATTGATCAAGAAATTGTTCATGCTATCTGTGAGAGACAGTTTGTTTATCATCCGACTTCCTCGGGAGCTTTGGGTGATGATGCAGGTATATCTCTTGTTGAAAGTCTTGCCATGTCTGGAGATGCTGTGCCCGACAGCTTAGAGCAGGAGGAGACGTTAGGGGGCCTAGACATCATTCCTTGCCTCTCCAAGGCAGATCTCAGAGACAGCCAGAGATCTGATCGGTGCATCAGATATATCATTACCCAGATGGAGAGTGGAGAGAAACCCCCTCCCACATTGAGGAAAGAACTTCCTGAAGTAGCGTTGTTGCTGAGAGAATTGAACAAGTTCGAACTGCGTAATGACATTCTCTACAGAGCACGCCAAGAAGGAGGTAATACACATTACCAGTTGGTTTTACCTGAAAACCTGCGAGAGTCTGTGTTGACAAGCCTACATGACCACATGGGTCATGTGGGAATAGAACGCACACTCGATCTGGTCAGAACCAGGTTCTACTGGCCGAGAATGTCCTCAGATGTGGAGGAAAAGATAAAGACTTGCAATAGGTGTGTGCGCAGGAAAACATTACCTGAGAAGGCTGCACCTTTGGTGAATATTATGACGACAAGAGCCCTTGAGCTAGTCTGTATGGATTTCCTATCCATTGAACCAGACCGCAGTAATGTGAAGGATGTTTTGGTCATCACTGACCATTTTACTAAGTATGCAGTGGCTATCCCAACGCCCAATCAAAAAGCTCGGACTGTCGCAAAGTGTCTGTGGGACCATTTCATAGTACACTATGGCATTCCAGAGAAACTGCATAGCGATCAAGGACCTGATTTTGAGTCGCAGCTTATCAAAGGTTTGTGTGAAGTAGCAGGCATACGGAAGATTCGGACTACTCCGTACCATCCTAGGGGCAACCCGGTGGAGCGTTTTAACCGAACACTCTTGGGTATGCTTGGAACTTTGGAGAACAAAGATAAGTCACATTGGAAGGATTTTGTGAAACCTTTGGTTCATGCGTACAACTGTACTAAGAACGAGGTGACTGGATTTACACCGTATGAGCTGATGTTTGGACGTCAGCCACGGTTACCTGTTGACTTAGCTTTCGGGTTACCAGTGAAAGAGCAACAAACCAAAACATACTCCCAGTATGTTAAGGACCTCAAATTCCACCTTGAGGAGAGCTATAAGGAATGCTGCAAAGGTAGCCGAAAGAAACAAGACCAG
Source organism: Paramormyrops kingsleyae (assembly GCF_048594095.1). Taxonomy (NCBI): domain Eukaryota; kingdom Metazoa; phylum Chordata; class Actinopteri; order Osteoglossiformes; family Mormyridae; genus Paramormyrops; species Paramormyrops kingsleyae. The sequence continues at coordinate 2,025,011 of NC_132808.1, read as the reverse complement.
ATTCGACAAACGTGTAGTCGCATCTACCTTGGACATCGGAGACCGAGTGCTGGTCAGGAACATACGCATTCGAGGGAAGCACAAACTCGCCGACAAATGGGAGCAGACCATCTATGTGGTGGTGAAACGAGCTGGAAACCTCCCTGTTTACACTGTTAAACCAGAGAACAGGGATGGTCCCATGCGCACCCTACATAGAGACCTTTTACTTCCCTGTGGGTTCCTCTCTGCAGCCAAGGAAGTGAAGCCTGAACAACCAAGGCCAAAGAGAAGGCCCAGGATGCAGCAGAACACTCATCAAGACAATGAAAAAGGAGAGTATTCCTCAGATGAGGATGACATTGTCTTAGTTCCCTGGTGTGTAGACAGATCAGTGCCAGATGACTCAACGTTCATTGTCAAGAGAGATGTTCCGTTAGATCATAGACCAAGTCTTGCTCAAGGTGATGTGACTGTCGATGATGACAATGTGACTGATAATGCACTAGCTGGTGCAGGCACCATGTCCGATGTTGCTCCAGTTAGTCATGCTGACCATAGCCAATCTTACGACAATCAGGTCGCAAGTTATGGAAATGTTTCATTTGAGGAAGACTCACCTGAAACAGAAGAAGACTTACCTGGAAATGATGAACCTGAAAAGGAAAGAGACTTACCTTCTACGGATCGCCCTGGCACGAGGGATGAACAGATCCTACTTCCCTCAGGCATGTTAGGGAGTGACGAGGAGGGAGAAGATTTGATATTTGAAAGGGAAGTAGTAAACGAAAGGAGAGATGAACAAACGGACAGAGACACTCCTGTCCGGAGATCTGAGAGAAGACGTCAGCCACCAAAAAGGCTAGACTACCCGGAATTGGGAAATCCCCTTGTCACTGTGGTCAAATCATTGTTTCAGGGTTTAACTACAGCTTTCATCGACTCATTAACTGCTGGGGGTGAACTATTGTCTTTAGATGAAGCAGTTGAGTAGACATGCAAAGGGACTTGCATGAATTCAAGAGGGGAGGGTGTAACCCAGTTCCTAAAATCATCCCAAATTTTATTTAGATGGGGGGAGTAAATAAATAGATAATTGGATAAATAAGAAAAGGGGAATAATTTATTTTGGTAGAGCAAGGGTTAACTTTTCCGAGGGTAGATGAGCTCTGGCAAGAGTTTATTGGTTAATTCACGTTTCGCGAGTTAGCCAATCAGTGAAGCTCTGGCAGCCTTTGTCCCTCCTTAGTATCCGCTTCCCCAGTTTTCAGTTTTTGACTTCAGCAGCCGAACAGAGCGGGCAGAAAGGATTTTGCTGAAGAGAACCGAGCGAAAATTGAAGTTTAGTGAGCCGTGGCGGTATGTAAAACACTGAACATCCACTAGACAGCGGTAAGCTAAATATTGATAATTGAATTTGTGATATATCGAGTGCAATTACGATTATTGGATATCTTCGAATCGCATTGTTGAAATGCTAGTGATAGCATTAGCCGAGCTATCCGCTTGTAAAAAGATGTAAGCAGCTAACGCAGCTGAGAATAAGTTTATATGTGATAAATGTAAACGGATTTTATGATGTTTTCTGTTTAATTTGTCGATGTCGATTTGGTTAATTTATATACTCGGTATTGAATGTGTGGAAGTAAATTTTAGTGTGTTTCTGTTTGTGCTAGTAGGCCTATGGTGCAAGCGGGAACTACGCACTTTTAATTTAATGCTACTATTCATGTACTGAGTCTTTGTGTTTATGTATTATTGAAATTTATTGTTTACACTTTGTTTAGTTTTGATGAGTAAATGTATATTGCTCCATTTCTTAAAATGAAGGGAATTATGATTATTTATTTGTAATTTTATGTATGCGTAGTGCGTCATTTCTGTTAAATGTAATCGATGTTTGACATGCAAGTGAATTACACGGTAACTGTAATTCCTAAATGTTTAAAACCTGATAGGTAATCTTTAACCTTACTACAGGTTAAAGTTGTAAATTTTGAATGTTGATAGTTTGACCTTTGAACTTCGATGTTTAAATATTGTACAACGGGAACGAGAACATGAATATGTCTGAACTGGTGACGATTGAATTGATTGTATGTTTATTTGAATAGTATGTAACACTATTTTAGTTAATGTGAAGAGTTATTTTCGGATTAGACGTCACATATAACTGACTATTGTTTATAGGTCAGGTTTTTTATGTATGGGACGAACTCGGACGAAATCCGCGGGACGAAATCCAAGGACCAGGTCAGCGATTCCGGAACCAGAGCATTCCAGTGTTTGCTGGATGGCGAGCCAAAGCCAAGAATCTAGGAACCGATACACACACACACATTCTTTTTCATCGGATGGACTCTTTTTCTTCTTTTGTAAACCATCATTCGTCATGGGCCTCACCGGTACCCTTGGACTTTGAAAGAACGGGACAAATTCTTTTATTTCATTCTTTTGTTGCTTTGGGGAAATATTTTATGTTTGAAATTCAGTAAACCTGTTTTAATTTATTGTTGGTTAAACATAGTTAAAAGGCTTAATTTACTAAATCACTTTTAAGCCATATAACTGTCTGTCTGGTTTCTCTGCTATTCGTGTACAAGAGCTCTACGAGTCGTATCTAGGCTTCTGATACTAGCCCAAAATTATTCGATGCCTTGGTGATTATCCATTGGTACTGTAATCACACCCCAAACGGGTGATACAGGCGTTACCAGGTTACAAGGCGCTACATGGTACAATGGGAATTTTTAAAAGCACGTAGTGGCAAGTACAAGAGGACTTCATACCTGTTCCCAGCAAAACTAAATCTAGGAAAGGTGGTTTACTACGAAAATTAAGAATAAAGTCAGGAGGAAAAGGGCTCTGTTCCACAAATAGAAATTAACTAAGGATTTCAAAATGAAGCAGGAGTATCTAAGTCTACAGTTTGAGTTCAAAAATAACATTAGACTCGCTAAGAGGAATGTAGAAATGAAGATTGCATTGGAGGCTAAGGATGACATTAAAAGTTTCTTCCAATACTTTAACTCAAAAAGAGCTCTAAAAGCTGAAATCACCAATCTGCAGGATAGTAAGGGACTTATAATTGACAACGAAATTGATATAGTAAATGAGTTTAATGATTATTTTTCAAGGGTGTTCACAATAGAGAACACAAGTAACTTACCACCAATTAATACGAATACAGCATCGTCTATGACCAATATATGTATAACTGAGGTTGATGTGATACTAAGCCTAGCTAAGCTAAAAAAAAATTAATTGCAGGACCCTGATGGCATCTCACCTATAGTTTTAAAAGAGATGAGGTATATTATTAGCCAACCTTTAACATTACTATTTCAGAAATCCTTATCTACTGGTGTGGTACCTTCTGATTGGAAGCATGCTAATATAACACCCATATTCAAAAAATGGGATAGAAGTAATCCAATAGGCCAATCAGTTTAACTTGCATAACTGGAAAGGTAATGGAAGCTATAATCCAAGTGAAAGTGGTAGATTACTTGGATTCAAATAACACTCTGAGGGATAACCAACAAGGATTTAGGAGAGGCAGGTCCTGTTTAACTAATCTACCTGAGTTCTTTGAGGAAGCTAAAAGAGAAATTGATCACAAGAAAGCCTACGACACGATCTACTTAGATTTCCAGAAGGCCTTTGATGTTGTCCCCCACAAACGGCTCTTGCTTAAGCTCAGAGTTGCAGGGAGTTTAGGAACTGTAGCAGCTTGGACTGAAAACTGGTTAACAGACAAGAAACAGTGGGTAGTTATTAGAGGCACAATGTCACAATGGGTCTGCGTTCATAGTGGGGTACCGCAGGGTTCAATTTTAGGACCATTATTGTTCCTAATTAACATTAATGATATTGACACCAATACATACAGTAAACTGGTTAAATTTGCAGACCACACCAAGGTGGGTGGTGTAGCAGATACTGATCTAGCAGCAGAGAGGTTACAACGGGATCTTGATTTAATTAGCGACTGGGCTGATACCTGGCAGATGAAATTTAACGTAGATAAATGTAAGGTAATCTGTGCAGGGAGCAGAAATATAAAGTACAGATATTTTATGGGTTCCAATGAAATAATGGTAGCTCATTATGAGAAATAAGTCGGTGTGTATGTTGATGCTTCCATGTCCCACTCTCGCCAGTGTGAAGAAGCAATAAAAAAGGCCAATAGGATGTTGGGTTACATCTGTGTGTGGAGTTTAAGTCAAGGGAGGTGATTCTACGATTATACAATTCCTTGGTAAGACCCCACCTAGAATATTGTGTGCAGGTTTGGTCACCATACCTTTAAAAGGACATTGCTGCCTTGGAAAAGGTTCAACGTAGGGCTACAAGAATGAGTCCTGGTCTTAGTTTCTGATTAATTATTAGTTTCATCTGTGGCCTGTTTTCCCAACCCTTGTTAATTAAGCTCACCTGCCACTTGTTAGTCTTGTTTACTTTTGACCCCTCGTGCTCCTTTATTTTGTAGTGTTTGTTGTGTTTTTCAATGTGTTTGTTAATAAACCCTGTTTGTCCTTTGAGCCGCAAGTGGGTCGTCCACCTCTGTTCCCCACCTGCATGATGCCACACCCTCGCACCAAAACCGCCCGGATTCGTGACACAGACTCCTGGTTAAACTGAACGCACCAGTCAAGAATTAGAGGTAGCTCTTTGCTGTCTTGCATTTCAGAATCCCTTCTCCTGCTCTCAGCAGCTGCTGTAGGTGGAGCAGGTCCACAGTTCCATGCTTGTATCCATTACTGGTTTGTCTCCTTTCCAGTGTTCTTCTCAGCCCAGGAACAAGAAAGTAAATCCCCATTTGCCCTTTGTTCCACAGTGTCACAGAACCTAGAGGAGTGCCTGCACCCAACTTCTCTGCTCTGTGGTTCTATTCATGCGTTATGCAGACTGTCATTGGACTCCCCTGGTCTATCACCCTGGACAGAAGGTTTGGCTCTCCACTGGGGACATTCCTCTACGTGTTACCTCATGTAAAGTGGCTCCATGTTTAACTGGAAATGTAGACGTTCAGCCATCTGTCGAGCAGGTCCTGGAAGATTGTATTCATAAAGCACTGGAGCAGAAGAGGGGGTGATAGTGAGCCTGAATGGCATTACAAAATACTCAGTGATGGTGGCTGGTAACATGTGGTCTTCCAGCCATCCTCCACTTGAATATGAATCTGTAAATCTAATTTCGTAAAAAAAAAAAAAAAATTTAAACCTGGTCAGACTTAACTTGTTCAAAAGCAGCAGGAATCAGAGAATCATACAGAGGGAAACTGAATTTTTTCGTTACCTTGTTCAGGCCATGGTAATTGATTTACAGTAAGGTCACAACCCCACATCATTCTTTTCAATTAAACAAATACTAGCTGCTACAGGAGAGCTGGATAGTCAGATGAACCTGGACTGTGAACCTTCTCTATGTATTGCTAACGAGGTACAGTAGTAGTTTTAGTTCCTGTTTTTGAAAAAAGTTTTTGTTTTAGTTTCCCTTTCAGTCGCAGCAACTTCTCTAAAAATTTGTGATGCAACTTGTCAAGTTCAATGTGGTCTTTTTGCAGAAACGTTGCATAAATTGGCAAAATATCAGATTTTTTTAAACTACTACCGCTGAAGAAAGACATAAAAACTATTTTTGTATATTACATTTCAGTGTTCATTTTTATTTAATTTAATTTTTTTTACAGAACTTATGAACCATGTGCTTGGTTATATGTAAAAGAAAATTCTAGTTAGTTCCAGTTAGTTCTCAGTTAAGCATTAACAGGAAATAAAATTAGATACATTAAAAGAAAAATGTATAGTTTCATTTCCAAAGTCCCTGTTGTTTATGTAGACTGTGTTCATCTATGCTCTTTTCAATGCCTCTACTAGTGGTACTCAAGCTTTCATACTTAAGTAAAAGTACAGACACCACAACAAAATGTTACTCAAGTAAAGGTAAAAGTCGTCCAGTAAAATACAACAAAATACATCTAGTAAAAAAAAGCCTGGCCATAAAAGTATCAAAAGTAAAAAGTACTACACATTCAAATTTATTGATCTTATAAATAGCAACATATCCTTTTAAATTCACTGAAAACGGGTTTTGAAATAGCATTGCGAGTTGCAGTGTATGACAGTAAGGAAAACTCAGCTGCTAGAAGATAATCAGATATGTACTTTTTATTCAGAAAAAGCGGTGCAACTCGAAAGACAGATAGATAGATAGATAGATAGATAGATAGATACATACATACATACATACATACATACATACATACATACCCCTCACATGACCCCAGTTGGGATTAATTGGTTACAGTGATGGATGGATGGATGATGATCATTAGGCTGTTTTTGTTTCCCCTCCAGCACTTGGTGCCTTACGCAGAGCGTGTGATGCATGTTTATGTATCGGTTGCACTGAATCTATGGGCTAGATTTAATAATGAATTATAATTATGTTATGAGCCAGTACTTTGAGACCTCATCTAGATGCTGAATGAGCAGACAAAATCCCACACAAAAGGTGGATATTAACTAACTATGGCGGTCAGCAGTGAAACTTGTCAAGTTTACCAGTGCAGATTAATGAAATGGCTTTACTTTGTTTTTTTTTATTCTGTGGAAAATTAAAGATTGATATGTGGGCAAGATTTAAAAATGAATTATAAACATCTCACATGCTGGTACTTTGAGATCTCTTATACTGTAGGTAGCGATGAAATCATTTGTCCGCACTATGGAAAATGGCAGATTGCCCAAAAGATCCTTTGTTTGGTTTCACATTTCTGTTGTGCCTCGTTAAGCAATGAAAAAATGTTACTCTTTTGCTTGGCTATTTGAGTCAATGCATGTGAAGAAACCGATATGTGAAATATATTTTTGTATTTTTAAAATACCACCCAACCAATATAACATAGTAAGCACATATTTTGGTGGCTATATTTTGTAGTTTATTTTGTTACACTTTCAAAGGGTATTCTGTATTTGTAATCAAAATATATTTTTATGTATTTTTGTCCATATCTCTCACCATGGCCACACCTGCATAATGTAATGAAATTAACAGAAACAGCTGAAAATCATATGTATTCAAATGCTGACTGTACTATTGTGCAAACATTTAGTCAGAATCAGGTGCCTGGACACACCCCCACGTAGCCCTCCCTCCAACCACCCCTGAAATCCCCTCCCAAAGAATAAGGATATGGAAAAATTTATAATTTGCTTACTATGTTATGTTGGTTGGGTGGTATGCATTTAAGGCTTACACAGCTGAAAATCACTAAGGCATTAGTGATTGTTGTGTAGGATTGTTTTCAATCATATATTTTGCTGTATGTGTCACACCCCGCATCCCTTCCTCCTTGTTATCGCCACACCTGTTACTTGTATAACCTCTCGTCTGCTCCCTCGTCAGTGGTGTATATGGTGCCTCCCTGTCTTGCACTCCCCAGTCCAGTCATTGATGTTGCTATCTACATGTGCTCCCTAGTGGTCTTGCCTGATCCTCCCTGTTTTTAACCCCTTGCGGTTTGTTTCCTTTATCCTGCCTGTTTGATTTAATGAAGCCCCTTTTGGTTTTCCCCACATCTGCCTCCGCTTCCGTCCTTACCTGCAATGTAACAGAATGACTTGACTCCGCCAACAATACCCTGGCAGCTCTCCAGCCCTCCAGACACTGGATGCTCCTGCCTTCATTCCTTGTCTGATCCCGGAGAACTTCTCGTTGTGCGATCCCCGCCTGTACTGGAGAGAGTCCTACTAAAGACCGGGGCTTGAAGACTGTGGCATGCCTTGGGGTGCTGCTCCTCCTGCTGTTTTGTCCTCACAGACCCTGGCAGAGAAATACATTGGACTCCAGGGCCTGTACTGAATGATCTGACAGTGCAAGGTTCTCCAGAGGTTGCCCAGCTCCTGGTTTTCCTATGAATGGAGCTGGTGGCTATAACCCTGATGTCCCAACTCCAAGAGCTGGAGACCCTGAGGAGGGTCCTCTGCTGGAAAGAGGGACAGAGTGCCGGGGTTGCCTTCTTCTGATATCTCTCCTCCCGCCAAGGACCCAGGTGAAACAACTGCTGAGCTGAATATCTCCCTGGCTGTTCCTGATCTAGGTGGTTTCCCAGCAGCCCAATGCCTGGCTCTGCTGATCAGCACAGAGCTCCTGGATGCTGACTCCTTGCCCTTGCCTGTCCAAGAGAGCTCTGCCGGACTCTGGGGGGTGTCTTAGCTTGGCCTGCCTCAAGATCTCCATCAAGCCCTGTCATCCTCCTGGGGCCCTGTCTGAGCTCTGCCAGCCCTGGTGAGGCTGCTTTGCTAGCACCTTGACCTGGTAAGGCCACCACCTTCCTGCAAGTTCCCTGCTATGATGGATCCCAAAAGCCCTGGTTCTACTCTGCTTGCCGCTGGGTGCCCTGGCTGTGTTCTGTTTGCAGACGTTGGCCCCTGCCTGTGGCCTCCACCTCATTGGCCCCTGCTCCAGCGTGCTTGCCTGTGGCCATTGGTCTCCAGCCCAAAGTTTAACTTTCTGGCGACTGCCTGCTTAGAAGTTGAACCCAGAGGATGGCCCTCTGGATGACCTGGAATGGGACCCCTTGGATCTGAGTGCTGCACTGTGGACCATGGTTCAGATCCCTAACTCAATCCATGCATGTCCCCTGTCTCAAAGTGACCTCTGTTAAAAGAGCTCCAAAAAAGGAGCTGACCATGTCCAGGAAGCTGACCAGGAAGATAGGGGGGCACACCATCTGTGGCCACTGCTCCAGCCCCTCTGGTTCATATTACCCTTCACCTTCAGGTCCCTTCCTGGCAGCACCCCTTTACCCTGTGGTCCTGGTGGCTCCCACAGTGCCTCCTGGCCCCAAACCTACCATCACTTTGGCTTGACCTGGGGGGGCTCATTTCCCAGGGTCAATGCTCTGCTTTCACAGATCAGGTAATTACACAAGCCATGATATCACTTTCAATTTCCCTTCACCTTCCTCCTTCTTTAAATAGTACTGAAAGGGTATTTCCAGTGAGTGCACTGCTTAACCAGAGTTTAACCAGAAACACAATAAAACATAAGGGGTCAATTGTACCCACTGAGAGTATGGTACTTTCTGGAGATGGTACCCTAGTAGCACACAGCTTAGCACCAAATTAGCACAGAATCTTCATACCAGTTGCAACCATCTTAGTCATGGAAAAAAGACCCAGCCTATAGCCTCAATAAAGATCCTAACTGCAGCAAACAGAAAAGTACACTGTAAAAAAAATCTGTTAAATTTATGGTAAATTACTGGCAGCCATGTTTGCCAGAATTTCACTGTAAAAATTACAGTAGTACTGTTTAAAGTAATACCGCACATATTATTATTCTGTATAAAAATCAGTTTAAATCCATATTTTTCTGAACATTTTCATATTGAAACATTATGTTTTTGCTGATTTCAGCTATGATGCCATATCACCAATGCTGTCTGGTTAAAGCTCTTTTATTCATAATCTTTAACCGGACTGTGAATCACACCAATCATTACAACACCTGTTTGTATAACAACATACAAAAACAAGCATTACTTTTAACTGGTGGAACAGGGGGAGGGTCACTGTACGAACAATGGGAACTACACATGGTGGGTAAAAGTCAAACACATGGGGATATAGTTTGAACTTAAGCAGGACACCAGTATAGAACACACAAGGCATTAGCTGAGGGGAAAATGCTATGGAAAACCAATCATCTTGTTTCGATTCTAAGCCTGGGCTCTCTAGAAGATCATTTGGACCTTATGCATCTCTGTAAATGAGATAAGGCCACCACCCATTATACCTGCTTTAGTGGAAATACACTCCTTCAGTCATTAAGATAGCTCTCACCTTTTTTCAGCCCTGCTAAATAATTATGTTATGCAGTCTAACGCAGTCTAGCTTCATAATCTGTCTTTGGTGACTGGTGCCATATTCTTCACTCGCTTTAATACCACGGGCAATTCTCAGGAGAGCTTCACCAGTTCTTTCTTACGCTGATTGAAAAAACTGACCTTAATGAGTATTGTAATCAGGTACATTGCAATTCATTCCACTTGAAAAGTTACATGTTAAGCTAAGTCAGTGTAAGTGGCTCAGTAGCCTAAGTATTTGGTTTTGTAATCCAAAGGTTGTTGGTTCAAATCCAAAGTATGGTATAAATCTGTATTTCTATCAATTAAAATGACCGTGTTTTAACAGATTTTAGCCATCTTTTCTGAAAATGTTTTTCACCATTAATTAACAGGTTTTGTCTGGAACCCCTGCTGCCAGACTTCTGACTGTTATTTTACACTAGATTTTTTTACAGTGTATGTGAACAGGCGGAAGCCAGAGCAAAACGTGAGCAAGTTTTATATGGTTGTAGCATATTGTCACGCCCAGCTCCGTACGATCCTTGTGTGTGCCATGCCCCCTCATTACCTCGTGTCAATTTCTGGTTGTGATCACCTGTGTCCTGTTATTTCTGACTAGTCTTATGTAGGATCACACATGCACATATCACAGGGCCTAAATTCCAGGTGGCCTGAGACAAGGCCGAGCCTGGTACGAGAGGCACCAAAGGGGGGTTACACACATAAACACACACAAACACACACAGATAACAAGGGAGGCCAGCACTCCAACTTTTATTGCCCAAAGATTTAGGGAACTACAGACAAGCAGAGTGGACCTAATGGACAGGGGTCCCTCGACTTGGCACACAACCCCCTCCCCATACACTCTGCCTTACATATCACTCACCCAACAGACGAACACCCTAAAGGAAATTTCATTTAAGTTTGGTTTTTGTATACCCTGTATATTGATTTACTCACGACTACTAGTCTCAATATACAGATAGGTTATGTTTGTATGTGTCCTTAGACAATCTTAGTGTTGTGTGCCACTCTTATAACCATGTTCACGGAGTATCACCTATTTTACCCCTTTACACTTTAACACATATAAATTTAAATAAATAGATAGGTATGGCTACCATTGTATATATGTTCTCATGGTATACCAGAAGAATCTGGAAAGTGAGTGTAACCAATGTGTCCTAACTTTTAGAGAGTCTTCTTTGTTAAAACCCCCCCTTCTCTTCCAACATTCCTTTGTGGTCCTTATCTGATCTTGGTGGACAGTCACCAAGTTTCTTTGTTTCTACCATGCTATGTTAAAAGAACTGAATTAAGGTGTATCTTATCCATTCTGGAGAAGATGAATTGGCATAAGCCACACCAAACAAAATATGTTGTTTCCAGATGTGCAACTTATATTGATATTACCACAAACTAACGGCCACGCCTATCTATGGATAAGATGTGCTGTTTGTAATATGAATATTTGATGTAAACGAAGTTGTAGGATCACACATGCACATATCACAGGGCCTAAATTCTAGGTGGCCTGAGACAAGGCCGAGCCTGGTACGAGAGGCACCAAAGGGGGGTTACACACATAAACACACACACACAGATAACAAGGGAGGCCAGCACTCCAACTTTTATTGCCCAAAGATTTAGGGACCTACAGACAAGCAGAGTGGACCTAATGAACAGGGGTCCCTCGACTTGGCACACAACCCCCTCCCCATACATTCTGCCTTACATATCACTCACCCAACAGACGAACACCCTAAAGGAAATTTCATTTAAGTTTGGCTTTTGTATACCCTGTATATTGATCTACTCATGACTACTAGTCTCAATATATAGATAGGTTATGTTTGTATGTGTCCTTAGACAATCTTAGTGTTTTGTGTGCCACCCTTATAACCATGTTCACGGAGTATCACCTATTTTACCCCTTTGCACCTATAAATTTAAATAAATAGATAGGTATAGCTACCATTGTATATATGTTCTCATGGTATACCAGAAGAATCTGGAAAGTGAGTGTAACCAATGTGTCCTATCTTTTAGAGTCTTCTTTGTTAACAAACCCCCTTCTCTTCCAACATTCCTTTGTGGTCCTTATCTGATCTTGGTGGACCGTTACCAAGTTTCTGTGTTCTAACATACTATATTAAAAAGAACTGAATTAAGGTGTACATTACCCATTTTGGAGAAGATCAATTAGAAAGATAACTGCAAGCAGTGACAATCGGGTCCAAAGCTAATGGAAAGAAGCAATGAAGAGGAAAAAAGTGAATGGCATAAAATTAGAAGTTCACTAATTATTTGAAATGAAGTACAGACTGTAATTGATGAGCAATGCATTTAAATTGGCAGAAAATATGAAATGCTACTATGAGATGATATCTAACATTTAAACATTACCTTGGAAATATTTATCAAGGTACGATAAAGGGAAAAAAGTAGATGAGAAACAGAAGGGAAATGTGGTGACTAGCTGTTGGAGAAATATTGCAATTGCTGCAATGTACACAGGCTGAAGTAACATTGAAGTTTGATAGATTTCCAAAACTTAAATGGCAGAAATATATAAGCAGATTAAAAATATGGACTTAGATGAAGGGAAAGGTGATTAATATTTAAATGTTTAAATAAACAATAAGGAGATGTCAGCTGCATTAACCAAGGTTGATGTTAGACATATTAGGACAGTGGCTCAATTGGAAATGAAGTACAGACTGTAACTGATGGCCAATGCATTTAAATAGTCAGAGAAAGTAGGAAATGCTATGATAAGATGATACCTGACATTTTGAACATTGACTTTGATATGTTGATTAAGGTACGATAAAGGGAAGAGGGTAGATGAGAAACAGAAGGGACATGTGGTGACTAGCTGTTGGAAGAAATTGCAATTGTTGCACTGTACACAGCCTGAAGTATCTCTGAACTTTGATACATTTCTAAAAGTGAAATGAAATGAAAATGTCAATAATCTTTGAAGGTTTGATGAAAAATAAAGAAATTTCAGCTGCATTAACTATGAGTATATTTTGACAGTGGCAGAAGCGCCCCCATTTAACCGAATGTCACCAAAGTTAGATGGTCTATTCATAGTCCAGTGCTACAGAAGTGAGTCAAATTATGTGAGAATTCGATGAAGTATGAATGAGGTTTAGCAGACTTAATGAATTCGGTATGGAAATAGTGAGGCCAGCAGGTGGAGTTAGCGCTACATTTGATAATTGGTAGTATGCAGTCCCTGGTGTGGCAGTTTGACTACTGCCATTAGCAGAAGCAGCCTTAGTACAACAATATAAGATACAATATATAACCATTTGCTGAAGTGCCTCAGCCCAAAAGAATTTGTTTTTTGTGTCAGATGGTCTAAGTAGACGGTAGAAATAGGCACCTGCATACCTAATATTTTAAGTCTAGATCATACAAGTTAAGCTTACTTTATAGTACCTCAGTGAACACATGCTGTCTTGTATATTAAAAAAAAACAACAGTGGCTTACTGCATTTGTAAAGTATTCTTCTAGACATAAGAAGCCCTGAAAGAATTTAATGCCATTAAGGAAATACAGGACGAACACCACCTGCTGGCTAATGTATAAAAAAAAATCGAAAAAACTGCAATATAAATAGAGCACCATCTCCACCTACTGGCCAATTTAATACAAAAAAGCCAAAAATCTGCAATATATACTGCCTGGCTTATAAATAAAATCTGATAATTTTCTATAAGTCAAATAGCATAAAAATGAAAGGAGCTTAAAAATATGGACTGAGGTGAAGGGAAAGTTAATTCCTTGAAAGTATTATGAAGGATATTTCAGCTGAATTAGCCAAGGTAGATATTAAACATAATAGGACAGTGGCTGTACCGCTCCAGATTGACTGATCGCCACCAAACTTGGAAGATTTGTCTGTAGTCCAGTCATACAGAAGTGAATCAAATTTTGTAAGGATCAGATGAAGCATGCCTGAGATTTAGCTGTTTGAATGAAATGGGAATGGAAATGTTGTGGCCAGCAGGTGGAGTCAGCGCTCCATTTTAGAAATGATATTAAATGCTTTCTGACCTTCTCATTTGTAAATGAAGTCTGATAATGTTGTATAAGGCAAATTGGTGAAAAATGAAAGGAACTTAAAAATATGGACTAAGGTGTAGGGAAAGGTAAAAATTATTTGAAGGATTTATGAGAAAGAAGGACATTTCAGCTCAATTTGCTAAAGTGGGTCTTAGACATATATGGACATTAGCTGTAGCGCCCCCATTTGACCGATCGGCACCAAATTTGGAGGGTCTGTCTGAGGTGCAGTGGTACATTAATGGGTCAAATTTGGTGATGATCAGATAAAGTATGCCTTAGATTTAGCTGTTTGATTGAAATGAGCATTTAAATGTTGCAGGTTAGGTGTAGCTGGTGGCCATAGCATACAGGTAGGTCAAGTTATTTTTATAAATTATCCATAAAGGCCATGTCCTGATTGATCTACTACCAGAATGACGTACTTCGGCTGGATATTGTAGTAGTTATAGCAATATGTAATTTTTTAAGTTATTAAATATCACAAGGGAATGGAAATAACTATCATTAGGCATTGCATATATCTTGATTTGGAATGACACACAGAACTTGCAGGACAAATGATTTTTATCAGTAATATGTGACTGGAACAGAAATAAGAACAATGTAAATTGAACTGATTTTCCAGGTTTATACAGACATGTTATATTGCTGTAGCGCCCCCGTTTGACCGATCGGCACAAAATTTGGAGGGCCCTTTCCGAGTAATGTCCTACATTATATATTTAAGTTTGGTGATGATTGGTTGAGGCACGCCTAAGATATAGCTGTCTGATTGAATTGGCCATGGCACCTATATGGTTTGGGTATGGCTGGTGGCCGATCCTCATTGAAAGTTTAGGTTTTTTTGGATAATTATATATAAGGACTGTCTCCTGATTTAAATGATACCAGATTTGTGTAGGTTTGGTGAAAATCCTAGGAGGCTAACGAAATGTCTTGTTTTCAGACCAATATGAATTATGCAAAAATGCTAAGGTGCAGAAGCAAGTTCTACATGTTGTTTGATTTGGCATATCGTACTGAATTGAACTGGCAGTAAATGTCGATTGTAGGCTTCACCATTCTGGAGAAATAGGCAGAAACGCAAAAGTTGTCACTGTAGCGCCCCCATCTGGCCGAGTGAGGTGTCCTTTACAGGGTAGGCAGAGGGTGAGAGCACAAATGTATCACCCAAATTTGATTTAGATTGGTCATTGATAAGCCTGTCAAATGGCTGCTTGATTTTGATTGGACGATGGCGGCCACTCTTTAAGGACGAATTACTGCCATTGTATGTGACTGACCACAGGCTGCATCCTAGTACATATCTGCCAAATTTCAGTTAGATTGGCCAAGGCAGTCAGGAGATACTGCCAGTTTTTAGTTGTAGCGCCCCCTATTGACGAAATGCGGCCCGCCTTGGACCGTGTCCCCAGGATGGTGTTGCGAGGTAGGATTTCAAATTTGGTCAAGGTAGGCCAAGGAATTGCCAAGTTATAGCCATCAAACCAAAATGGGTGAAATTTGGCCATTGTTTGGGCGTGGCTAATGGCCGTAGGATATAAAAATGTCAGAATTTTGTTGATGATTCTTGATCAGCTCAGAGTTCTGATTCGTTTGACACCTCATTTGTCTGATTTGGTAGAACAAGCTAGGACTTGAAGGGAAAAGTAGGATTTGCAAATTATGCAAATTAGCAAAAAATCTAAGTAGGCGGAGCTTCATAGTCCAAATGGCAAGTTGGTAGGGAATGGCTGTCTGTATCAGCAGAAAAAAGAATTTCAATTGTAGGACTAATAGGACAGGAGATATGGACTGAAACGCTTTGGGGGGCGCTAGAGCGCCCCCATCTGGCTGACAAGATTGGGTCAGAGAATCTGAGTAGCGGGTAAGAATTGACATCATCTTACCAAGTTTGGTTGGTCTAGCTCTTACGGTTTAGGCTGTACATTCAGTTTTACGGCAGGAAAAAAATAATAATAACTAGAAACTGCAGGCAGTTACTGAAGGGTCCAAAGGGTATGACAAGTAGGACAGGTAGGACAGGTAGGACAACAGATGGTTTGAGTAGAAGGTAGAAATCAGGATGGAGATTGTTGAGTGTCCGTCTAACAGGTCAGGAAATGTAGGACAGAATGTAGGACCCTGTGGTGTAGTGCCTGAACCTGACTGAATGCAATGTTTTGGTGAGATAGTCTGAGTAGTAGGTAGAAATCAGGATATAGACTAGTTAGTATCGGTCTAACAGGTCAGCAAATGCAGGACAGAATGTAGAACCCTGTGGTGGAGTGCCTTAGCCTGACTTAATACATGTTTTGGGTCAGATGGCCTGACTAGTTGGTAGATTTAGGGACCTTCATACCTGGTCTGGTAAGTGTAGATATTACATAGTTGCTTTTTTATACTGCCTGTGTAAACATAGGCTGTGTTGCATATTCTTAACAAAGTGCTGAGTTGCGGGAGTGTGACATGTAACAGCAGTAATATCATGCTGTATGCTATTCTAGGATGTATATTTAGACAGGAGAAAGGCTAAAAGTATTGAAGGCATTATTGAAATGGAGCGCTGACTCCACCTGCTGGCCAATTTATTATAAAATTGTAATTGCTGTAGTGTACACAGCCTGAAGAAAGATTAAAGTTTGAAAGATTTGTAAAAGTCAAATGGCAGGAGAATATAAGCAGATTAAAAATATGGACTTAGATGAAGGGAAAGGTGATTAATATTTTAATTTTTAAATAAACAATAAGCAGATTTCAGCTGCATTAACCAAGGTTGGTCTTAGACATATTATGACAGTGGCTGTAGTGCCCCCGTTTGACTGATTGCCACCAAACTTGGAAGGTCTTTTGCAGCTTGGCTGAGGCAGTCTAGTAACACAGCCGTGCATCAAATTTTGTGAGGATTGGATGAAGCATGCCAGAGATATAGCTATTTGAATGAAATAGGCATGGAAACAGTGTGGCCAGCAGGTGGAGTCAGCGCTCCATTTTAGAAATTGTATTCAATACTTTCAGGCCTTCTTATGTGTAAATTAAGTCTGATAATGTTCTATGAGGCAAATTGGTGAAAAATGAAAGTGAATAAAAAATATGGACTCAGGTGAAGGGAAAGGTAACAATTCTTTCAAGGTTTTATGAGAAATAAGGACATTTCAGCTGAATTTGCTAAGGTGGGTCTTAGACATATATGGACAGTGGCTGTAGCGCCCCTGTTTGACCGATTGGCACCAATATTGGAGGGTCTGTCTGAGGTCCCTTACTACATTAGGCCGTCAAATTTGATGAGGATTGGCTGAAGCACGGCTGAGATTTAGATGGTTGATTGAAATGAGCATGGATATGGTGCAGGTTTGTTGTAGCTGGTGGCCATAGCATACAGGTCAAGATATTTTTATGAATTATCCATAAGGGCAATGTCCTGATTGATGTACTACCAGAATGACCTACTTGGGCTGGATATTGTAGAAGTTACAGTAATATGTTATTTATTAAGTTATTAAACATCACAAGGGAATGAAAATGACTATCATTGGGCATTGCATATGTCTTGATTTGGCATGACTCACAGAACTGGCAGTACAAAATATTTTAACCAGTAATATGTCACTAGAACAGAAATGAGATAAATGTAAGTTGAACTGATTTTCAAGGTTTATACAGACATGTTATATTGTTGTAGCGCCCCCGTTTGACCGATCGGCACCAAATTTGGAGGGCCCTTCCGGACTACTATTCTACAGGATATATTAAAGTTTGGTGATGATTGGCTGAGGCAGGCCTGAGATATAGCTGTCTGATTGAATTGGGCATGGCACCTGTATGGTTTGTGTGTGGCTGGTGACTATACCTCATGGAAAGTTTATGATTTTTTTATGAATTATTTATTATGACTGTCTCCTGATTTAAATGATACCAGATTTGTGTAGGTTTGGTGAAAATCCTAGGAGGTTAACGAAATGTCTTGTTTTCAGACCAATATGAATTATGCAAAAACGCAAAGATGCAGAAGCAAGTTCTACATGTTGTTTGATTTGGCATGTCGTACTTAATTGACCGGGCAACAATTAGACTGCCATAACAGGATGGAGATTTAGCGTAGCTCTAATGTGACAGGAGATGTAGGGCAAACCGTAGAGGAGGATACTAAAAAGTCAGACAGAACTACAGGTCAGCAGATGTCAGACAGAACAGAACTTGTTTAGGTCAGATGGTTTGAGTAGAAGGTAGAAATCATGATGTAGATTGTTGAGTGTCGGTCTAACAGGTCAGGAAATGTAGGACAGAATGTAGAACCCTGTGGTGTAGTGCCTGAACCTGACTGAATGCATTGTTTTGGTCAGATGGTCTCAGTAGTAGGTAGAAATCAGGATATAGATTAGTTAGTATCGGTCTAACAGGTCAGCAAATGTAGGACAGAATGTAGAACCCTGTGGTGGAGTGCCTTAGCCTGACTGAATGCATGGTTTGGGTCAGATGGCCTGACTAGTTGGTAGATTTAGGGACCTTCATACCTGGTCTGGTAAGTCTAGATATTACAGAGTTTTCTTTTTTATACTGCCTGTGTAAACATAGGCTGTGTTGCATATTCTTAACAAAGTGCTGAGTTGCGTATTGTGACATGTAACAGCAGTAATATCATGCTGTATCATATTCTAGGTTATACATTTAGACAGGAGAAAGGCTAAAAGTATTGAAGGCATTATTGAAATGGAGCGCTGACTCCACCTGCTGGCCAATTTATTATAAAATTGTAA
This sequence comes from Paramormyrops kingsleyae, assembly GCF_048594095.1. Classification (NCBI taxonomy): domain Eukaryota; kingdom Metazoa; phylum Chordata; class Actinopteri; order Osteoglossiformes; family Mormyridae; genus Paramormyrops; species Paramormyrops kingsleyae. Next base: position 2,006,353 of record NC_132808.1, on the reverse strand, counting down.
TTGCTGCAGTGTACACAGCCTGAAGAAAGATTGAAGTTTGAAAGATTTGTAAAAGTCAAATGGCAGGAAAATATAAGCAGATTAAAAATATGGACTTAGATGAAGGGAAAGGTGATTAATTTTTTAATTTTTAAATAAACGATAAGCAGATTTCAGCTGCATTAACCAAGGTTGGTCTTAGACATATTAGGACAGTGGCTGTAGTGCCCCCGTTTGACCGATTGCCACCAAACTTGGAAGGTCTTTCTGAAGTCTAGTAACACAGATGTGCGTCAAATTTTGTGAGGATTGGATGAAGCATGCCAGAGATATAGCTATTTTAATAAAATGGGCATGGAAACAGTGTGGCCAGCAGGTGGAGTCAGCGCTCCATTTTAGAAATTGTATTCAATACTTTCAGGCCTTCTTATGTGTAAATTAAGTCTGATAATGTTCTATGAGGCAAATCGGTGAAAAATGAAAGTGAATAAGAAATATGGACTCAGGTGAAGGGAAAGGTAACAATTCTTTCAAGGTTTTATGAGAAATAAGGACATTTCAGCTGAATTTGCTAAGGTGGGTCTTAGAAATATATGGACAGTGGCTGTAGCGCCCCCATTTGACCGATTGGAACCAAAATTGGAGGGTCTGTCTGAGGTCCCTTACTACATTAGGCCGTCAAATTTGATGAGGATTGGCTGAAGCACAGCTGAGCTTTAGATGGTTGATTGAAATGAGCATGGATATGGTGCAGGTTTGTTGTAGCTGGTGGCCATAGCGTACAGGTTAAGATATTTTTATGAATTATCCATAATGGCAATGTCCTGATTGATGTACTACCAGAATGACCTACTTGGGCTGAACATTGTAGAAGTTACAGTAATATGTTATTTATTAAGTTTTTAAACATCACAAGGGAATGAAAATGACTATCATTGGGCATTGCATATGTCTTGATTTGGCATGACTCACAGAACTGGCAGTACAAAATATTTTAACCAGTAACATGTCACTAGAACAGAAATGAGATAAATGTAAGTTGAACTGATTTTCAAGGTTTATACAGACATGTTATGTTGTTGTAGCGCCCCCGTTTGACCGATCGGCACCAAATTTGGAGGGCCCTTCCGGACTACTATTCTACAGGATATATTAAAGTTTGGTGATGATTGGCTGAGGCAGGCCTGAGATATAGCTGTCTGATTGAATTGGGCATGGCACCTGTATGGTTTGTGTGTGGCTGGTGACTATACCTCATGGAAAGTTTATGATTTTTTTATGAATTATTTATTATGACTGTCTCCTGATTTAAATGATACCAGATTTGTGTAGGTTTGGTGAAAATCCTAGGAGGTTAACGAAATGTCTTGTTTTCAGACCAATATGAATTATGCAAAAACGCAAAGATGCAGAAGCAAGTTCTACATGTTGTTTGATTTGGCATGTCGTACTGAATTGACCTGGCAAGAAATGTCGATTGTAGGCTTCACCGTTCTCGAGAAATAGGCAGAAATGCAAAAGTTGTCACTGTTGCGCCCCCATCTGGCCGAGTGAGGTGTCCTTTACAGTTTAGGCAGAGGGTCAGAGCACAAATGTATCACCCAAATTTGATTTAGATTGGTCATTGAGAAGCCTGTGAAATGCCTGCTTGATTTTGATTGGCTGATGGCGGCCACTCTTTAAGGAATAATTACTGCCATTGTAGGTGACTGACCACAGGCTGCTTCCTAGTACATATCTACCAAATTTCAGTTAGATTGGCAAAGGCAGTCAGGAGATATTGCCAGTTTTTAGTTGTAGCGCCCCCTATTGACGAAATGCGGCCCGCCTCGGACCGTGTCCCCAGAATGGTGTAGGGAGGTAGCATTTCAAATTTGGTCAAGGTAGGCCAAGGCACGGCCAAGTTATAGCCGTCAGACCAAAACGGGCCAAATTTGGACATTGTTTGGGCGTGGCTAATGGCCGTAGGATATAAAAATGTCTGAATTTTGTGGATAATTCTTGATCAGCAGAGAATTCTGATTCGTCTGACACCTCATTTGTCTGATTTGGTAGGACAAGCCAGGACTTTAAGGAAAAAGTAGGATTGGCAAATTATGCAAATTAGCAAAAAATCTAAGTAGGCGGAGCTTCATAGTCCAAATGGCAAGTTGGTAGGGCTTTGCTGTCTGTATATGTAGAACAAAGAATTTCGATTGTAGGTCTAACAGGACAGGAGATATCGACCGAAACGTGTTGGGGGGCGCTAAGGCGCCCCCATCTGGCTGGCAGGACTGGGTAGGACAACCTGAGTAGTGGGTAGGAATTGACATCATCTGACCAAGTTTGGTTGGTCTAGCTCTTACAGTTTAGGCTGTACATTCAGTTTTAGGGCAGAAAAATAATAATAATAATAATAACTAGAAACTGCAGGCAGTTACTGAAGGGTCCAAAGGGTATGACAAGTAGGACAGGTAGGACAGGTAGGACAACAGATGGTTTGAGTAGAAGGTAGAAATCAGGATGGAGATTGTTGAGTGTCCGTCTAACAGGTCAGGAAATGTAGGACAGAATGTAGGACCCTGTGGTGTAGTGCCTGAACCTGACTGAATGCAATGTTTTGGTGAGATAGTCTGAGTAGTAGGTAGAAATCAGGATATAGACTAGTTAGTATCGGTCTAACAGGTCAGCAAATGCAGGACAGAATGTAGAACCCTGTGGTGGAGTGCCTTAGCCTGACTTAATACATGTTTTGGGTCAGATGGCCTGACTAGTTGGTAGATTTAGGGACCTTCATACCTGGTCTGGTAAGTGTAGATATTACATAGTTGCTTTTTTATACTGCCTGTGTAAACATAGGCTGTGTTGCATATTCTTAACAAAGTGCTGAGTTGCGGGAGTGTGACATGTAACAGCAGTAATATCATGCTGTATGCTATTCTAGGATGTATATTTAGACAGGAGAAAGGCTAAAAGTATTGAAGGCATTATTGAAATGGAGCGCTGACTCCACCTGCTGGCCAATTTATTATAAAATTGTAATTGCTGTAGTGTACACAGCCTGAAGAAAGATTAAAGTTTGAAAGATTTGTAAAAGTCAAATGGCAGGAGAATATAAGCAGATTAAAAATATGGACTTAGATGAAGGGAAAGGTGATTAATATTTTAATTTTTAAATAAACAATAAGCAGATTTCAGCTGCATTAACCAAGGTTGGTCTTAGACATATTATGACAGTGGCTGTAGTGCCCCCGTTTGACTGATTGCCACCAAACTTGGAAGGTCTTTTGCAGCTTGGCTGAGGCAGTCTAGTAACACAGCCGTGCATCAAATTTTGTGAGGATTGGATGAAGCATGCCAGAGATATAGCTATTTGAATGAAATAGGCATGGAAACAGTGTGGCCAGCAGGTGGAGTCAGCGCTCCATTTTAGAAATTGTATTCAATACTTTCAGGCCTTCTTATGTGTAAATTAAGTCTGATAATGTTCTATGAGGCAAATTGGTGAAAAATGAAAGTGAATAAAAAATATGGACTCAGGTGAAGGGAAAGGTAACAATTCTTTCAAGGTTTTATGAGAAATAAGGACATTTCAGCTGAATTTGCTAAGGTGGGTCTTAGACATATATGGACAGTGGCTGTAGCGCCCCTGTTTGACCGATTGGCACCAATATTGGAGGGTCTGTCTGAGGTCCCTTACTACATTAGGCCGTCAAATTTGATGAGGATTGGCTGAAGCACGGCTGAGATTTAGATGGTTGATTGAAATGAGCATGGATATGGTGCAGGTTTGTTGTAGCTGGTGGCCATAGCATACAGGTCAAGATATTTTTATGAATTATCCATAAGGGCAATGTCCTGATTGATGTACTACCAGAATGACCTACTTGGGCTGGATATTGTAGAAGTTACAGTAATATGTTATTTATTAAGTTATTAAACATCACAAGGGAATGAAAATGACTATCATTGGGCATTGCATATGTCTTGATTTGGCATGACTCACAGAACTGGCAGTACAAAATATTTTAACCAGTAATATGTCACTAGAACAGAAATGAGATAAATGTAAGTTGAACTGATTTTCAAGGTTTATACAGACATGTTATATTGTTGTAGCGCCCCCGTTTGACCGATCGGCACCAAATTTGGAGGGCCCTTCCGGACTACTATTCTACAGGATATATTAAAGTTTGGTGATGATTGGCTGAGGCAGGCCTGAGATATAGCTGTCTGATTGAATTGGGCATGGCACCTGTATGGTTTGTGTGTGGCTGGTGACTATACCTCATGGAAAGTTTATGATTTTTTTATGAATTATTTATTATGACTGTCTCCTGATTTAAATGATACCAGATTTGTGTAGGTTTGGTGAAAATCCTAGGAGGTTAACGAAATGTCTTGTTTTCAGACCAATATGAATTATGCAAAAACGCAAAGATGCAGAAGCAAGTTCTACATGTTGTTTGATTTGGCATGTCGTACTTAATTGACCGGGCAACAATTAGACTGCCATAACAGGATGGAGATTTAGCGTAGCTCTAATGTGACAGGAGATGTAGGGCAAACCGTAGAGGAGGATACTAAAAAGTCAGACAGAACTACAGGTCAGCAGATGTCAGACAGAACAGAACTTGTTTAGGTCAGATGGTTTGAGTAGAAGGTAGAAATCATGATGTAGATTGTTGAGTGTCGGTCTAACAGGTCAGGAAATGTAGGACAGAATGTAGAACCCTGTGGTGTAGTGCCTGAACCTGACTGAATGCATTGTTTTGGTCAGATGGTCTCAGTAGTAGGTAGAAATCAGGATATAGATTAGTTAGTATCGGTCTAACAGGTCAGCAAATGTAGGACAGAATGTAGAACCCTGTGGTGGAGTGCCTTAGCCTGACTGAATGCATGGTTTGGGTCAGATGGCCTGACTAGTTGGTAGATTTAGGGACCTTCATACCTGGTCTGGTAAGTCTAGATATTACAGAGTTTTCTTTTTTATACTGCCTGTGTAAACATAGGCTGTGTTGCATATTCTTAACAAAGTGCTGAGTTGCGTATTGTGACATGTAACAGCAGTAATATCATGCTGTATCATATTCTAGGTTATACATTTAGACAGGAGAAAGGCTAAAAGTATTGAAGGCATTATTGAAATGGAGCGCTGACTCCACCTGCTGGCCAATTTATTATAAAATTGTAATTGCTGCAGTGTACACAGCCTGAAGAAAGATTGAAGTTTGAAAGATTTGTAAAAGTCAAATGGCAGGAAAATATAAGCAGATTAAAAATATGGACTTAGATGAAGGGAAAGGTGATTAATTTTTTAATTTTTAAATAAACGATAAGCAGATTTCAGCTGCATTAACCAAGGTTGGTCTTAGACATATTACGACAGTGGCTGTAGTGCCCCCGTTTGACCGATTGCCACCAAACTTGGAAGGTCTTTCTGAAGTCTAGTAACACAGATGTGCGTCAAATTTTGTGAGGATTGGATGAAGCATGCCAGAGATATAGCTATTTTAATGAAATGGGCATGGAAACAGTGTGGCCAGCAGGTGGAGTCAGCGCTCCATTTTAGAAATTGTATTCAATACTTTCAGGCCTTCTTATGTGTAAATTAAGTCTGATAATGTTCTATGAGGCAAATCGGTGAAAAATGAAAGTGAATAAGAAATATGGACTCAGGTGAAGGGAAAGGTAACAATTCTTTCAAGGTTTTATGAGAAATAAGGACATTTCAGCTGAATTTGCTAAGGTGGGTCTTAGAAATATATGGACAGTGGCTGTAGCGCCCCCATTTGACCGATTGGAACCAAAATTGGAGGGTCTGTCTGAGGTCCCTTACTACATTAGGCCGTCAAATTTGATGAGGATTGGCTGAAGCACAGCTGAGCTTTAGATGGTTGATTGAAATGAGCATGGATATGGTGCAGGTTTGTTGTAGCTGGTGGCCATAGCGTACAGGTTAAGATATTTTTATGAATTATCCATAATGGCAATGTCCTGATTGATGTACTACCAGAATGACCTACTTGGGCTGAACATTGTAGAAGTTACAGTAATATGTTATTTATTAAGTTTTTAAACATCACAAGGGAATGAAAATGACTATCATTGGGCATTGCATATGTCTTGATTTGGCATGACTCACAGAACTGGCAGTACAAAATATTTTAACCAGTAACATGTCACTAGAACAGAAATGAGATAAATGTAAGTTGAACTGATTTTCAAGGTTTATACAGACATGTTATGTTGTTGTAGCGCCCCCGTTTGACCGATCGGCACCAAATTTGGAGGGCCCTTCCGGACTACTATTCTACAGGATATATTAAAGTTTGGTGATGATTGGCTGAGGCAGGCCTGAGATATAGCTGTCTGATTGAATTGGGCATGGCACCTGTATGGTTTGTGTGTGGCTGGTGACTATACCTCATGGAAAGTTTATGATTTTTTTATGAATTATTTATTATGACTGTCTCCTGATTTAAATGATACCAGATTTGTGTAGGTTTGGTGAAAATCCTAGGAGGTTAACGAAATGTCTTGTTTTCAGACCAATATGAATTATGCAAAAACGCAAAGATGCAGAAGCAAGTTCTACATGTTGTTTGATTTGGCATGTCGTACTGAATTGACCTGGCAAGAAATGTCGATTGTAGGCTTCACCGTTCTCGAGAAATAGGCAGAAATGCAAAAGTTGTCACTGTTGCGCCCCCATCTGGCCGAGTGAGGTGTCCTTTACAGTTTAGGCAGAGGGTCAGAGCACAAATGTATCACCCAAATTTGATTTAGATTGGTCATTGAGAAGCCTGTGAAATGCCTGCTTGATTTTGATTGGCTGATGGCGGCCACTCTTTAAGGAATAATTACTGCCATTGTAGGTGACTGACCACAGGCTGCTTCCTAGTACATATCTACCAAATTTCAGTTAGATTGGCAAAGGCAGTCAGGAGATATTGCCAGTTTTTAGTTGTAGCGCCCCCTATTGACGAAATGCGGCCCGCCTCGGACCGTGTCCCCAGAATGGTGTAGGGAGGTAGCATTTCAAATTTGGTCAAGGTAGGCCAAGGCACGGCCAAGTTATAGCCGTCAGACCAAAACGGGCCAAATTTGGACATTGTTTGGGCGTGGCTAATGGCCGTAGGATATAAAAATGTCTGAATTTTGTGGATAATTCTTGATCAGCAGAGAATTCTGATTCGTCTGACACCTCATTTGTCTGATTTGGTAGGACAAGCCAGGACTTTAAGGAAAAAGTAGGATTGGCAAATTATGCAAATTAGCAAAAAATCTAAGTAGGCGGAGCTTCATAGTCCAAATGGCAAGTTGGTAGGGCTTTGCTGTCTGTATATGTAGAACAAAGAATTTCGATTGTAGGTCTAACAGGACAGGAGATATCGACCGAAACGTGTTGGGGGGCGCTAAGGCGCCCCCATCTGGCTGGCAGGACTGGGTAGGACAACCTGAGTAGTGGGTAGGAATTGACATCATCTGACCAAGTTTGGTTGGTCTAGCTCTTACAGTTTAGGCTGTACATTCAGTTTTAGGGCAGAAAAATAATAATAATAACTAGAAACTGCAGGCAGTTACTGAAGGGTCCAAAGGGTATGACAAGTAGGACAGGTAGGACAGGTAGGACAACAGATGGTTTGAGTAGAAGGTAGAAATCAGGATGGAGATTGTTGAGTGTCCGTCTAACAGGTCAGGAAATGTAGGACAGAATGTAGGACCCTGTGGTGTAGTGCCTGAACCTGACTGAATGCAATGTTTTGGTGAGATAGTCTGAGTAGTAGGTAGAAATCAGGATATAGACTAGTTAGTATCGGTCTAACAGGTCAGCAAATGCAGGACAGAATGTAGAACCCTGTGGTGGAGTGCCTTAGCCTGACTTAATACATGTTTTGGGTCAGATGGCCTGACTAGTTGGTAGATTTAGGGACCTTCATACCTGGTCTGGTAAGTGTAGATATTACATAGTTGCTTTTTTATACTGCCTGTGTAAACATAGGCTGTGTTGCATATTCTTAACAAAGTGCTGAGTTGCGGGAGTGTGACATGTAACAGCAGTAATATCATGCTGTATGCTATTCTAGGATGTATATTTAGACAGGAGAAAGGCTAAAAGTATTGAAGGCATTATTGAAATGGAGCGCTGACTCCACCTGCTGGCCAATTTATTATAAAATTGTAATTGCTGTAGTGTACACAGCCTGAAGAAAGATTAAAGTTTGAAAGATTTGTAAAAGTCAAATGGCAGGAGAATATAAGCAGATTAAAAATATGGACTTAGATGAAGGGAAAGGTGATTAATATTTTAATTTTTAAATAAACAATAAGCAGATTTCAGCTGCATTAACCAAGGTTGGTCTTAGACATATTATGACAGTGGCTGTAGTGCCCCCGTTTGACTGATTGCCACCAAACTTGGAAGGTCTTTTGCAGCTTGGCTGAGGCAGTCTAGTAACACAGCCGTGCATCAAATTTTGTGAGGATTGGATGAAGCATGCCAGAGATATAGCTATTTGAATGAAATAGGCATGGAAACAGTGTGGCCAGCAGGTGGAGTCAGCGCTCCATTTTAGAAATTGTATTCAATACTTTCAGGCCTTCTTATGTGTAAATTAAGTCTGATAATGTTCTATGAGGCAAATTGGTGAAAAATGAAAGTGAATAAAAAATATGGACTCAGGTGAAGGGAAAGGTAACAATTCTTTCAAGGTTTTATGAGAAATAAGGACATTTCAGCTGAATTTGCTAAGGTGGGTCTTAGACATATATGGACAGTGGCTGTAGCGCCCCTGTTTGACCGATTGGCACCAATATTGGAGGGTCTGTCTGAGGTCCCTTACTACATTAGGCCGTCAAATTTGATGAGGATTGGCTGAAGCACGGCTGAGATTTAGATGGTTGATTGAAATGAGCATGGATATGGTGCAGGTTTGTTGTAGCTGGTGGCCATAGCATACAGGTCAAGATATTTTTATGAATTATCCATAAGGGCAATGTCCTGATTGATGTACTACCAGAATGACCTACTTGGGCTGGATATTGTAGAAGTTACAGTAATATGTTATTTATTAAGTTATTAAACATCACAAGGGAATGAAAATGACTATCATTGGGCATTGCATATGTCTTGATTTGGCATGACTCACAGAACTGGCAGTACAAAATATTTTAACCAGTAATATGTCACTAGAACAGAAATGAGATAAATGTAAGTTGAACTGATTTTCAAGGTTTATACAGACATGTTATATTGTTGTAGCGCCCCCGTTTGACCGATCGGCACCAAATTTGGAGGGCCCTTCCGGACTACTATTCTACAGGATATATTAAAGTTTGGTGATGATTGGCTGAGGCAGGCCTGAGATATAGCTGTCTGATTGAATTGGGCATGGCACCTGTATGGTTTGTGTGTGGCTGGTGTCTATACCTCATGGAAAGTTTATGATTTTTTTATGAATTATTTATTATGACTGTCTCCTGATTTAAATGATACCAGATTTGTGTAGGTTTGGTGAAAATCCTAGGAGGTTAACGAAATGTCTTGTTTTCAGACCAATATGAATTATGCAAAAACGCAAAGATGCAGAAGCAAGTTCTACATGTTGTTTGATTTGGCATGTCGTACTTAATTGACCGGGCAACAATTAGACTGCCATAACAGGATGGAGATTTAGCGTAGCTCTAATGTGACAGGAGATGTAGGGCAAACCGTAGAGGAGGATACTAAAAAGTCAGACAGAACTACAGGTCAGCAGATGTCAGACAGAACAGAACTTGTTTAGGTCAGATGGTTTGAGTAGAAGGTAGAAATCATGATGTAGATTGTTGAGTGTCGGTCTAACAGGTCAGGAAATGTAGGACAGAATGTAGAACCCTGTGGTGTAGTGCCTGAACCTGACTGAATGCATTGTTTTGGTCAGATGGTCTCAGTAGTAGGTAGAAATCAGGATATAGATTAGTTAGTATCGGTCTAACAGGTCAGCAAATGTAGGACAGAATGTAGAACCCTGTGGTGGAGTGCCTTAGCCTGACTGAATGCATGGTTTGGGTCAGATGGCCTGACTAGTTGGTAGATTTAGGGACCTTCATACCTGGTCTGGTAAGTCTAGATATTACAGAGTTTTCTTTTTTATACTGCCTGTGTAAACATAGGCTGTGTTGCATATTCTTAACAAAGTGCTGAGTTGCGTATTGTGACATGTAACAGCAGTAATATCATGCTGTATCATATTCTAGGTTATACATTTAGACAGGAGAAAGGCTAAAAGTATTGAAGGCATTATTGAAATGGAGCGCTGACTCCACCTGCTGGCCAATTTATTATAAAATTGTAATTGCTGCAGTGTACACAGCCTGAAGAAAGATTGAAGTTTGAAAGATTTGTAAAAGTCAAATGGCAGGAAAATATAAGCAGATTAAAAATATGGACTTAGATGAAGGGAAAGGTGATTAATTTTTTAATTTTTAAATAAACGATAAGCAGATTTCAGCTGCATTAACCAAGGTTGGTCTTAGACATATTAGGACAGTGGCTGTAGTGCCCCCGTTTGACCGATTGCCACCAAACTTGGAAGGTCTTTCTGAAGTCTAGTAACACAGATGTGCGTCAAATTTTGTGAGGATTGGATGAAGCATGCCAGAGATATAGCTATTTTAATGAAATGGGCATGGAAACAGTGTGGCCAGCAGGTGGAGTCAGCGCTCCATTTTAGAAATTGTATTCAATACTTTCAGGCCTTCTTATGTGTAAATTAAGTCTGATAATGTTCTATGAGGCAAATCGGTGAAAAATGAAAGTGAATAAGAAATATGGACTCAGGTGAAGGGAAAGGTAACAATTCTTTCAAGGTTTTATGAGAAATAAGGACATTTCAGCTGAATTTGCTAAGGTGGGTCTTAGAAATATATGGACAGTGGCTGTAGCGCCCCCATTTGACCGATTGGAACCAAAATTGGAGGGTCTGTCTGAGGTCCCTTACTACATTAGGCCGTCAAATTTGATGAGGATTGGCTGAAGCACAGCTGAGCTTTAGATGGTTGATTGAAATGAGCATGGATATGGTGCAGGTTTGTTGTAGCTGGTGGCCATAGCGTACAGGTTAAGATATTTTTATGAATTATCCATAATGGCAATGTCCTGATTGATGTACTACCAGAATGACCTACTTGGGCTGAACATTGTAGAAGTTACAGTAATATGTTATTTATTAAGTTTTTAAACATCACAAGGGAATGAAAATGACTATCATTGGGCATTGCATATGTCTTGATTTGGCATGACTCACAGAACTGGCAGTACAAAATATTTTAACCAGTAACATGTCACTAGAACAGAAATGAGATAAATGTAAGTTGAACTGATTTTCAAGGTTTATACAGACATGTTATGTTGTTGTAGCGCCCCCGTTTGACCGATCGGCACCAAATTTGGAGGGCCCTTCCGGACTACTATTCTACAGGATATATTAAAGTTTGGTGATGATTGGCTGAGGCAGGCCTGAGATATAGCTGTCTGATTGAATTGGGCATGGCACCTGTATGGTTTGTGTGTGGCTGGTGACTATACCTCATGGAAAGTTTATGATTTTTTTATGAATTATTTATTATGACTGTCTCCTGATTTAAATGATACCAGATTTGTGTAGGTTTGGTGAAAATCCTAGGAGGTTAACGAAATGTCTTGTTTTCAGACCAATATGAATTATGCAAAAACGCAAAGATGCAGAAGCAAGTTCTACATGTTGTTTGATTTGGCATGTCGTACTGAATTGACCTGGCAAGAAATGTCGATTGTAGGCTTCACCGTTCTCGAGAAATAGGCAGAAATGCAAAAGTTGTCACTGTTGCGCCCCCATCTGGCCGAGTGAGGTGTCCTTTACAGTTTAGGCAGAGGGTCAGAGCACAAATGTATCACCCAAATTTGATTTAGATTGGTCATTGAGAAGCCTGTGAAATGCCTGCTTGATTTTGATTGGCTGATGGCGGCCACTCTTTAAGGAATAATTACTGCCATTGTAGGTGACTGACCACAGGCTGCTTCCTAGTACATATCTACCAAATTTCAGTTAGATTGGCAAAGGCAGTCAGGAGATATTGCCAGTTTTTAGTTGTAGCGCCCCCTATTGACGAAATGCGGCCCGCCTCGGACCGTGTCCCCAGAATGGTGTAGGGAGGTAGCATTTCAAATTTGGTCAAGGTAGGCCAAGGCACGGCCAAGTTATAGCCGTCAGACCAAAACGGGCCAAATTTGGACATTGTTTGGGCGTGGCTAATGGCCGTAGGATATAAAAATGTCTGAATTTTGTGGATAATTCTTGATCAGCAGAGAATTCTGATTCGTCTGACACCTCATTTGTCTGATTTGGTAGGACAAGCCAGGACTTTAAGGAAAAAGTAGGATTGGCAAATTATGCAAATTAGCAAAAAATCTAAGTAGGCGGAGCTTCATAGTCCAAATGGCAAGTTGGTAGGGCTTTGCTGTCTGTATATGTAGAACAAAGAATTTCGATTGTAGGTCTAACAGGACAGGAGATATCGACCGAAACGTGTTGGGGGGCGCTAAGGCGCCCCCATCTGGCTGGCAGGACTGGGTAGGACAACCTGAGTAGTGGGTAGGAATTGACATCATCTGACCAAGTTTGGTTGGTCTAGCTCTTACAGTTTAGGCTGTACATTCAGTTTTAGGGCAGAAAAATAATAATAATAATAATAATAATAATAATCCTAAGAAAAACAATAATGGTCCATAAGGACTTCGTCCTTTGGACCCTTAATAATAATAATAATAATCCTAAGAAAAACAATAATGGTCCATAAGGACTTCGTCCTTTGGACCCTTAATTAAATGTTTAAATAAACAATAAGGAGATGTCAGCTGCATTAACCAAGGTTGTTAGACATATTACGACAGTGGCTAAATTGTAAATGAAGTATAGACTGTAACTGATGGCCAATGCATAGAAATCGTCAGAAATAAGGAACATGGTAGATGAGAAAGAACGGACATGTGGTGACCAGCTTTTGGGAAAAATTGAAATTGCTGTAGTGTACATCACTGAAGTTTGATAGATTTCTAAAAGTCAAATGGCAGGAAAATGAAAGTAATTTTATAATATTGACTGAGATGAAGGGAAAGTTGATTAATATTTAAATATTTGATGACAGATAAATAATTTTCAGCTGCATTAACTAAGGTTGATCTTAGACATATTATGACAGTAGCTAAATTGTAAATGAAGTACAGACTGTAACTGATGGCCAATTAATTTAAATAGTCAGAGAATAGGAAATGATACTATGAGATGATGATACGTAACATTTTAACATTACCGTAGAAATGTTCATCAAGGTACGATAAAGGGAAAATGGTAGATGAGAAACAGAAGGGAAATGTGGTGACTAGCTGTTCAAAGAAATGGCAATTGCTGCAGTGTACATCACTGAAGTTTGATAGATTTCTAAAAGGTAAATGCCAGGAATATATAAGCAAATTAAAAACATAGACTTAGATGAAGGGAAAGTTGATTAATATTTTAATGTTTAAATAAACAATAAGGAGATGTCAGCTGCATTAACACAGTTTTAGACATATTTCGACAGTGGCAGTAGCGCCCCCGTTTAACCGAATGTCAGCAAAGTTTGATGGTCTATTCGTAGTCCAGTGCTATAGAACTCAGTCAAATTTTATGAGAATTAGATGAAGTATGAATGAGATTTAGCAGACTAAACAAATTCGGAATGGAAATAGTGTTGCTAGCAGGTGCAGTTAGCACATTTGATAAATGGTAGCATGCAGTCCCTGGTGTGGCAGCTTGACTACTGCCATTAGCAGAAGCAGCCTTAGTACAACAATATATGATATAATAAAGAACCTTTTGGTGAAGTGCCTCAGCCCAAAAGAATGTGTGGTTTGTGTCAGATGATCTAAGTAGACAGTAAAAATAGGCACCTGCATACCTAATATTTTAAGTCTAGATCATACAAGTTAAGCTTACTTTATAGTACCTCAGTGAACTAATGCTGTCTTGTATATTTAAAAAACAACAGTGGCTTACTACATTTGTAAAGTATTCTTCTAGACATGAGAAGCCCTGAAATAATTTAATGGCATTAATGAAATAGAGGACGAACTCCACCTGCTGGCGAATCTATAAAAAAAAATCTAAAAATGTGCAATATAAATAGAGCACCATCTCCACCTACTGGCCAATTTAATACAAAAAAGCGAAAAGTCTGCAATATATAATGCCTGGCTTATAAATAAAATCTGATAATTTTCTATAAGTCAAATAGCAGAAAAATGAAAGGAGCTTAAAAATATGGACTGAGGTGAAGGGAAAGTTAATTACTTGAAACTATTATGTAGGATGTTTCAGCTGAATTAGCCAAGGTAGGTATTATACATACTAGGACAGTGGCTGTACTGCTCCAGATTGACTGATCGCCACCAAACTTGGAAGATCTGTCTGTAGTCCAGTCATACAGAACAGAATCAAATTTTGTAAGGATCGGATGAAGCATGCCTGAGATTTAGCTGTTTGAATGAAATGGGAATGGAAATGTTGTGGCCAGCAGGTGGAGTCAGCGCTCCATTTTAGAAATGATATTAAATGCTTTCTGACCTTCTCATTTGTAAATGAAGTCTGATAATGTTGTATAAGGCAAATTGGTGAAAAATGAAAGGAAATTAAAAATATGGACTCAGCTGAAGGGAAAGGTAACAATTATTTGAAGGTTTCATGAGGAATAAGGACATTTCAGCTGAATCTGCTAAGGTGGGTCTTACACATATATGGACAGTGGCTGTCACGCCCCCATTTGACCGATCAGCACCAAATTTGGAAGGTCTGTTTGAGGTCCAGTGCTACATTAGTGGGTCAAATTTGGTGATGATCAGACGAAGTCTGCCTCAGATTTAGCTGTTTGATTGAAATGAGCATGGAAATGCTGTAGTTTCAGTGTGGCTGGTGGCTATACTGTACAGGCAAGTGAAGTTATCTTTATAAATTATACATATGGGCAGTGTCCTGATTTTTCTACTACCAGATTGACCTACTTAGGATGGAGATTGCAGGAGTTACAGTAATATGTTATTTATTAAGTTTTTAAATATGATAAGGGAATGCAAATGACTATCATGGGACATTGCATATTTCTTGATTTGACATGACTCACAGAACTTGCAGGGCAAAAGATTTTAACCAGTAATATGTCACTGGATCAAAAATGAGATAAATGTAAGTTGAGCTGATTTTGCAGTTTATACAGTGATGTTATATTGCTGTAGCACCCCTGTTTGACTGATCGGCACCAAATTTGGAGGGCCCTTCTCCAGTAATATCCTACATTATATATTTAAGTTTGATGATGATTGGTTGAGGCAGGCCTGAGATATAGCTGTCTGATTGAAATGGGTGTGGCACCACTATGGTTTGGGTGTGGCTGGTGGCCATACCTCATGGAAAGTTTATGATTTTTTTAATAATTTTATATAGGGACTGTCTCCTAATTTAAATGATACCAGATTTGTGTAGGTTTGGTGAAAATCCTAGGAGGATAAGAAAAAAGTACTGTTTTAAGACTTTTACAAAATAGGCAAAAATGGCAAGAGATATGATGAAGTTCTTTATACCATTAAATTTGTCATGAGCTAGTGGATAGCTTAAGCAACAATTGTCAATTTTATAATTAACAGTTCAGGAGAAATAGGCAGATATGTGCTGTAGCGCCCCCATATGGCAGACTGACATGTCCTTTACAGGGTGGGCTCAGGGTCAGAGAACAAATATACAAACCAAATTTGGTTTGGATTGGTCATTGTTTAGCCAGTCAAATGGCTGCTTGATTTTGATTGGCTAATGGTGGCCAGGATTTTGCAACTAATGACTGCCATGATACATGTCTGACCTCAGGCTTGGACATAGTACAAATCTGCCAAATTTCAATTAGATTGGTCAAGGCAGTCAGGAGATATTGGCAGTTTTTAGTTGTAGCGCCCCCTATGGACGAAATGGGGCCAGCTTTATATCTACTCCCCAGAATGGCGCTGGGAGGTACGATTTCAAATTTGGTTAAGATCGGCTAAAGCAGGGCCAACTTATAGCAGTCAGACTGAAACTGGCCAAATTTAGGTGCAGTTTGGGCATGGCTGAAGGCCATATGATACAGAAATGTTATGATTATTTTTAATAAGTCTTGACCAGCTCAGAGAACTGATTGGTTTGACACCTCATATGTCTGATTTGGACAGACGGGGTAGGACTTGAGGGCAGAAGTAGGATTTGCAAATTATGCAAATTAGCAAAAAATCTAAGTAGGCGGAGCTTCATAGTCCAAATGGCAAGATGGTAGAGCAAAGCTGTCTGTATCAGCAGAAAAAATCATTTCTATTGTAGGACTAATAGGACAGGAGATATGGACTGAAACGCATTGGGGGGCGCTAGAGCGCCCCCATCTGGCTGACAGGCCTGGGTCGGAGAATCTGAGTAGCGGGTAGAAATTGACATCATATTACCAAGTTTGGTTGGTCTAGCTCTTACGGTTTAGGCTGTACATTCAGTTTTAGGGCGCGAAAAATAATAATAATAATAATAATAAAAGAGAAAAATCCTAAGAAAAACAATAATGGTCCATAAGCATTTCATGCTTTGGACCCTTAACTAGAAACTGCAGGCAGTTACTGAAGGGTCCAAAGGGTATGACAAGTAGGACAGGTAGGACAGGTAGGACAACAGATGGTTTGAGTAGAAGGTAGAAATCAGGATGGAGATTGTTGAGTGTCCGTCTAACAGGTCAGGAAATGTAGGACAGAATGTAGGACCCTGTGGTGTAGTGCCTGAACCTGACTGAATGCAATGTTTTGGTGAGATAGTCTGAGTAGTAGGTAGAAATCAGGATATAGACTAGTTAGTATCGGTCTAACAGGTCAGCAAATGCAGGACAGAATGTAGAACCCTGTGGTGGAGTGCCTTAGCCTGACTTAATACATGTTTTGGGTCAGATGGCCTGACTAGTTGGTAGATTTAGGGACCTTCATACCTGGTCTGGTAAGTGTAGATATTACATAGTTGCTTTTTTATACTGCCTGTGTAAACATAGGCTGTGTTGCATATTCTTAACAAAGTGCTGAGTTGCGGGAGTGTGACATGTAACAGCAGTAATATCATGCTGTATGCTATTCTAGGATGTATATTTAGACAGGAGAAAGGCTAAAAGTATTGAAGGCATTATTGAAATGGAGCGCTGACTCCACCTGCTGGCCAATTTATTATAAAATTGTAATTGCTGTAGTCTACACAGCCTGAAGAAAGATTAAAGTTTGAAAGATTTGTAAAAGTCAAATGGCAGGAGAATATAAGCAGATTAAAAATATGGACTTAGATGAAGGGAAAGGTGATTAATATTTTAATTTTTAAATAAACAATAAGCAGATTTCAGCTGCATTAACCAAGGTTGGTCTTAGACATATTATGACAGTGGCTGTAGTGCCCCCGTTTGACTGATTGCCACCAAACTTGGAAGGTCTTTTGCAGCTTGGCTGAGGCAGTCTAGTAACACAGCCGTGCATCAAATTTTGTGAGGATTGGATGAAGCATGCCAGAGATATAGCTATTTGAATGAAATAGGCATGGAAACAGTGTGGCCAGCAGGTGGAGTCAGCGCTCCATTTTAGAAATTGTATTCAATACTTTCAGGCCTTCTTATGTGTAAATTAAGTCTGATAATGTTCTATGAGGCAAATTGGTGAAAAATGAAAGTGAATAAAAAATATGGACTCAGGTGAAGGGAAAGGTAACAATTCTTTCAAGGTTTTATGAGAAATAAGGACATTTCAGCTGAATTTGCTAAGGTGGGTCTTAGACATATATGGACAGTGGCTGTAGCGCCCCTGTTTGACCGATTGGCACCAATATTGGAGGGTCTGTCTGAGGTCCCTTACTACATTAGGCCGTCAAATTTGATGAGGATTGGCTGAAGCACGGCTGAGATTTAGATGGTTGATTGAAATGAGCATGGATATGGTGCAGGTTTGTTGTAGCTGGTGGCCATAGCATACAGGTCAAGATATTTTTATGAATTATCCATAAGGGCAATGTCCTGATTGATGTACTACCAGAATGACCTACTTGGGCTGGATATTGTAGAAGTTACAGTAATATGTTATTTATTAAGTTATTAAACATCACAAGGGAATGAAAATGACTATCATTGGGCATTGCATATGTCTTGATTTGGCATGACTCACAGAACTGGCAGTACAAAATATTTTAACCAGTAATATGTCACTAGAACAGAAATGAGATAAATGTAAGTTGAACTGATTTTCAAGGTTTATACAGACATGTTATATTGTTGTAGCGCCCCCGTTTGACCGATCGGCACCAAATTTGGAGGGCCCTTCCGGACTACTATTCTACAGGATATATTAAAGTTTGGTGATGATTGGCTGAGGCAGGCCTGAGATATAGCTGTCTGATTGAATTGGGCATGGCACCTGTATGGTTTGTGTGTGGCTGGTGACTATACCTCATGGAAAGTTTATGATTTTTTTATGAATTATTTATTATGACTGTCTCCTGATTTAAATGATACCAGATTTGTGTAGGTTTGGTGAAAATCCTAGGAGGTTAACGAAATGTCTTGTTTTCAGACCAATATGAATTATGCAAAAATGCAAAGATGCAGAAGCAAGTTCTACATGTTGTTTGATTTGGCATGTCGTACTTAATTGACCGGGCAACAATTAGACTGCCATAACAGGATGGAGATTTAGCGTAGCTCTAATGTGACAGGAGATGTAGGGCAAACCGTAGAGGAGGATACTAAAAAGTCAGACAGAACTACAGGTCAGCAGATGTCAGACAGAACAGAACTTGTTTAGGTCAGATGGTTTGAGTAGAAGGTAGAAATCATGATGTAGATTGTTGAGTGTCGGTCTAACAGGTCAGGAAATGTAGGACAGAATGTAGAACCCTGTGGTGTAGTGCCTGAACCTGACTGAATGCATTGTTTTGGTCAGATGGTCTCAGTAGTAGGTAGAAATCAGGATATAGATTAGTTAGTATCGGTCTAACAGGTCAGCAAATGTAGGACAGAATGTAGAACCCTGTGGTGGAGTGCCTTAGCCTGACTGAATGCATGGTTTGGGTCAGATGGCCTGACTAGTTGGTAGATTTAGGGACCTTCATACCTGGTCTGGTAAGTCTAGATATTACAGAGTTTTCTTTTTTATACTGCCTGTGTAAACATAGGCTGTGTTGCATATTCTTAACAAAGTGCTGAGTTGCGTATTGTGACATGTAACAGCAGTAATATCATGCTGTATCATATTCTAGGTTATACATTTAGACAGGAGAAAGGCTAAAAGTATTGAAGGCATTATTGAAATGGAGCGCTGACTCCACCTGCTGGCCAATTTATTATAAAATTGTAATTGCTGTAGTGTACACAGCCTGAAGAAAGATTAAAGTTTGAAAGATTTGTAAAAGTCAAATGGCAGGAGAATATAAGCAGATTAAAAATATGGACTTAGATGAAGGGAAAGGTGATTAATATTTTAATTTTTAAATAAACAATAAGCAGATTTCAGCTGCATTAACCAAGGTTGGTCTTAGACATATTATGACAGTGGCTGTAGTGCCCCCGTTTGACTGATTGCCACCAAACTTGGAAGGTCTTTTGCAGCTTGGCTGAGGCAGTCTAGTAACACAGCCGTGCATCAAATTTTGTGAGGATTGGATGAAGCATGCCAGAGATATAGCTATTTGAATGAAATAGGCATGGAAACAGTGTGGCCAGCAGGTGGAGTCAGCGCTCCATTTTAGAAATTGTATTCAATACTTTCAGGCCTTCTTATGTGTAAATTAAGTCTGATAATGTTCTATGAGGCAAATTGGTGAAAAATGAAAGTGAATAAAAAATATGGACTCAGGTGAAGGGAAAGGTAACAATTCTTTCAAGGTTTTATGAGAAATAAGGACATTTCAGCTGAATTTGCTAAGGTGGGTCTTAGACATATATGGACAGTGGCTGTAGCGCCCCTGTTTGACCGATTGGCACCAATATTGGAGGGTCTGTCTGAGGTCCCTTACTACATTAGGCCGTCAAATTTGATGAGGATTGGCTGAAGCACGGCTGAGATTTAGATGGTTGATTGAAATGAGCATGGATATGGTGCAGGTTTGTTGTAGCTGGTGGCCATAGCATACAGGTCAAGATATTTTTATGAATTATCCATAAGGGCAATGTCCTGATTGATGTACTA
This sequence comes from Paramormyrops kingsleyae, assembly GCF_048594095.1. NCBI lineage: Eukaryota > Metazoa > Chordata > Actinopteri > Osteoglossiformes > Mormyridae > Paramormyrops > Paramormyrops kingsleyae. The sequence goes on along the minus strand of NC_132808.1, from coordinate 1,986,126 downwards.
CCAGAATGACCTACTTGGGCTGGATATTGTAGAAGTTACAGTAATATGTTATTTATTAAGTTATTAAACATCACAAGGGAATGAAAATGACTATCATTGGGCATTGCATATGTCTTGATTTGGCATGACTCACAGAACTGGCAGTACAAAATATTTTAACCAGTAATATGTCACTAGAACAGAAATGAGATAAATGTAAGTTGAACTGATTTTCAAGGTTTATACAGACATGTTATATTGTTGTAGCGCCCCCGTTTGACCGATCGGCACCAAATTTGGAGGGCCCTTCCGGACTACTATTCTACAGGATATATTAAAGTTTGGTGATGATTGGCTGAGGCAGGCCTGAGATATAGCTGTCTGATTGAATTGGGCATGGCACCTGTATGGTTTGTGTGTGGCTGGTGACTATACCTCATGGAAAGTTTATGATTTTTTTATGAATTATTTATTATGACTGTCTCCTGATTTAAATGATACCAGATTTGTGTAGGTTTGGTGAAAATCCTAGGAGGTTAACGAAATGTCTTGTTTTCAGACCAATATGAATTATGCAAAAACGCAAAGATGCAGAAGCAAGTTCTACATGTTGTTTGATTTGGCATGTCGTACTTAATTGACCGGGCAACAATTAGACTGCCATAACAGGATGGAGATTTAGCGTAGCTCTAATGTGACAGGAGATGTAGGGCAAACCGTAGAGGAGGATACTAAAAAGTCAGACAGAACTACAGGTCAGCAGATGTCAGACAGAACAGAACTTGTTTAGGTCAGATGGTTTGAGTAGAAGGTAGAAATCATGATGTAGATTGTTGAGTGTCGGTCTAACAGGTCAGGAAATGTAGGACAGAATGTAGAACCCTGTGGTGTAGTGCCTGAACCTGACTGAATGCATTGTTTTGGTCAGATGGTCTCAGTAGTAGGTAGAAATCAGGATATAGATTAGTTAGTATCGGTCTAACAGGTCAGCAAATGTAGGACAGAATGTAGAACCCTGTGGTGGAGTGCCTTAGCCTGACTGAATGCATGGTTTGGGTCAGATGGCCTGACTAGTTGGTAGATTTAGGGACCTTCATACCTGGTCTGGTAAGTCTAGATATTACAGAGTTTTCTTTTTTATACTGCCTGTGTAAACATAGGCTGTGTTGCATATTCTTAACAAAGTGCTGAGTTGCGTATTGTGACATGTAACAGCAGTAATATCATGCTGTATCATATTCTAGGTTATACATTTAGACAGGAGAAAGGCTAAAAGTATTGAAGGCATTATTGAAATGGAGCGCTGACTCCACCTGCTGGCCAATTTATTATAAAATTGTAATTGCTGCAGTGTACACAGCCTGAAGAAAGATTGAAGTTTGAAAGATTTGTAAAAGTCAAATGGCAGGAAAATATAAGCAGATTAAAAATATGGACTTAGATGAAGGGAAAGGTGATTAATTTTTTAATTTTTAAATAAACGATAAGCAGATTTCAGCTGCATTAACCAAGGTTGGTCTTAGACATATTAGGACAGTGGCTGTAGTGCCCCCGTTTGACCGATTGCCACCAAACTTGGAAGGTCTTTCTGAAGTCTAGTAACACAGATGTGCGTCAAATTTTGTGAGGATTGGATGAAGCATGCCAGAGATATAGCTATTTTAATAAAATGGGCATGGAAACAGTGTGGCCAGCAGGTGGAGTCAGCGCTCCATTTTAGAAATTGTATTCAATACTTTCAGGCCTTCTTATGTGTAAATTAAGTCTGATAATGTTCTATGAGGCAAATCGGTGAAAAATGAAAGTGAATAAGAAATATGGACTCAGGTGAAGGGAAAGGTAACAATTCTTTCAAGGTTTTATGAGAAATAAGGACATTTCAGCTGAATTTGCTAAGGTGGGTCTTAGAAATATATGGACAGTGGCTGTAGCGCCCCCATTTGACCGATTGGAACCAAAATTGGAGGGTCTGTCTGAGGTCCCTTACTACATTAGGCCGTCAAATTTGATGAGGATTGGCTGAAGCACAGCTGAGCTTTAGATGGTTGATTGAAATGAGCATGGATATGGTGCAGGTTTGTTGTAGCTGGTGGCCATAGCGTACAGGTTAAGATATTTTTATGAATTATCCATAATGGCAATGTCCTGATTGATGTACTACCAGAATGACCTACTTGGGCTGAACATTGTAGAAGTTACAGTAATATGTTATTTATTAAGTTTTTAAACATCACAAGGGAATGAAAATGACTATCATTGGGCATTGCATATGTCTTGATTTGGCATGACTCACAGAACTGGCAGTACAAAATATTTTAACCAGTAACATGTCACTAGAACAGAAATGAGATAAATGTAAGTTGAACTGATTTTCAAGGTTTATACAGACATGTTATGTTGTTGTAGCGCCCCCGTTTGACCGATCGGCACCAAATTTGGAGGGCCCTTCCGGACTACTATTCTACAGGATATATTAAAGTTTGGTGATGATTGGCTGAGGCAGGCCTGAGATATAGCTGTCTGATTGAATTGGGCATGGCACCTGTATGGTTTGTGTGTGGCTGGTGACTATACCTCATGGAAAGTTTATGATTTTTTTATGAATTATTTATTATGACTGTCTCCTGATTTAAATGATACCAGATTTGTGTAGGTTTGGTGAAAATCCTAGGAGGTTAACGAAATGTCTTGTTTTCAGACCAATATGAATTATGCAAAAACGCAAAGATGCAGAAGCAAGTTCTACATGTTGTTTGATTTGGCATGTCGTACTGAATTGACCTGGCAAGAAATGTCGATTGTAGGCTTCACCGTTCTCGAGAAATAGGCAGAAATGCAAAAGTTGTCACTGTTGCGCCCCCATCTGGCCGAGTGAGGTGTCCTTTACAGTTTAGGCAGAGGGTCAGAGCACAAATGTATCACCCAAATTTGATTTAGATTGGTCATTGAGAAGCCTGTGAAATGCCTGCTTGATTTTGATTGGCTGATGGCGGCCACTCTTTAAGGAATAATTACTGCCATTGTAGGTGACTGACCACAGGCTGCTTCCTAGTACATATCTACCAAATTTCAGTTAGATTGGCAAAGGCAGTCAGGAGATATTGCCAGTTTTTAGTTGTAGCGCCCCCTATTGACGAAATGCGGCCCGCCTCGGACCGTGTCCCCAGAATGGTGTAGGGAGGTAGCATTTCAAATTTGGTCAAGGTAGGCCAAGGCACGGCCAAGTTATAGCCGTCAGACCAAAACGGGCCAAATTTGGACATTGTTTGGGCGTGGCTAATGGCCGTAGGATATAAAAATGTCTGAATTTTGTGGATAATTCTTGATCAGCAGAGAATTCTGATTCGTCTGACACCTCATTTGTCTGATTTGGTAGGACAAGCCAGGACTTTAAGGAAAAAGTAGGATTGGCAAATTATGCAAATTAGCAAAAAATCTAAGTAGGCGGAGCTTCATAGTCCAAATGGCAAGTTGGTAGGGCTTTGCTGTCTGTATATGTAGAACAAAGAATTTCGATTGTAGGTCTAACAGGACAGGAGATATCGACCGAAACGTGTTGGGGGGCGCTAAGGCGCCCCCATCTGGCTGGCAGGACTGGGTAGGACAACCTGAGTAGTGGGTAGGAATTGACATCATCTGACCAAGTTTGGTTGGTCTAGCTCTTACAGTTTAGGCTGTACATTCAGTTTTAGGGCAGAAAAATAATAATAATAATAATAACTAGAAACTGCAAGCAGTTACGAAAGGGTCCAAAGCGTAGGATGATCGGACTGGTAGGACAGTAGAGGAATAAGGGCAGAGATCCGGCGGCCATGGTAGTAGACAGTCAGAAAGAATTAGTCAGCCATAACATGATGGAGATTCAGCGTAGGTCTAATGAGATATGACTATATATGTTCCTGGATTTGGCATGACATTGTGAATTTGACTGACAATAAAATTTAAGTGTAGAACAAGTAGGTCAGGAGATATCAACCAAAACATGTTGTGGGGCGCAACGGCGCCCCCCTCTGACTGACTGGGATGGGTCGGAGAGGCTAAGTAGTGGGTAGGAATAGGAATCTTATTGCCAAATTTGGTCGGCCTAGGACTTACGGTTTAGGCTGGGCATTCAGTTTTAGGGAAGAAAAATAATTATAATCGAACCCTCCGGAGTAGTGCATAAGCCTGTCTTAATGGCTGGGTTAATAACAAAAATAGAAGCTTCATTGACCTTCATGTGGAAAACGCCTTTACATCTCCACAGCTTGCTTTACGGAGAGCATGCTGTGCACATCGGGCTGCCTAGCTCAAGTACCCACCGAAGCTGGGTTCGAACCAGCGACCCTCTGATTACAAGCATACAAGTTTAGCCCACTGAGCCACCCACTGCTGTGAGTAAAACGGGTGGGATCAGTAGACACCTTCCTACCTGATTTGGAAACTGATTTTACCTCAATGAGCCTAGGTGGGTCTTAGATGTATATAGACAGTGGCGTAGCGCTCCTGATTGACCGATTGACACGAAATTTGGACGGTCTCTCTGTGGTACAGTCCTACATCAGTGAGCCAACTGTTGTAATGATTGGCTGAAGCATCCCTAAGATATAGCTGTCTGATTGAAATGGGCAAGACACCAGTACAGTCAGGGTGTGGCTGGTGGCTGTATCTTACCGAAAGTCTAAGATTTTTCAGTAAATCTTTAAAAGGACTGTCTCCTGATTTGAATGACACCAGATTTATGGATGTTAGTCGAAAATCCTAGGAGGTTAACAAAAAAACCTGTTTTCAAAACATCTGTAAATCATGCAAGAAGGCAAAGATGTAGAACCAAGATCTATATGCAGTTTGATTCGTCAGGACATAGTGAATTGGACTGGCAATAAATTTCAACTGTAGGCTTGACAGGTCTGGAGATATAGGCAGAAATGCAAATCGGGGTGCTGTAGCGCCCCCATCTGACTGACTGGGACGGGTCAGTGGGACTGAGTAGTGGGTAGGAATAGTAATCTTGTTGCCAAATTTGGTCAGTCTAGGACTTAAGGTTTAGGCTGGGCATTCAGTTTTAGGGAAGAAAAATAATCATTGTTCAACCCTCTGGAGTAGTGCCTGAGCACGTCTAAATTAACAATAATATAAGCTTCATTGATCATCGTGGGGAAAACGCCTTCACATATCCCCAGCTCACTTCACGGAGGGTATGCTGTGCACATCGGGCTGCCTAGCTCAAGGACCCACCTAAGCTGGGTTCGAACCTGCGACCCTCTGATTACAAGCATACAAGTTTAGCCCACTGAGCCACCCGCTGCTGTTGGTAAAACTGGAGAGATCACTGGACACCTTCCTACCTGATCTGGAAACTCATTGTACCTCAATGAGCCTAGGTGGGTCTTAGATGTATATAGACAGTGGCGTAGCGCTCCTGATTGACCGATCGACACGAAATTTGGAGGGTCTCTCTGTGGTACAGTCCTACATCAGTGAGCCAAATTTTGTAATGATTGGCTGAAGAATTCCTGAGATATAGCTGTCTGATTGAAATGGGCAAGACATCAGTACAGTCAGGGTGTGGCTGGTGGCTGTATCTTACCGAAAGTTTAAGTTTTTTCTGTAAATCTTTAAAAGGACTGTCTCCTGATTTGAATGACATCAGATTTATGGATGTTAGGCGAAAATCCTAGGAGGTTAACAAAAAAACCTGTTTTCAAAACATCTGTAAATCATGCAAGAAGGCAAAGATGTAGAACCAAGATCTATATGCAGTTTGATTTGTCAGGACATAGTGAATTGGACTGGCAATAAATTTCAACTGTAGGCTTGACAGGTCTGTAGATATAGGCAGAAATGCAAATCGGGGTGCTGTAGCGCCCCCATCTGACTGACTGGGATGGGTCAGTGGGACTTAGTAGTGGGTAGGAATAGGAATCTTGTTGCCAAATTTGGTCAGTCTAGGACTTACGGTTTAGGCTGGGCATTCAGTTTTAAGGAAGAAAAATAATTATTGTTCAACCCTCTGAAGTAGTGCCTGAGCATGTCTAACTTAAGAATAATATAAGCTTCATTGATCATCGTGGGGAAAACGCCTTCACGTCTCCCCAGCTCACTTCACGGAGGGTATGCTGTGCACATCGGGCTGCCTAGCTCGAGTACCCACCGAAGCTGGGTTCGAACCTGCGACCCTCTGATTACAAGCATACAAGTTTAGCCCACTGAGCCACCCGTTGCTGTGGTTAAAGCAGGTGAGATCGGTAGACACCTTCCTACCTGATCTGGTAACTCATTTGAGCTGAATTGGCCTAGGTTGGTCTTAGTAATATAAAAACAGTGGCCATAGCCACTGTTTACAGGGTAGGCTGATGGTCAGAGGACAAATGTACCAGCTAAATTTGATTTAGATTGGTCATCATTAAGCCAGTCAAATTGCTGCTTGATTTTGATTGGCCGATGGCGGCCACTGTTTCAGGACTCATGACTGCCATTGTACGTGACTGACCTCAGGCTGCGTCCTAGTACATACCTTCCAAATTTCAGTTGGATTGGCCGAGGCAGTCAGAAGATATTGGCAGTTTTTAGTTGTAGCGCCCCCTATGGACGAAATGCGGCCCGCCTTGCACCGTGCCCCCAAAATGGTGTACGGAGGTAGGATTTCAAATTTGGTCAAGGTAGGCCAAGGCACGGCCAAGTTATAGTAGTCAGACCACAATGTGTCAAATTTAGATATTGTTTGGGCTAGGCTAATGGCTGTAGGACATAGAAATGTCTGAAATTTGTGGATGATTCTTGATCAGCTCAGAGTTCTGATTCGTTTGACACCTCATTTGTCTGATTTGGTAGGACAAGCTAGGACTGTAAGAAAAAAGTATGATTTGCAAAATATGCAAATTAGCAAAAAATCTAAGTAGGCGAAGCTTCATGGTCCCATTGACTTTTTGGTAGGGCATGGCTGTCTGTATCAGCAGAAAAAAGAATTTCGGTTGTAGGACAAACAGGACAGGAGATATCGACGGAAACATGTTGGGGGGCGCTACGGCGCCCCCCATTGGCTGAGTCGGATGGGTCGGACAACCTAAGTAGTGGGTAGGAATTCCAATCATCCTACCAAATTTGGTCGGCCTAGGACTTACGGTTTAGGCTGGGCATTCAGTTTTAGGGAAGAAAAATAATAATAACTAGAAACTGCAAGCAGTTACGAATGGGTCCAAAGCGGAGGACGATCGGACTGGTAGGACAGTAGAGGAATAACAGCAGAGAACCGGTGGCCAGGGTAGTAGAAAGTCAGACAGAATTAGACTGCCATAACAGGATAGGCGATGTAGGACAGAGCTGGACGGTCTCAGTAGTTGGCAGACATTAGGATGTAGATGCTTTTTGTGCAGGTGTAACAGGCCAGTCAACATCAGAGAGTACACTGTGCACATCAGGATACCTAGCTGAAATAGCAACCTAAGCTGGGTTCGAACCGGCGACCCTCTGATTACAGGCACACAGGATTAGCACACTGAGCTATCCGCTCCTGTGGGTAAGATGAGTGAGATCAGTAGACACCTTCCTACCTGATCTGGTAACTCATTATAGCTGAATTAGACTAGGTGAGGTTTAGACATATATGGACAGTGGCTATAGCGCTCCCGTTTGACCTATTGACACGAAAATTGGAAGGTCTCTCTGCGGTACAGCCTTTCATCCGAGATAGATATTTGGAAATGATTGGCTGAAGAGTGCATGATATATAGCTGTCTGATTGAAATGGACGTGGCACCAGTAGAGTCAGGGTGTGGCTGGTGGCCATACCTTACCAAAAGTTTAATTTTTTTCTCTAAATCTTTAAAAGGACTATCTTCTGATTTGAAGGACAACAGATGTATGTAGGTTTGTTGAAAATCAAAGGAGGTTAACAAGAAAAGCTGTTTTCAGACAAATATAATTTATGTAAAAACAGAAAGAGGGAGAACCAAGTTATATATGTTGTTAGATTAGTCATGACATAGTTAATTGTAGTCGCAATAAATATCAACTGTAGGCTTGACAGGTCTGGAGATATAGGCAGAAATGCAAATCGGGGTGCTGTAGCGCCCCCATCTGACTGACTGGGACGGGTCAGTGGGACTGAGTAGTGGGTAGGAATAGGAATCTTGTTGCCAAATTTGGTCAGTCTAGGACTTACGGTATAGGCTGGGCATTCAGTTTTAGGGAAGAAAAATAATTATTGTTCAACCCTCTGAAGTAGTGCCTTAGCACGTCTAAATTAACAATAATATAAGCTTCATTGATCCTCGTGGGGGAAAACGCCTTTATGTCTCCCCAGCTCACTTCACGGAGGGTATGCTGTGCACATCGGGCTGCCTAGCTCGAGTACCCACCGAAGCTGGGTTCGAACCTGCGACCCTCTGATTACAAGCATACAAGTTTAGCCCACTGAGCCACCCGTTGCTGTGAGCAAAACAGGTGAGATCGGTAGACAACTTCTTACCTGATCTGGTAACTCATTTTACCTCAATGAGCCTAGGAGGGTCTTAGATGTATATTGACAGTGGCGTAGCGCTCCTAATTGACCGATCGACACGAAATTTGGAGGGTCTCTCTGTGGTACAGTCCTACATCAGTGAGCCAAATTTTGTAATGATTGGCTGAAGCATCCCTGAGATATAGCTGTCTGATTGAAATGGGCAAGACATCAGTAAAGTCAGGGTGTGGCTGGTGGCTGTATCTTACCGAAAGTTTAAGTTTTTTCTGTAAATCTTTAAAAGGACTGTCTCCTGATTTGAATGACATCAGATTTATGGATGTTAGGCGAAAATCCTAGGAGGTTAACAAAAAAACCTGTTTTCAAAACATCTGTAAATCATGCAAGAAGGCAAAGATGTAGAACCAAGATCTATATGCAGTTTGATTTGACAGGACATAGTGAATTGGACTGGCAATAAATTTCAACTGTAGGCTTGACAGGTCTGTAGATATAGGCAGAAATGCAAATCGGGGTGCTGTAGCGCCCCCATCTGACTGACTGGGACGGGTCAGTGGGACTGAGTAGTGGGTAGGAATAGGAATCTTGTTGCCAAATTTGGTCAGTCTAGGACTTACGGTTTAGGCTGGGCATTCAGTTTTAGGGAAGAAAAATAATTATTGTTCAACCCTCTGGAGTAGTGCCTGAGCACGTCTAAATTAACAATAATATAAGCTTCATTGATCATCGTGGGGAAAACGCCTTCACGTATCCCCAGCTCACTTCACGGAGGGTATGCTGTGCACATCGGGCTGCCTAGCTCGAGTACCCACCTAAGCTGGGTTCGAACCTGCGACCCTCTGATTACAAGCATACAAGTTTAGCCCACTGAGCCACCCGCTGCTGTTGGTCAAACTGGAGAGATCGCTGGACACCTTCCTACCTGATCTGGAAACTCATTGTACCTCAATGAGCCTAGGTGGGTCTTAGATGTATATAGACAGTGGCGTAGCGCTCCTGATTGACCGATTGACACGAAGTTTGGAGGGTCTCTCTGTGGTTCAGTCCTACATCAGTGAGCCAAATTTTGTAATGATTGGCTGAAGCATCCCTGAGATATAGCTGGCTGATTGAAATGGGCAAGACATCAGTACAGTCAGGGTGTGGCTGGTGGCTGTATCTTACCGAAAGTTTAAGATTTTTCTGTAAATCTTTTAAAGGACTGTCTCCTGATTTGAATGACACCAGATTTATGGATGTTAGTCGAAAATCCTAGGAGGTTAACAAAAAAACCTGTTTTCAAAACATCTGTAAATCATGCAAGAAGGCAAAGATGTAGAACCAAGATCTATATGCAGTTTGATTCGTCAGGACATAGTGAATTGGACTGGCAATAAATTTCAACTGTAGGCTTGACAGGTCTGGAGATATAGGCAGAAATGCAAATCGGGGTGCTGTAGCGCCCCCATCTGACTGACTGGGACGGGTCAGTGGGACTGAGTAGTGGGTAGTAATAGGAATCTTGTTGCCAAATTTGGTCAGTCTAGGACTTACGGTTTAGGCTGGGCATTCAGTTTTAGGGAAGAAAAATAATTATTGTTCAACCCTCTGGAGTAGTGCCTGAGCACGTCTCAATTAACAATAATATAAGCTTCATTGATCATCGTGGGGAAAACGCCTTCACGTCTCCCAAGCTCACTTCACGGAGGGTATGCTGTGCACATCGGGCTGCCTAGCTCGAGGACCCACCTAAGCTGGGTTCGAACCTGCGACCCTCTGATTACAAGCATACAAGTTTAGCCCACTGAGCCACCCGTTGCTGTGGTTAAAATGGGTGAGATCGGTAGACACCTTCCTACCTGATCTGGTAACTCATTTGAGCTGAATTGGCCTAGGTTGGTCTTAGTAATATAAAAACAGTGGCCATAGCCACTGTTTACAGGGTAGGCTGAGGGTCAGAGGACAAATGTACCAGCTAAATTTGATTTAGATTGGTCATCACTAAGCCAGTCAAATTGCTGCTTGATTTTGATTGGCCGATGGCGGCCACTGTTTCAGGACTCATGACTGCCATTGTACGTGACTGACCTCAGGCTGAGTCCTAGTACATACCTTCCAAATTTCAGTTGGATTGGCCGAGGCAGTCAGAAGATATTGGCAGTTTTTAGTTGTAGCGCCCCCTATGGACGAAATGCGGCCCGCCTTGGACCGTGTCCCCAGAATGGTGTAGCGAGGTAGGATTTCAAATTTGGTCAAGGTAGGCCAAGGCACGGCCAAGTTATAGCAGTCAGACCACAACGAGTCAAATTTGGATTTTGTTTGGGCTTGGCTAATGGCCTTAGGACATAGAAATGTCTGAAATTTGTGGATGATTCTTGAACAGCTCAGAGTTCTGATTAGTTTGACACCTCATTTGTCTGATTTGGTAGGACAAGCTTTGACTGTAAGGAAAAAGTAGGATTTTCAAATTATGCAAATTAGCGAAAAATCTAAGCAGGCGGAGCTTCATGGTCCCATTGACTTTTTGGTAGGGCATGGCCGTCTGTATCAGCAGAAAAAAGAATTTCAGTTGTAGGACAAACAGGACAGGAGAAATCGACCGAAACGTGTTGGGGGGCGCTACGGCGCCCCCCTTTGGCTGAGTCGGACGGGTCGGACAAACTGAGTAGTGGGTAGGAATTCCAATCATCCGACCAAATTTGGTCAGCCTAGGACTTACGGTTTAGGCTGGGCATTCAGTTTTAGGGAAGAAAAATAATAATAAAAATAATAATAATAATAATAATAATAATCTTAACAAAAACAATAAGGTTCCATAGCACTACGTGCTTTGGACCCTTAATAATAATAATCCTAAGAAAAACAATAATGGTCCATAAGGACTTCGTCCTTTGGACCCTTAATAAAGATAACTGCAAGCAGTGACAATCGGGTCCAAAGCTAATGGAAAGAAGCAATGAAGAGGAAAGAAGTGAATGGCATAAAATTAGAAGTTCACTAATTATTTGTAAATGAAGTACAGACTGCACTGTAATTGATGAGCAATGCATTTAAATTGGTAGAAAATATGAAATGCTACTATGAGATGATATCTAACATTTAAACATTACATTTGGAAATGTTTATCAAGGTACGATAAAGGGAAAAAGGTAGATGAGAAACAGAAGGGAAATGTGGTGACTAGCTGTTGGAGAAATATTGCAATTGCTGCAGTGTACACAGGCTGAAGTAACATTGAAGTTTGATAGATTTCTAAAAGTCAAATGGCAGGAATTTATAAGCAGATTAAAAATATGGACTTAGATGAAGGGAAAGGTGATTAATATTTAAATGTTTAAATAAACAATAAGGAGATGTCAGCTGCATTAACCAAAGTTGTTGTTAGACATATTAGGACAGTGGCTAAATTGTAAAAGAAGTATAGACTGTAACTGATGGCCAATGCATTTAAATAGTCAGAAAATACGAAATGCTACTATGAGATGATAGCTAACATTAAAACATTATTGTGGAAATGTTTATCAAGGTATGATAAAAGAAAATGGTAGATGAGAAACCGAAGGGAAATGTGGTGACTAGCTGTTGGAGAAATATTGCAATTGCTGCAGTGTACACAGGCTAAAGTAATATTGAAGTTTGATAGATTTCTAAAAGTGAAATAGCATGATTCTATAAGCAGATTAAAAATATGGACTTTGAAGAAAGGAAAGGTGAATAATATTTAAATGTTTAAAAAAATAATAAGGAGATGTCAGCTGCATTAACCAAGGTTGGTCTTAGACATATTATGACGGTGGCTAAATTGGAAATGAAGTGCAGACTGTAACGGATGGCCAATGCATTTAAATAGACAGAAAGTAGGAAAATGGTAGATGAGAAAGAACGGACATGTGGTGACTAGTTGTTGGAAAAAATTGAAATTGCTGCAGTGTACATCACTGAAGTTTGATAGATTTCTAAAAGTGAAATGGCAGGAAAATGAAAGCAATTTAATAATATGGACTGAGATGAGGGGAAAGATGATTAATTTTTAATATTTCATGAGAAATAAGCTAATTTCAGCTGCATTATCGAAGGTTGGTCTTAGACATGTTATGACATTGGCTAAATTGGAAATGAAGTACAGACTGTAACTGATGGCCAATGTTTTTAAATAGTCAGAAAAAGTAGAAAATGCTTCTATGATAAGATAATACCTGATATTTTGAACATTGACTTTGATATGTTGATTAAGGTACGATAAACGGAAGAGGGTAGATCAGAAACAGAAGGGACATGTGGTGACTAGCTGTTGGAAGAAATTGCAATTGTTGCACTGTTCACAGCCTGAAGTATCTCTGAACTTTGATACATTTCTAAAAGTGAAATGAAATGAAAATGTCAATGATCTTTGAAGGTTTGATGAAAAATAAAGAAATTTCAGCTGCATTAACTATGAGTATATTTTGACAGTGGCAGAAGCGCCCCCGTTTAACCGAATGTCACCAAAGTTAGATGGTCTATTCATAGTCCAGTGCTACAGAAGTGAGTCAAATTTTGTGAGAATTCGATGAAGTATGAATGAGGTTTAGCAGACTTAATGAATTCGGTATGGAAATAGTGAGGCCAGCAGGTGGAGTTAGCACTACATTTGATAATTGGTAGTATGCAGTCCCTGGTGTGGCAGTTTGACTACTGCCATTAGCAGAAGCAGCCTTAGTACAACAATATAAGATAAAATATATAACCATTTGCTGAAGTGCCTCAGCCCAAAAGAATTTGTTTTTTGTGTCAGATGGTCTAAGTAGACGGTAGAAATAGGCACCTGCATAACTAATATTTTAAGTCTAGATCATACAAGTTAAGCTTACTTTACAGTACCTCAGTGAACACATGCTGTCTTGTATATTAAAAAAAACAACAGTGGCTTACTGCATTTGTAAAGTATTCTTCTAGACATGAGAAGCCCTGAAAGAATTTAATGCCATTAATGAAATACAGGACGAACTACACCTGCTGGCTAATGTATAAAAAAAAATCCAAAAAACTGCAATATAAATAGAGCACCATCTCCACCTACTGGCCAATTTAATACAAAAAAGTGAAAAATCTGCAATATATACTGCCTGGCTTATAATTAAAATCTGATAATTTTCTATAAGTCAAATAGCAGAAAAATGAAAGGAGCTTAATAATATGGACTGAGGTGAAGGGAAAGTTAATTCCTTTAAAGTATTATGAAGGATATTTCAGCTGAATTAGCCAAGGTAGGTATTAGACATACTAGGAAAGTGGCTGTACCGCTCCAGATTGACTGATCGCCACCAAACTTGGAAGATTTGTCTGTAGTCCAGTCATACAGAAGTGAATCAAATTTTGTAAGGATCAGATGAAGCATGCCTGAGATTTAGCTGTTTGAATGAAATGGGAATGGAAATGGTGTGGCCAGAAGGTGTAGTCAGCGCTCCATTTTAGAAATGATATTAAATGCTTTCTGACTTTCTCATTTGTAAATGAAGTCTGATAATGTTGTATAAGGCAAATTGGTGAAAAATGAAAGGAAATAAAAAATATGGACTAAGGTGAAGGGAAAGGTAACAATTCTTTGAAGGTTTCATGAGGAATAAAGACATTTCAGCTGAATCTGTTAAGGTGGCTCTTAGACATAATACAACATTGGCTGTAGTGCCCCCATTTGCCCGATCACCACCAAACATAGATGGTCTGTCTGTAGTCCACTCCTGCAGGAGAGAGTCAAATTTTGTGAAGATCGGGAGAAGCATGCCTGAGATTTAGCTGTTTGAATGAAATGGAAATGGAAATGGTGTGGCCAGCAGGTGGAGTCAACGCTCCATTTTAGAAATGCTATTTAATACTTTTAGGCCTTCTCATGTTTAAATGAATTCTGATAATGTTCTATGAGGCAAATGGGTGAAAAATGAACAGAAATTAAAATATGGACCTAGTTGAAGGGAAAGCAAACAATTCTTTGAGTGTTTGAAGAGAAATAAGGACATTCCAACTGAATTTGCTAAGGTGGGTCTTAGAAATATATAGACAGTGGCTGTAGCTCCCCCATTTGACCGATCGGCACCAAAGTTGGAAGGTCTGTCTGTGGTCTATGGGTACATTAGCTGGTCAAATTTTATGAGGATTGGATGAAGAATACCTCAGATTTAGCTGTTTGATTGAAATGAGCATGGAAATGGTGCAGGTTTGGTGTAGTTGGTGGCCATAGCATACAGGTAGGTCAAGTTATTTTTATAAATTATCCATAAGGGCTGTGTCATGATTGATCTACTACCAGAATGACCTTCTTGGGCTGGACATTGTAGTACTTATAGCAATATGTTATTTATTAAGTTTTTAAATGTCACAAAGTAATGCAAATGACAATCATTAGGCATTGCATATTTCTTGATTTGGCATAACTAAGAGAACTTGCAATACAAAAGATTTCAACCAGTCATATGTCACTGGAACAGAAATGAGATAAATGTAAGTTGTACTGATTTTGCAGGTTTATAAAGACATGTTATATTGCTGTAGCGCCCCCGTTTGACTGATCTGCACCAAATTTGGAGGGACCTTCTCCAGTAATATCCTACATTACATATTTAAGTTTGGTGATGATTGGTTGAGGCACGCCTGAGATATAGCTGTCTGATTGAAATGGGTGTGGCACCACTATGGTTTGGGTGTGGCTGGTGGCCATACCTCATGGAAAGTTTATGATTTTTTTAATAATTTTTTATAGGGACTTTCTCCTGAATTAAATGATAACAGATTTGTGTAGGTTTGGTGAAAATCCTAGGAGGATAAGAAAAAGTACTGTTTTAAGACTTTCACAAAATAGGCAAAAATGGCAAGAGATATGATGAAGTTCTTTATAACATTAAATTTGTCATGAGCTACTGGATAGCTTAAGCAACAATTTTCAATTTTATAATTAACAGTTCAGGAGAAATAGGCAGAAATGCGCTGTAGCGCCCCCATATGGCAGACTGACATGTCCTTTACAGGGTGGGCTCAGGGTCAGAGGACAAATGTACAACCTAAATTTGGTTTGGATTGCTCATTGTTTAGCCAGTCAAATGGCTGCTTGATTTTGATTGGCTAATGGTGGCCAGGATTTTACAACTAATGACTGCCATGATACTTGTCTGACCTCAGGCTTGTACATATTCCATATCTGCCAAATTTCAATTAGATTGGTCAAGGCAGTCAGGAGATATTGGCAGTTTTTAGTTGTAGCGCCCCCTATTGATGAAATGGGGCCAGCTTTATATCTACTCCCCAGAATGGCGCTAGGAGGTAGGATTTCAAATTTGGTTAAGATCGGCTAAAGCAGGGCCAACTTATAGCAGTCAGACTGAAACTGGCCAAATTTAGGTGGAGTTTGAGCGTGGCTGAAGGCCATATGATACAGAAATTTTATGATTATTTTTAATAAGTCTTGACCAGCTCAGAGAACTGATTGGTTTGACACCTCATATGTCTGATTTGGACAGACGGGGTAGGACTTCAGGCCAGAAGTAGGATTTGCAAATTATGCAAATTAGCAAAAAATCTAAGTAGGCGGAGCTTCATAGTACAAATGGCAAGATGGTAGAGCAAAGCTGTCTGCATCAGCAGAAAAAATAATTTCAATTGTAGGACTAATATGACAGGAGATATGGACTGAAACGCGTTGGGGGGCGCTAGAGCGCCCCCATCTGGCTGACTGGGCTGGGTCAGAGAATCTGAGTAGCGGGTAGGAATTGACATCATCTTACCAAGTTTGGTTGGTCTAGCTCTTACAGTTTAGGCTGTACATTCAGTTTTACGGCAGGAAAAAAATAATAATAATAATAATAATAATAATAAAAGAGAAAAATCCTAAGAAAAACAATAATGGTCCATAAGCATTTCATGCTTTGGACCCTTAATTAATAATAACTAGAAACTGCAGGCAGTTACTGAAGGGTCCAAAGGGTATGACAAGTAGGACAGGTAGGACAGGTAGGACAACAGATGGTTTGAGTAGAAGGTAGAAATCAGGATGGAGATTGTTGAGTGTCCGTCTAACAGGTCAGGAAATGTAGGACAGAATGTAGGACCCTGTGGTGTAGTGCCTGAACCTGACTGAATGCAATGTTTTGGTGAGATAGTCTGAGTAGTAGGTAGAAATCAGGATATAGACTAGTTAGTATCGGTCTAACAGGTCAGCAAATGCAGGACAGAATGTAGAACCCTGTGGTGGAGTGCCTTAGCCTGACTTAATACATGTTTTGGGTCAGATGGCCTGACTAGTTGGTAGATTTAGGGACCTTCATACCTGGTCTGGTAAGTGTAGATATTACATAGTTGCTTTTTTATACTGCCTGTGTAAACATAGGCTGTGTTGCATATTCTTAACAAAGTGCTGAGTTGCGGGAGTGTGACATGTAACAGCAGTAATATCATGCTGTATGCTATTCTAGGATGTATATTTAGACAGGAGAAAGGCTAAAAGTATTGAAGGCATTATTGAAATGGAGCGCTGACTCCACCTGCTGGCCAATTTATTATAAAATTGTAATTGCTGTAGTGTACACAGCCTGAAGAAAGATTAAAGTTTGAAAGATTTGTAAAAGTCAAATGGCAGGAGAATATAAGCAGATTAAAAATATGGACTTAGATGAAGGGAAAGGTGATTAATATTTTAATTTTTAAATAAACAATAAGCAGATTTCAGCTGCATTAACCAAGGTTGGTCTTAGACATATTATGACAGTGGCTGTAGTGCCCCCGTTTGACTGATTGCCACCAAACTTGGAAGGTCTTTTGCAGCTTGGCTGAGGCAGTCTAGTAACACAGCCGTGCATCAAATTTTGTGAGGATTGGATGAAGCATGCCAGAGATATAGCTATTTGAATGAAATAGGCATGGAAACAGTGTGGCCAGCAGGTGGAGTCAGCGCTCCATTTTAGAAATTGTATTCAATACTTTCAGGCCTTCTTATGTGTAAATTAAGTCTGATAATGTTCTATGAGGCAAATTGGTGAAAAATGAAAGTGAATAAAAAATATGGACTCAGGTGAAGGGAAAGGTAACAATTCTTTCAAGGTTTTATGAGAAATAAGGACATTTCAGCTGAATTTGCTAAGGTGGGTCTTAGACATATATGGAGTGGCTGTAGCGCCCCTGTTTGACCGATTGGCACCAATATTGGAGGGTCTGTCTGAGGTCCCTTACTACATTAGGCCGTCAAATTTGATGAGGATTGGCTGAAGCACGGCTGAGATTTAGATGGTTGATTGAAATGAGCATGGATATGGTGCAGGTTTGTTGTAGCTGGTGGCCATAGCATACAGGTCAAGATATTTTTATGAATTATCCATAAGGGCAATGTCCTGATTGATGTACTACCAGAATGACCTACTTGGGCTGGATATTGTAGAAGTTACAGTAATATGTTATTTATTAAGTTATTAAACATCACAAGGGAATGAAAATGACTATCATTGGGCATTGCATATGTCTTGATTTGGCATGACTCACAGAACTGGCAGTACAAAATATTTTAACCAGTAATATGTCACTAGAACAGAAATGAGATAAATGTAAGTTGAACTGATTTTCAAGGTTTATACAGACATGTTATATTGTTGTAGCGCCCCCGTTTGACCGATCGGCACCAAATTTGGAGGGCCCTTCCGGACTACTATTCTACAGGATATATTAAAGTTTGGTGATGATTGGCTGAGGCAGGCCTGAGATATAGCTGTCTGATTGAATTGGGCATGGCACCTGTATGGTTTGTGTGTGGCTGGTGACTATACCTCATGGAAAGTTTATGATTTTTTTATGAATTATTTATTATGACTGTCTCCTGATTTAAATGATACCAGATTTGTGTAGGTTTGGTGAAAATCCTAGGAGGTTAACGAAATGTCTTGTTTTCAGACCAATATGAATTATGCAAAAACGCAAAGATGCAGAAGCAAGTTCTACATGTTGTTTGATTTGGCATGTCGTACTTAATTGACCGGGCAACAATTAGACTGCCATAACAGGATGGAGATTTAGCGTAGCTCTAATGTGACAGGAGATGTAGGGCAAACCGTAGAGGAGGATACTAAAAAGTCAGACAGAACTACAGGTCAGCAGATGTCAGACAGAACAGAACTTGTTTAGGTCAGATGGTTTGAGTAGAAGGTAGAAATCATGATGTAGATTGTTGAGTGTCGGTCTAACAGGTCAGGAAATGTAGGACAGAATGTAGAACCCTGTGGTGTAGTGCCTGAACCTGACTGAATGCATTGTTTTGGTCAGATGGTCTCAGTAGTAGGTAGAAATCAGGATATAGATTAGTTAGTATCGGTCTAACAGGTCAGCAAATGTAGGACAGAATGTAGAACCCTGTGGTGGAGTGCCTTAGCCTGACTGAATGCATGGTTTGGGTCAGATGGCCTGACTAGTTGGTAGATTTAGGGACCTTCATACCTGGTCTGGTAAGTCTAGATATTACAGAGTTTTCTTTTTTATACTGCCTGTGTAAACATAGGCTGTGTTGCATATTCTTAACAAAGTGCTGAGTTGCGTATTGTGACATGTAACAGCAGTAATATCATGCTGTATCATATTCTAGGTTATACATTTAGACAGGAGAAAGGCTAAAAGTATTGAAGGCATTATTGAAATGGAGCGCTGACTCCACCTGCTGGCCAATTTATTATAAAATTGTAATTGCTGCAGTGTACACAGCCTGAAGAAAGATTGAAGTTTGAAAGATTTGTAAAAGTCAAATGGCAGGAAAATATAAGCAGATTAAAAATATGGACTTAGATGAAGGGAAAGGTGATTAATTTTTTAATTTTTAAATAAACGATAAGCAGATTTCAGCTGCATTAACCAAGGTTGGTCTTAGACATATTAGGACAGTGGCTGTAGTGCCCCCGTTTGACCGATTGCCACCAAACTTGGAAGGTCTTTCTGAAGTCTAGTAACACAGATGTGCGTCAAATTTTGTGAGGATAGGATGAAGCATGCCAGAGATATAGCTATTTTAATAAAATGGGCATGGAAACAGTGTGGCCAGCAGGTGGAGTCAGCGCTCCATTTTAGAAATTTTATTCAATATTTTCAGGCCTTCTTATGTGTAAATTAAGTCTGATAATGTTCTATGAGGCAAATCGGTGAAAAATGAAAGTGAATAAGAAATATGGACTCAGGTGAAGGGAAAGGTAACAATTCTTTCAAGGTTTTATGAGAAATAAGGACATTTCAGCTGAATTTGCTAAGGTGGGTCTTAGAAATATATGGACAGTGGCTGTAGCGCCCCCATTTGACCGATTGGAACCAAAATTGGAGGGTCTGTCTGAGGTCCCTTACTACATTAGGCCGTCAAATTTGATGAGGATTGGCTGAAGCACAGCTGAGCTTTAGATGGTTGATTGAAATGAGCATGGATATGGTGCAGGTTTGTTGTAGCTGGTGGCCATAGCGTACAGGTTAAGATATTTTTATGAATTATCCATAATGGCAATGTCCTGATTGATGTACTACCAGAATGACCTACTTGGGCTGAACATTGTAGAAGTTACAGTAATATGTTATTTATTAAGTTTTTAAACATCACAAGGGAATGAAAATGACTATCATTGGGCATTGCATATGTCTTGATTTGGCATGACTCACAGAACTGGCAGTACAAAATATTTTAACCAGTAACATGTCACTAGAACAGAAATGAGATAAATGTAAGTTGAACTGATTTTCAAGGTTTATACAGACATGTTATGTTGTTGTAGCGCCCCCGTTTGACCGATCGGCACCAAATTTGGAGGGCCCTTCCGGACTACTATTCTACAGGATATATTAAAGTTTGGTGATGATTGGCTGAGGCAGGCCTGAGATATAGCTGTCTGATTGAATTGGGCATGGCACCTGTATGGTTTGTGTGTGGCTGGTGACTATACCTCATGGAAAGTTTATGATTTTTTTATGAATTATTTATTATGACTGTCTCCTGATTTAAATGATACCAGATTTGTGTAGGTTTGGTGAAAATCCTAGGAGGTTAACGAAATGTCTTGTTTTCAGACCAATATGAATTATGCAAAAACGCAAAGATGCAGAAGCAAGTTCTACATGTTGTTTGATTTGGCATGTCGTACTGAATTGACCTGGCAAGAAATGTCGATTGTAGGCTTCACCGTTCTCGAGAAATAGGCAGAAATGCAAAAGTTGTCACTGTTGCGCCCCCATCTGGCCGAGTGAGGTGTCCTTTACAGTTTAGGCAGAGGGTCAGAGCACAAATGTATCACCCAAATTTGATTTAGATTGGTCATTGAGAAGCCTGTGAAATGCCTGCTTGATTTTGATTGGCTGATGGCGGCCACTCTTTAAGGAATAATTACTGCCATTGTAGGTGACTGACCACAGGCTGCTTCCTAGTACATATCTACCAAATTTCAGTTAGATTGGCAAAGGCAGTCAGGAGATATTGCCAGTTTTTAGTTGTAGCGCCCCCTATTGACGAAATGCGGCCCGCCTCGGACCGTGTCCCCAGAATGGTGTAGGGAGGTAGCATTTCAAATTTGGTCAAGGTAGGCCAAGGCACGGCCAAGTTATAGCCGTCAGACCAAAACGGGCCAAATTTGGACATTGTTTGGGCGTGGCTAATGGCCGTAGGATATAAAAATGTCTGAATTTTGTGGATAATTCTTGATCAGCAGAGAATTCTGATTCGTCTGACACCTCATTTGTCTGATTTGGTAGGACAAGCCAGGACTTTAAGGAAAAAGTAGGATTGGCAAATTATGCAAATTAGCAAAAAATCTAAGTAGGCGGAGCTTCATAGTCCAAATGGCAAGTTGGTAGGGCTTTGCTGTCTGTATATGTAGAACAAAGAATTTCGATTGTAGGTCTAACAGGACAGGAGATATCGACCGAAACGTGTTGGGGGGCGCTAAGGCGCCCCCATCTGGCTGGCAGGACTGGGTAGGACAACCTGAGTAGTGGGTAGGAATTGACATCATCTGACCAAGTTTGGTTGGTCTAGCTCTTACAGTTTAGGCTGTACATTCAGTTTTAGGGCAGAAAAATAATAATAATAACTAGAAACTGCAAGCAGTTACGAATGGGTCCAAAGCGTAGGACAATCGGACTGGTAGGACAGTAGAGGAATAAGGGCAGAGATCCGGCGGCCAGGGTAGTAAAAAGTCAGACAGAATTAGACTGCCATAACAGGATGCAGATTTAGCATAGCTCTAATGCGACAGGAGATGTAGGGCAAACCGTAGAGTAGGATACCAACAAGTCAGACAGAACTACAGGTCAGCAGATGTCAGACAGAAGAGAACTTGTTTCGGTCAGATGGTTTGAGTAGAAGGTAGAAATCATGATGTAGATTGTTTAGTGTCGGTCTAACAGGTCAGGAAATGTAGGACAGAATGTAGAACCCTGTGGTGTAGTGCCTGAACCTGACTGAATGCATTGTTTTGGTCAGATGGTCTGAGTAGTAGGTAGAAATCAGGATATAGATTAGTTAGTATCGGTCTAACAGGTCAGAAAATGTAGGACAGAATGTAGAACCCTGTGGTGGAGTGCCTTAGCCTGACTTAATGCATGGTTTTGGTCAGATGGCCTGACTAGTTGGTAGATTTAGGCACCTTCATACCTGGTCTGGTAAGTCTAGATATTACAGAGTTGATTTTTTATACTGCCTGTGTAAACATAGGCTGCGTTGCATATTCTTAACAAAGTGCTGAGTTGCAGGAGTGTGACATGTAACAGCAGTAATATCATGCTGTATCATATTCTAGGTTGTACATTTAGACAGGAGAAAGGCTAAAAGTATTGAAGGCATTATTTAAATGGAGCGCTGACTCCACCTGCTGGCCAATGTATTATAAAATTGTAATTGCTGCAGTGTACACAGCCTGAAGAAAGATCAAAGTTTGAAAGATTTGTAAAAGTCAAATGGCAGGAAAATATAAGCAGATTAAAAATATGGACTTAGATGAAGGGAAAGGTGATTAATATTTTAATTTTTAAATAAACAATAAGCAGATCTCAGCTGCATTAACCAAGGTTGGTCTTAGACATATTAGAACAGCGGCTGTAGCACCCCAATTTGACCGATTGCCACCAAACTTGGAAGGTCTGTCTGTAGTCCAGTGACACAGAAGCGAGTCAAATTTTGTAAGGATTTGATGAAGCATGCCAGAGATATAGCTGTTTGATTGAAATGTGTATGGAAATAGTGTGGCCAGCAGGTGGAGGCAGCGCTCCATTTTTGAAATTCCATTTAATACTTTCAGGCCTTCTTATGTGTAAATTAAGTCTGATAATGTTCTATGAGGCAAATCGGTGAAAAATGAAAGTGAATAAAAAATATGGACTCAGGTGAAGGGAAAGGTAACAATTTTTTCAAGGTTTTATGAGAAATAAGGACATTTCAGCTGAATTTGCTAAGGTGGGTCTTAGACATATATGGACAGTGGCTGTAGCGCCCCCATTTGACCAATTGGCACCAAAATTGGAGGGTCTGTCTGATGTCCCTTACTACATTAGGCTGTCAAATTTGATGAGGATTGGCTGATGCACGGCTGAGTTTTAGATGGTTGATTGAAATGAGCATGGATATGGTGCATGTTTGGTGTAGCTGGTGGCCATAGCATACAGGTAGGTCAAGATATTTTTATGAATTATCCATAAGGGCAATGTCCTGATTGATGTACTACCAGAATGACCTACTTGGGCTGGACATTGTAGAAGTTACAGTAATATGTTATTTATTAAGCTTTTAAACATCACAAGGGAATGAAAATGACTATCATTGGGCATTGCATATGTCTTGATATGGCATGACTCACAGAACTGGCAGTACAAAATATTTTAACCAGTAATATGTCACAATAACAGAAATGAGATAAATGTAAGTTGAACTGCTTTTCAAGGTTTATACAGACATGTTATATTGTTGTAGCGCCCCCGTTTGACCGATCGGCACCAAATTTGGAGGGCCCTTCCGGACTACTATTCTACAGGATATGTTAAAGTTTGGTGATGATTGGCTGAGGCAGGCCTGAGATATAGCTGTCGGATTGAATTGGGCATGGCACCTGTATGATTTGTGTGTGGCTGGTGACTATACCTCATGGAAAGTTTATGATTTTTTTATGAATTATTTATTATGACTGTCTCCTGATTTAAATGATACCAGATTTGTGTAGGTTTGGTGAAAATCCTAGGAGGTTAATGAAATGTCTTGTTTTCAGACCAATATGAATTATGAAAAAACGCAAAGATGCAGAAGCAAGTTCTACATGTTGTTTGATTTGGCATGTCGTACTGAATTGACCTGGCAATAAATGTCGATTGTAGGCTTCACCGTTCTCGAGAAATAGTCAGAAATGCAAATGTTGTCACTGTAGCGCCCCTATCTGGCCAAGTGAGGTGTCCTTTGCATGGTGGGCTGCGGGTCAGAGGACAAATATACCACCAAAATTTGGTATAGATTGGTCATTTATAAGCCTGTCAAATGCCTGCTTGATTTTGATTGGCCGATGGCGGCCACTATTTAAGGAATGATGACTGCCATAGTATGTGACTGACCACAGACTGGGTGCTAGTACATATCTGCCAAATTTCAGTTAGACTGGCAAAGGCAGTCAGGAGATATTGCCAGTTTTTAGTTGTAGCGCCCCCTATTGACGAAATGCGGCCCGCTTTGGACCGTGTCCCCAGAATGGTGTAGGGAGGTAGCATTTCAAATTTGGTCAAGGTAGGCCAAGGCACGGCCAAGTTATAGCCATCAGACCAAAATGGGCCAAATTTGGACATTGTTTGGGCGTGGCTATTGGCCATAGGATATAAAAATGTCTGAATTTTGTTGATGATTCTTGATCAGCTGAAAATTCTGATTCGTCTGACACCTCATTTGTCTGATTTGGTAGGACAAGCCAGGACTTTAAGGAAAAAGTATGATTTGCAAATTATGCAAATTAGCAAAAAATCTAAGTAGGCGGAGCTTCATGGTCCCAATGACTTTTTGGTAGGGCATGGCTGTCTGTATCAGGAGAAAAAAGAATTTTGAAGGTAGGACAAACAGGACAGGAGATATCATCCAAAACGTGTTATGGGGCGCTATGGCGCCCCCCTCTGGCTGAGTCGGACGGGTCGGAAAACCTGAGTAGTGGGTAGGAATTCCAATCATCGTACCAAATTTGGTAGGCCTAGGACTTACGGTTTAGGCTGGGCATTCAGTTTTAGGGCAGAAAAATAATAATAACTAGAAACTGCAAGCAGTTACTAAAGGGTCCAAAGCGTAGGACAATCGGACTGGTAGGACAGTAGAGGAATAAGGGCAGAGATCTGGCGGCCATGGTAGTAGAAAGTCAGACAGAATTAGTCAGCCATAAAATGATGGAAATTTTGGCATAGGTCTAATGCGATATGACTATATATGTTCCTGGATTTGGTACAGGATAGTAAATTTGACTGCCAATAAAATTTAAGTGTAGGACAAGTAGGACAGGAGATATCAACCAAAACGTGTTGTGGGGTGCAACGGTGCCCCCCTCTGACTGACTGGGATAGGTCAGAGAGGCTCAGTAGTGGATAGCAATAGGAATCTTACTGCCAAATTTGGACGGCCTAGGACTTACGGTTTAGGCTGGGCATTCAGTTTTAGGGAAGAAAAATAATTATAATCGAACCCGCCGGAGGAGTGCCTAAGCCCGTCTGAATGGCTGGGTTAATAACAAAAATAGAAGCTTCATTGACCATCATGGGGAAAATGCCTATATGTCTCCCCAGCTTGCTTTACAGAGAACATGCTGTGCACATCGGGCTGCCTAGCTCAAGTACCAACTGAAGCTGGGTTCGAACCGGTGACCCTCTGATTACAAGCACACAGGTTTAGCCCACTGAGCCACCCGCTTCTGATGGTAAGATCAGTGAGATCAGTAGGCACTTTCATAACTGATCTGGTAACTCAGTATAGCTGAATTGGCCTAGGTTGGTCTTAGTAAGATATAAACAGTGGCCGTAGCGCTCCCGTTTGACTGATCGACACAAAATTTGGAGGGTCGCTCGGTGGTATAGCACTACATTAGTGAGAGAAATTTGGTAATGATTGGCTGTAGCATGCCTGAGATATAGCTGTCGGATTGAATTGGGCATGGCACCTGTATGGTTTGTGTGTGGCTGGTGACTATACCTCATGCAAAGTTTATGATTTTTTTATGAATTATTTATTATGACTGTCTCCTGATTTAAATGATACCAGATTTGTGTAGGTTTGGTGAAAATCCTAGGAGGTTAACGAAATGTCTTGTTTTCAGACCAATATGAATTATGCAAAAACGCAAAGATGCAGAAGCAAGTTCTACATGTTGTTTGATTTGGCATGTCATACTGAATTGACCTGGCAATAAATGTCGATTGTAGACTTCACCCTTCTCGAGAAATAGGCAGAAATGCAAAAGTTGTCACTGTAGCGCCCGCATCTGGCCGAGTGAGGTGTCCTTTGCATGGTGGGCTGCGGGTCAGAGGACAAATATACCACAAAAATTTGGTATAGATTGGTCATTTATAAGCCTGTCAAATGCCTGCTTGATTTTGATTGGCCGATGGCGGCCACTATTTAAGGAATGATGACTGTCATTGTATGTGACTGACCACAGGCTGGGTGCTAGTACATATCTGCCAAATTTCAGTTAGATTGGCAAAGGCAGTCAGGAGATATTGCCAGTTTTTAGTTGTAGCGCCCCCTATTGACGAAATGCGGCCCGCTTCGGACCGTGTCCCCAGAATGGTGTAGGGAGGAAGCATTTCAAATTTGGTCAAGGTAGGCCAAGGCACGGCCAAGTTATAGCCATCAGACCAAAATTGGCCAAATTTGGACATTGTTTGGGTGTGGCTAATGGCCATAGGATATAAAAATGTCTGGATTTTGTTGATGATTCTTGATCAGCTGAAAATTCTGATTCGTCTGACACCTCATTTGTCTGATTTGGTAGGACAAGCCAGGACTTTAAGAAAAAAGTATGATTTGCAGATTATGCAAATTAGCAAAAAATCTAAGTAGGCGGAGCTTCATGGTCCCATTGACTTTTTGGTAGGGCATGGCTGTCTGTATCAGGAGAAAAAAGAATTTTGAAGGTAGGACAAACAGGACAGGAGATATCGTCCAAAACGTGTTATGGGGCGCTACGGCGCCCCCCTCTGGCTGATTCGGACGGGTCAGAAAACCTGAGTAGTGGGTAGGAATTCCAATCATCGTACCAAATTTGGTAGGCCTAGGACTTACGGTTTAGGCTGGGCATTCAGTTTTAGGGCAGAAAAATAATAATAACTAGAAACTGCAAGCAGTTACGAATGGGTCCAAAGCGTAGGACAATCGGACTGGTAGGACAGTAGAGGAATAAGGGCAGAGATCCGGCGGCCAGGGTAGTAAAAAGTCAGACAGAATTAGACTGCCATAACAGGATGCAGATTTAGCATAGCTGTAATGCGACAGGAGATGTAGGGCAAACCGTAGAGGAGGATACCAACAAGTCAGACAGAACTACAGGTCAGCAGATGTCAGACAGAAGAGAACTTGTTTCGGTCAGATGGTTTGAGTAGAAGGTAGAAATCATGATGTAGATTGTTTAGTGTCGGTCTAACAGGTCAGGAAATGTAGGACAGAATGTAGAACCCTGTGGTGTAGTGCCTGAACCTGACTGAATGCATTGTTTTGGTCAGATGGTCTGAGTAGTAGGTAGAAATCAGGATATAGATTAGTTAGTATCGGTCTAACAGGTCAGAAAATGTAGGACAGAATGTAGAACCCTGTGGTGGAGTGCCTTAGCCTGACTTAATGCATGGTTTTGGTCAGATGGCCTGACTAGTTGGTAGATTTAGGCACCTTCATACCTGGTCTGGTAAGTCTAGATATTACAGAGTTGATTTTTTATACTGCCTGTGTAAACATAGGCTGCGTTGCATATTCTTAACAAAGTGCTGAGTTGCAGGAGTGTGACATGTAACAGCAGTAATATCATGCTGTATCATATTCTAGGTTGTACATTTAGACAGGAGAAAGGCTAAAAGTATTGAAGGCATTATTTAAATGGAGCGCTGACTCCACCTGCTGGCCAATGTATTATAAAATTGTAATTGCTGCAGTGTACACAGCCTGAAGAAAGATCAAAGTTTGAAAGATTTGTAAAAGTCAAATGGCAGGAAAATATAAGCAGATTAAAAATATGGACTTAGATGAAGGGAAAGGTGATTAATATTTTAATTTTTAAATAAACAATAAGCAGATCTCAGCTGCATTAACCAAGGTTGGTCTTAGACATATTAGAACAGCGGCTGTAGCACCCCAATTTGACCGATTGCCACCAAACTTGGAAGGTCTGTCTGTAGTCCAGTGACACAGAAGCGAGTCAAATTTTGTAAGGATTTGATGAAGCATGCCAGAGATATAGCTGTTTGATTGAAATGTGTATGGAAATAGTGTGGCCAGCAGGTGGAGGCAGCGCTCCATTTTTGAAATTCCATTTAATACTTTCAGGCCTTCTTATGTGTAAATTAAGTCTGATAATGTTCTATGAGGCAAATCGGTGAAAAATGAAAGTGAATAAAAAATATGGACTCAGGTGAAGGGAAAGGAAACAATTTTTTCAAGGTTTTATGAGAAATAAGGACATTTCAGCTGAATTTGCTAAGGTGGGTCTTAGACATATATGGACAGTGGCTGTAGCGCCCCCGTTTGACCAATTGGCACCAAAATTGGAGGGTCTGTCTGATGTCCCTTACTACATTAGGCTGTCAAATTTGATGAGGATTGGCTGATGCACGGCTGAGTTTTAGATGGTTGATTGAAATGAGCATGGATATGGTGCATGTTTGGTGTAGCTGGTGGCCATAGCATACAGGTAGGTCAAGATATTTTTATGAATTATCCATAAGGGCAATGTCCTGATTGATGTACTACCAGAATGACCTACTTGGGCTGGACATTGTAGAAGTTACAGTAATATGTTATTTATTAAGCTTTTAAACATCACAAGGGAATGAAAATGACTATCATTGGGCATTGCATATGTCTTGATATGGCATGACTCACAGAACTGGCAGTACAAAATATTTTAACCAGTAATATGTCACAATAACAGAAATGAGATAAATGTAAGTTGAACTGCTTTTCAAGGTTTATACAGACATGTTATATTGTTGTAGCGCCCCCGTTTGACCGATCGGCACCAAATTTGGAGGGCCCTTCCGGACTACTATTCTACAGGATATGTTAAAGTTTGGTGATGATTGGCTGAGGCAGGCCTGAGATATAGCTGTCGGATTGAATTGGGCATGGCACCTGTATGATTTGTGTGTGGCTGGTGACTATACCTCATGGAAAGTTTATGATTTTTTTATGAATTATTTATTATGACTGTCTCCTGATTTAAATGATACCAGATTTGTGTAGGTTTGGTGAAAATCCTAGGAGGTTAACGAAATGTCTTGTTTTCAGACCAATATGAATTATGAAAAAACGCAAAGATGCAGAAGCAAGTTCTACATGTTGTTTGATTTGGCATGTCGTACTGAATTGACCTGGCAATAAATGTCGATTGTAGGCTTCACCGTTCTCGAGAAATAGTCAGAAATGCAAATGTTGTCACTGTAGCGCCCCTATCTGGCCAAGTGAGGTGTCCTTTGCATGGTGGGCTGCGGGTCAGAGGACAAATATACCACCAAAATTTGGTATAGATTGGTCATTTATAAGCCTGTCAAATGCCTGCTTGATTTTGATTGGCCGATGGCGGCCACTATTTAAGGAATGATGACTGCCATAGTATGTGACTGACCACAGGCTGGGTGCTAGTACATATCTGCCAAATTTCAGTTAGACTGGCAAAGGCAGTCAGGAGATATTGCCAGTTTTTAGTTGTAGCGCCCCCTATTGACGAAATGCGGCCCGCTTTGGACCGTGTCCCCAGAATGGTGTAGGGAGGTAGCATTTCAAATTTGGTCAAGGTAGGCCAAGGCACGGCCAAGTTATAGCCATCAGACCAAAATGGGCCAAATTTGGACATTGTTTGGGCGTGGCTATTGGCCATAGGATATAAAAATGTCTGAATTTTGTTGATGATTCTTGATCAGCTGAAAATTCTGATTCGTCTGACACCTCATTTGTCTGATTTGGTAGGACAAGCCAGGACTTTAAGGAAAAAGTATGATTTGCAAATTATGCAAATTAGCAAAAAATCTAAGTAGGCGGAGCTTCATGGTCCCAATGACTTTTTGGTAGGGCATGGCTGTCTGTATCAGGAGAAAAAAGAATTTTGAAGGTAGGACAAACAGGACAGGAGATATCATCCAAAACGTGTTATGGGGCGCTACGGCGCCCCCCTCTGGCTGAGTCGGACGGGTCGGAAAACCTGAGTAGTGGGTAGGAATTCCAATCATCGTACCAAATTTGGTAGGCCTAGGACTTACGGTTTAGGCTGGGCATTCAGTTTTAGGGCAGAAAAATAATAATAATAATAATCCTAAGAAAAACAATAAGGTTCCATAGCATTTCATGCTTTGGACCCTTAACTAGGACTTACGGTTTAGGCTGGGCATTCAGTTTTAGGGAAGAAAAATAATTATAATCGAACCCGCCGGAGGAGTGCCTAAGCCCGTCTGAATGGCTGGGTTAATAACAAAAATAGAAGCTTCATTGACCATCATGGGGAAAATGCCTATATGTCTCCCCAGCTTGCTTTACAGAGAACATGCTGTGCACATCGGGCTGCCTAGCTCAAGTACCAACTGAAGCTGGGTTCGAACCGGTGACCCTCTGATTACAAGCACACAGGTTTAGCCCACTGAGCCACCCGCTTCTGATGGTAAGATCAGTGAGATCAGTAGGCACTTTCATAACTGATCTGGTGACTCAGTATAGCTGAATTGGCCTAGGTTGGTCTTAGTAAGATATAAACAGTGGCCGTAGCGCTCCCGTTTGACTGATCGACACAAAATTTGGAGGGTCGCTCGGTGGTATAGCACTACATTAGTGAGAGAAATTTGGTAATGATTGGCTGTAGCATGCCTGAGATATAGCTGTCGGATTGAATTGGGCATGGCACCTGTATGGTTTGTGTGTGGCTGGTGACTATACCTCATGCAAAGTTTATGATTTTTTTATGAATTATTTATTATGACTGTCTCCTGATTTAAATGATACCAGATTTGTGTAGGTTTGGTGAAAATCCTAGGAGGTTAACGAAATGTCTTGTTTTCAGACCAATATGAATTATGCAAAAACGCAAAGATGCAGAAGCAAGTTCTACATGTTGTTTGATTTGGCATGTCGTACTGAATTGACCTGGCAATAAATGTCGATTGTAGACTTCACCCTTCTCGAGAAATAGGCAGAAATGCAAAAGTTGTCACTGTAGCGCCCGCATCTGGCCGAGTGAGGTGTCCTTTGCATGGTGGGCTGCGGGTCAGAGGACAAATATACCACAAAAATTTGGTATAGATTGGTCATTTATAAGCCTGTCAAATGCCTGCTTGATTTTGATTGGCCGATGGCGGCCACTATTTAAGGAATGATGACTGTCATTGTATGTGACTGACCACAGGCTGGGTGCTAGTACATATCTGCCAAATTTCAGTTAGATTGGCAAAGGCAGTCAGGAGATATTGCCAGTTTTTAGTTGTAGCGCCCCCTATTGACGAAATGCGGCCCGCTTCGGACCGTGTCCCCAGAATGGTGTAGGGAGGAAGCATTTCAAATTTGGTCAAGGTAGGCCAAGGCACGGCCAAGTTATAGCCATCAGACCAAAATTGGCCAAATTTGGACATTGTTTGGGTGTGGCTAATGGCCATAGGATATAAAAATGTCTGGATTTTGTTGATGATTCTTGATCAGCTGAAAATTCTGATTCGTCTGACACCTCATTTGTCTGATTTGGTAGGACAATCCAGGACTTTAAGAAAAAAGTATGATTTGCAGATTATGCAAATTAGCAAAAAATCTAAGTAGGCGGAGCTTCATGGTCCCATTGACTTTTTGGTAGGGCATGGCTGTCTGTATCAGGAGAAAAAAGAATTTTGAAGGTAGGACAAACAGGACAGGAGATATCGTCCAAAACGTGTTATGGGGCGCTACGGCGCCCCCCTCTGGCTGATTCGGACGGGTCAGAAAACCTGAGTAGTGGGTAGGAATTCCAATCATCGTACCAAATTTGGTAGGCCTAGGACTTACGGTTTAGGCTGGGCATTCAGTTTTAGGGCAGAAAAATAATAATAATAATAATCCTAAGAAAAACAATAAGGTTCCATAGCATTTCATGCTTTGGACCCTTAATAACTAGAAACTGCAGGCAGTTACTGAAGGGTCCAAAGGGTATGACAAGTAGGACAGGTAGGACAGGTAGGACAAGTAATAGAGCAATAACGGCAGGGGACTGGTGACCAGGAAAGTAGAAAGTCATACAGAATTAGACTGCCATAACAGGATGGAGATTTAACGTAGCTCTAATGTGACAGGAGATGTAGAGCAAACCGTAGAGGAGGGTACTAACAAGTCAGACAGAAATACAGGTCAGCAGATGTCAGACAGAACAGAACTTGTTTGGGTCAGATGGTTTGAGTAGAAGGTAGAAATCAGGATGGAGATTGTTGAGTGTTGGTCTAACAGGTCAAGAAATGTAGGACAGAATGTAGAACCCTGTGGTGTAGTGCCTGAACCTGACTGAATGCATTGTTTTGGTCAGATGGTCTGAGTAGTAGGTAGAAATCAGGATATAGATTAGTTAGTATCGGTCTAACAGGTCAGCAAATGTAGGACAGAATGTAGAACCCTGTGGTGTAGTGCCTGAACCTGACTGAATGCATTGTTTTGGTCAGATGGTCTCGGTAGTAGGTAGAAATCAGGATATAGATTAGTTAGTATCGGTCTAACAGATCAGCAAATGTAGGACATAATGTAGAACCCTGTGGTGGAGTGCCTTAGCCTGACTGAATGCATTGTTTTGGTCAGATGGTCTCGGAAGTAGGTAGAAATCAGGATATAGATTAGTTAGTATCAGTCTAACAGGTCAGCAAATGTAGGACAGAATGTAGAACCCTGTGGTGTAGTGCCTGAACCTGACTGAATGCAATGTTTTGGTGAGATAGTCTGAGTAGTAGGTAGAAATCAGGATATAGACTAGTTAGTATCGGTCTAACAGGTCAGCAAATGCAGGACAGAATGTAGAACCCTGTGGTGGAGTGCCTTAGCCTGACTTAATACATGTTTTGGGTCAGATGGCCTGACTAGTTGGTAGATTTAGGGACCTTCATACCTGGTCTGGTAAGTGTAGATATTACATAGTTGCTTTTTTATACTGCCTGTGTAAACATAGGCTGTGTTGCATATTCTTAACAAAGTGCTGAGTTGCGGGAGTGTGACATGTAACAGCAGTAATATCATGCTGTATGCTATTCTAGGATGTATATTTAGACAGGAGAAAGGCTAAAAGTATTGAAGGCATTATTGAAATGGAGCGCTGACTCCACCTGCTGGCCAATTTATTATAAAATTGTAATTGCTGTAGTGTACACAGCCTGAAGAAAGATTAAAGTTTGAAAGATTTGTAAAAGTCAAATGGCAGGAGAATATAAGCAGATTAAAAATATGGACTTAGATGAAGGGAAAGGTGATTAATATTTTAATTTTTAAATAAACAATAAGCAGATTTCAGCTGCATTAACCAAGGTTGGTCTTAGACATATTATGACAGTGGCTGTAGTGCCCCCGTTTGACTGATTGCCACCAAACTTGGAAGGTCTTTTGCAGCTTGGCTGAGGCAGTCTAGTAACACAGCCGTGCATCAAATTTTGTGAGGATTGGATGAAGCATGCCAGAGATATAGCTATTTGAATGAAATAGGCATGGAAACAGTGTGGCCAGCAGGTGGAGTCAGCGCTCCATTTTAGAAATTGTATTCAATACTTTCAGGCCTTCTTATGTGTAAATTAAGTCTGATAATGTTCTATGAGGCAAATTGGTGAAAAATGAAAGTGAATAAAAAATATGGACTCAGGTGAAGGGAAAGGTAACAATTCTTTCAAGGTTTTATGAGAAATAAGGACATTTCAGCTGAATTTGCTAAGGTGGGTCTTAGACATATATGGACAGTGGCTGTAGCGCCCCTGTTTGACCGATTGGCACCAATATTGGAGGGTCTGTCTGAGGTCCCTTACTACATTAGGCCGTCAAATTTGATGAGGATTGGCTGAAGCACGGCTGAGATTTAGATGGTTGATTGAAATGAGCATGGATATGGTGCAGGTTTGTTGTAGCTGGTGGCCATAGCATACAGGTCAAGATATTTTTATGAATTATCCATAAGGGCAATGTCCTGATTGATGTACTACCAGAATGACCTACTTGGGCTGGATATTGTAGAAGTTACAGTAATATGTTATTTATTAAGTTATTAAACATCACAAGGGAATGAAAATGACTATCATTGGGCATTGCATATGTCTTGATTTGGCATGACTCACAGAACTGGCAGTACAAAATATTTTAACCAGTAATATGTCACTAGAACAGAAATGAGATAAATGTAAGTTGAACTGATTTTCAAGGTTTATACAGACATGTTATATTGTTGTAGCGCCCCCGTTTGACCGATCGGCACCAAATTTGGAGGGCCCTTCCGGACTACTATTCTACAGGATATATTAAAGTTTGGTGATGATTGGCTGAGGCAGGCCTGAGATATAGCTGTCTGATTGAATTGGGCATGGCACCTGTATGGTTTGTGTGTGGCTGGTGACTATACCTCATGGAAAGTTTATGATTTTTTTATGAATTATTTATTATGACTGTCTCCTGATTTAAATGATACCAGATTTGTGTAGGTTTGGTGAAAATCCTAGGAGGTTAACGAAATGTCTTGTTTTCAGACCAATATGAATTATGCAAAAACGCAAAGATGCAGAAGCAAGTTCTACATGTTGTTTGATTTGGCATGTCGTACTTAATTGACCGGGCAACAATTAGACTGCCATAACAGGATGGAGATTTAGCGTAGCTCTAATGTGACAGGAGATGTAGGGCAAACCGTAGAGGAGGATACTAAAAAGTCAGACAGAACTACAGGTCAGCAGATGTCAGACAGAACAGAACTTGTTTAGGTCAGATGGTTTGAGTAGAAGGTAGAAATCATGATGTAGATTGTTGAGTGTCGGTCTAACAGGTCAGGAAATGTAGGACAGAATGTAGAACCCTGTGGTGTAGTGCCTGAACCTGACTGAATGCATTGTTTTGGTCAGATGGTCTCAGTAGTAGGTAGAAATCAGGATATAGATTAGTTAGTATCGGTCTAACAGGTCAGCAAATGTAGGACAGAATGTAGAACCCTGTGGTGGAGTGCCTTAGCCTGACTGAATGCATGGTTTGGGTCAGATGGCCTGACTAGTTGGTAGATTTAGGGACCTTCATACCTGGTCTGGTAAGTCTAGATATTACAGAGTTTTCTTTTTTATACTGCCTGTGTAAACATAGGCTGTGTTGCATATTCTTAACAAAGTGCTGAGTTGCGTATTGTGACATGTAACAGCAGTAATATCATGCTGTATCATATTCTAGGTTATACATTTAGACAGGAGAAAGGCTAAAAGTATTGAAGGCATTATTGAAATGGAGCGCTGACTCCACCTGCTGGCCAATTTATTATAAAATTGTAATTGCTGCAGTGTACACAGCCTGAAGAAAGATTGAAGTTTGAAAGATTTGTAAAAGTCAAATGGCAGGAAAATATAAGCAGATTAAAAATATGGACTTAGATGAAGGGAAAGGTGATTAATTTTTTAATTTTTAAATAAACGATAAGCAGATTTCAGCTGCATTAACCAAGGTTGGTCTTAGACATATTAGGACAGTGGCTGTAGTGCCCCCGTTTGACCGATTGCCACCAAACTTGGAAGGTCTTTCTGAAGTCTAGTAACACAGATGTGCGTCAAATTTTGTGAGGATTGGATGAAGCATGCCAGAGATATAGCTATTTTAATAAAATGGGCATGGAAACAGTGTGGCCAGCAGGTGGAGTCAGCGCTCCATTTTAGAAATTGTATTCAATACTTTCAGGCCTTCTTATGTGTAAATTAAGTCTGATAATGTTCTATGAGGCAAATCGGTGAAAAATGAAAGTGAATAAGAAATATGGACTCAGGTGAAGGGAAAGGTAACAATTCTTTCAAGGTTTTATGAGAAATAAGGACATTTCAGCTGAATTTGCTAAGGTGGGTCTTAGAAATATATGGACAGTGGCTGTAGCGCCCCCATTTGACCGATTGGAACCAAAATTGGAGGGTCTGTCTGAGGTCCCTTACTACATTAGGCCGTCAAATTTGATGAGGATTGGCTGAAGCACAGCTGAGCTTTAGATGGTTGATTGAAATGAGCATGGATATGGTGCAGGTTTGTTGTAGCTGGTGGCCATAGCGTACAGGTTAAGATATTTTTATGAATTATCCATAATGGCAATGTCCTGATTGATGTACTACCAGAATGACCTACTTGGGCTGAACATTGTAGAAGTTACAGTAATATGTTATTTATTAAGTTTTTAAACATCACAAGGGAATGAAAATGACTATCATTGGGCATTGCATATGTCTTGATTTGGCATGACTCACAGAACTGGCAGTACAAAATATTTTAACCAGTAACATGTCACTAGAACAGAAATGAGATAAATGTAAGTTGAACTGATTTTCAAGGTTTATACAGACATGTTATGTTGTTGTAGCGCCCCCGTTTGACCGATCGGCACCAAATTTGGAGGGCCCTTCCGGACTACTATTCTACAGGATATATTAAAGTTTGGTGATGATTGGCTGAGGCAGGCCTGAGATATAGCTGTCTGATTGAATTGGGCATGGCACCTGTATGGTTTGTGTGTGGCTGGTGACTATACCTCATGGAAAGTTTATGATTTTTTTATGAATTATTTATTATGACTGTCTCCTGATTTAAATGATACCAGATTTGTGTAGGTTTGGTGAAAATCCTAGGAGGTTAACGAAATGTCTTGTTTTCAGACCAATATGAATTATGCAAAAACGCAAAGATGCAGAAGCAAGTTCTACATGTTGTTTGATTTGGCATGTCGTACTGAATTGACCTGGCAAGAAATGTCGATTGTAGGCTTCACCGTTCTCGAGAAATAGGCAGAAATGCAAAAGTTGTCACTGTTGCGCCCCCATCTGGCTGAGTGAGGTGTCCTTTACAGTTTAGGCAGAGGGTCAGAGCACAAATGTATCACCCAAATTTGATTTAGATTGGTCATTGAGAAGCCTGTGAAATGCCTGCTTGATTTTGATTGGCTGATGGCGGCCACTCTTTAAGGAATAATTACTGCCATTGTAGGTGACTGACCACAGGCTGCTTCCTAGTACATATCTACCAAATTTCAGTTAGATTGGCAAAGGCAGTCAGGAGATATTGCCAGTTTTTAGTTGTAGCGCCCCCTATTGACGAAATGCGGCCCGCCTCGGACCGTGTCCCCAGAATGGTGTAGGGAGGTAGCATTTCAAATTTGGTCAAGGTAGGCCAAGGCACGGCCAAGTTATAGCCGTCAGACCAAAACGGGCCAAATTTGGACATTGTTTGGGCGTGGCTAATGGCCGTAGGATATAAAAATGTCTGAATTTTGTGGATAATTCTTGATCAGCAGAGAATTCTGATTCGTCTGACACCTCATTTGTCTGATTTGGTAGGACAAGCCAGGACTTTAAGGAAAAAGTAGGATTGGCAAATTATGCAAATTAGCAAAAAATCTAAGTAGGCGGAGCTTCATAGTCCAAATGGCAAGTTGGTAGGGCTTTGCTGTCTGTATATGTAGAACAAAGAATTTCGATTGTAGGTCTAACAGGACAGGAGATATCGACCGAAACGTGTTGGGGGGCGCTAAGGCGCCCCCATCTGGCTGGCAGGACTGGGTAGGACAACCTGAGTAGTGGGTAGGAATTGACATCATCTGACCAAGTTTGGTTGGTCTAGCTCTTACAGTTTAGGCTGTACATTCAGTTTTAGGGCAGAAAAATAATAATAATAATAATAATAATAATAATCCTAAGAAAAACAATAATGGTCCATAAGGACTTCGTCCTTTGGACCCTTAATAATAATAATAATCCTAAGAAAAACAATAATGGTCCATAAGGACTTCGTCCTTTGGACCCTTAATAACTAGAAACTGCAGGCAGTTACTGAAGGGTCCAAAGGGTATGACAAGTAGGACAGGTAGGACAGGTAGGACAACAGATGGTTTGAGTAGAAGGTAGAAATCAGGATGGAGATTGTTGAGTGTCCGTCTAACAGGTCAGGAAATGTAGGACAGAATGTAGGACCCTGTGGTGTAGTGCCTGAACCTGACTGAATGCAATGTTTTGGTGAGATAGTCTGAGTAGTAGGTAGAAATCAGGATATAGACTAGTTAGTATCGGTCTAACAGGTCAGCAAATGCAGGACAGAATGTAGAACCCTGTGGTGGAGTGCCTTAGCCTGACTTAATACATGTTTTGGGTCAGATGGCCTGACTAGTTGGTAGATTTAGGGACCTTCATACCTGGTCTGGTAAGTGTAGATATTACATAGTTGCTTTTTTATACTGCCTGTGTAAACATAGGCTGTGTTGCATATTCTTAACAAAGTGCTGAGTTGCGGGAGTGTGACATGTAACAGCAGTAATATCATGCTGTATGCTATTCTAGGATGTATATTTAGACAGGAGAAAGGCTAAAAGTATTGAAGGCATTATTGAAATGGAGCGCTGACTCCACCTGCTGGCCAATTTATTATAAAATTGTAATTGCTGTAGTGTACACAGCCTGAAGAAAGATTAAAGTTTGAAAGATTTGTAAAAGTCAAATGGCAGGAGAATATAAGCAGATTAAAAATATGGACTTAGATGAAGGGAAAGGTGATTAATATTTTAATTTTTAAATAAACAATAAGCAGATTTCAGCTGCATTAACCAAGGTTGGTCTTAGACATATTATGACAGTGGCTGTAGTGCCCCCGTTTGACTGATTGCCACCAAACTTGGAAGGTCTTTTGCAGCTTGGCTGAGGCAGTCTAGTAACACAGCCGTGCATCAAATTTTGTGAGGATTGGATGAAGCATGCCAGAGATATAGCTATTTGAATGAAATAGGCATGGAAACAGTGTGGCCAGCAGGTGGAGTCAGCGCTCCATTTTAGAAATTGTATTCAATACTTTCAGGCCTTCTTATGTGTAAATTAAGTCTGATAATGTTCTATGAGGCAAATTGGTGAAAAATGAAAGTGAATAAAAAATATGGACTCAGGTGAAGGGAAAGGTAACAATTCTTTCAAGGTTTTATGAGAAATAAGGACATTTCAGCTGAATTTGCTAAGGTGGGTCTTAGACATATATGGAGTGGCTGTAGCGCCCCTGTTTGACCGATTGGCACCAATATTGGAGGGTCTGTCTGAGGTCCCTTACTACATTAGGCCGTCAAATTTGATGAGGATTGGCTGAAGCACGGCTGAGATTTAGATGGTTGATTGAAATGAGCATGGATATGGTGCAGGTTTGTTGTAGCTGGTGGCCATAGCATACAGGTCAAGATATTTTTATGAATTATCCATAAGGGCAATGTCCTGATTGATGTACTACCAGAATGACCTACTTGGGCTGGATATTGTAGAAGTTACAGTAATATGTTATTTATTAAGTTATTAAACATCACAAGGGAATGAAAATGACTATCATTGGGCATTGCATATGTCTTGATTTGGCATGACTCACAGAACTGGCAGTACAAAATATTTTAACCAGTAATATGTCACTAGAACAGAAATGAGATAAATGTAAGTTGAACTGATTTTCAAGGTTTATACAGACATGTTATATTGTTGTAGCGCCCCCGTTTGACCGATCGGCACCAAATTTGGAGGGCCCTTCCGGACTACTATTCTACAGGATATATTAAAGTTTGGTGATGATTGGCTGAGGCAGGCCTGAGATATAGCTGTCTGATTGAATTGGGCATGGCACCTGTATGGTTTGTGTGTGGCTGGTGACTATACCTCATGGAAAGTTTATGATTTTTTTATGAATTATTTATTATGACTGTCTCCTGATTTAAATGATACCAGATTTGTGTAGGTTTGGTGAAAATCCTAGGAGGTTAACGAAATGTCTTGTTTTCAGACCAATATGAATTATGCAAAAACGCAAAGATGCAGAAGCAAGTTCTACATGTTGTTTGATTTGGCATGTCGTACTTAATTGACCGGGCAACAATTAGACTGCCATAACAGGATGGAGATTTAGCGTAGCTCTAATGTGACAGGAGATGTAGGGCAAACCGTAGAGGAGGATACTAAAAAGTCAGACAGAACTACAGGTCAGCAGATGTCAGACAGAACAGAACTTGTTTAGGTCAGATGGTTTGAGTAGAAGGTAGAAATCATGATGTAGATTGTTGAGTGTCGGTCTAACAGGTCAGGAAATGTAGGACAGAATGTAGAACCCTGTGGTGTAGTGCCTGAACCTGACTGAATGCATTGTTTTGGTCAGATGGTCTCAGTAGTAGGTAGAAATCAGGATATAGATTAGTTAGTATCGGTCTAACAGGTCAGCAAATGTAGGACAGAATGTAGAACCCTGTGGTGGAGTGCCTTAGCCTGACTGAATGCATGGTTTGGGTCAGATGGCCTGACTAGTTGGTAGATTTAGGGACCTTCATACCTGGTCTGGTAAGTCTAGATATTACAGAGTTTTCTTTTTTATACTGCCTGTGTAAACATAGGCTGTGTTGCATATTCTTAACAAAGTGCTGAGTTGCGTATTGTGACATGTAACAGCAGTAATATCATGCTGTATCATATTCTAGGTTATACATTTAGACAGGAGAAAGGCTAAAAGTATTGAAGGCATTATTGAAATGGAGCGCTGACTCCACCTGCTGGCCAATTTATTATAAAATTGTAATTGCTGCAGTGTACACAGCCTGAAGAAAGATTGAAGTTTGAAAGATTTGTAAAAGTCAAATGGCAGGAAAATATAAGCAGATTAAAAATATGGACTTAGATGAAGGGAAAGGTGATTAATTTTTTA
Source organism: Paramormyrops kingsleyae (assembly GCF_048594095.1). NCBI lineage: Eukaryota > Metazoa > Chordata > Actinopteri > Osteoglossiformes > Mormyridae > Paramormyrops > Paramormyrops kingsleyae. The sequence goes on along the minus strand of NC_132808.1, from coordinate 1,945,645 downwards.
ATTTTTAAATAAACGATAAGCAGATTTCAGCTGCATTAACCAAGGTTGGTCTTAGACATATTAGGACAGTGGCTGTAGTGCCCCCGTTTGACCGATTGCCACCAAACTTGGAAGGTCTTTCTGAAGTCTAGTAACACAGATGTGCGTCAAATTTTGTGAGGATAGGATGAAGCATGCCAGAGATATAGCTATTTTAATAAAATGGGCATGGAAACAGTGTGGCCAGCAGGTGGAGTCAGCGCTCCATTTTAGAAATTTTATTCAATATTTTCAGGCCTTCTTATGTGTAAATTAAGTCTGATAATGTTCTATGAGGCAAATCGGTGAAAAATGAAAGTGAATAAGAAATATGGACTCAGGTGAAGGGAAAGGTAACAATTCTTTCAAGGTTTTATGAGAAATAAGGACATTTCAGCTGAATTTGCTAAGGTGGGTCTTAGAAATATATGGACAGTGGCTGTAGCGCCCCCATTTGACCGATTGGAACCAAAATTGGAGGGTCTGTCTGAGGTCCCTTACTACATTAGGCCGTCAAATTTGATGAGGATTGGCTGAAGCACAGCTGAGCTTTAGATGGTTGATTGAAATGAGCATGGATATGGTGCAGGTTTGTTGTAGCTGGTGGCCATAGCGTACAGGTTAAGATATTTTTATGAATTATCCATAATGGCAATGTCCTGATTGATGTACTACCAGAATGACCTACTTGGGCTGAACATTGTAGAAGTTACAGTAATATGTTATTTATTAAGTTTTTAAACATCACAAGGGAATGAAAATGACTATCATTGGGCATTGCATATGTCTTGATTTGGCATGACTCACAGAACTGGCAGTACAAAATATTTTAACCAGTAACATGTCACTAGAACAGAAATGAGATAAATGTAAGTTGAACTGATTTTCAAGGTTTATACAGACATGTTATGTTGTTGTAGCGCCCCCGTTTGACCGATCGGCACCAAATTTGGAGGGCCCTTCCGGACTACTATTCTACAGGATATATTAAAGTTTGGTGATGATTGGCTGAGGCAGGCCTGAGATATAGCTGTCTGATTGAATTGGGCATGGCACCTGTATGGTTTGTGTGTGGCTGGTGACTATACCTCATGGAAAGTTTATGATTTTTTTATGAATTATTTATTATGACTGTCTCCTGATTTAAATGATACCAGATTTGTGTAGGTTTGGTGAAAATCCTAGGAGGTTAACGAAATGTCTTGTTTTCAGACCAATATGAATTATGCAAAAACGCAAAGATGCAGAAGCAAGTTCTACATGTTGTTTGATTTGGCATGTCGTACTGAATTGACCTGGCAAGAAATGTCGATTGTAGGCTTCACCGTTCTCGAGAAATAGGCAGAAATGCAAAAGTTGTCACTGTTGCGCCCCCATCTGGCCGAGTGAGGTGTCCTTTACAGTTTAGGCAGAGGGTCAGAGCTCAAATGTATCACCCAAATTTGATTTAGATTGGTCATTGAGAAGCCTGTGAAATGCCTGCTTGATTTTGATTGGCTGATGGCGGCCACTCTTTAAGGAATAATTACTGCCATTGTAGGTGACTGACCACAGGCTGCTTCCTAGTACATATCTACCAAATTTCAGTTAGATTGGCAAAGGCAGTCAGGAGATATTGCCAGTTTTTAGTTGTAGCGCCCCCTATTGACGAAATGCGGCCCGCCTCGGACCGTGTCCCCAGAATGGTGTAGGGAGGTAGCATTTCAAATTTGGTCAAGGTAGGCCAAGGCACGGCCAAGTTATAGCCGTCAGACCAAAACGGGCCAAATTTGGACATTGTTTGGGCGTGGCTAATGGCCGTAGGATATAAAAATGTCTGAATTTTGTGGATAATTCTTGATCAGCAGAGAATTCTGATTCGTCTGACACCTCATTTGTCTGATTTGGTAGGACAAGCCAGGACTTTAAGGAAAAAGTAGGATTGGCAAATTATGCAAATTAGCAAAAAATCTAAGTAGGCGGAGCTTCATAGTCCAAATGGCAAGTTGGTAGGGCTTTGCTGTCTGTATATGTAGAACAAAGAATTTCGATTGTAGGTCTAACAGGACAGGAGATATCGACCGAAACGTGTTGGGGGGCGCTAAGGCGCCCCCATCTGGCTGGCAGGACTGGGTAGGACAACCTGAGTAGTGGGTAGGAATTGACATCATCTGACCAAGTTTGGTTGGTCTAGCTCTTACAGTTTAGGCTGTACATTCAGTTTTAGGGCAGAAAAATAATAATAATAATAATAATAATAACTAGAAACTGCAGGCAGTTACTGAAGGGTCCAAAGGGTATGACAAGTAGGACAGGTAGGACAGGTAGGACAACAGATGGTTTGAGTAGAAGGTAGAAATCAGGATGGAGATTGTTGAGTGTCCGTCTAACAGGTCAGGAAATGTAGGACAGAATGTAGGACCCTGTGGTGTAGTGCCTGAACCTGACTGAATGCAATGTTTTGGTGAGATAGTCTGAGTAGTAGGTAGAAATCAGGATATAGACTAGTTAGTATCGGTCTAACAGGTCAGCAAATGCAGGACAGAATGTAGAACCCTGTGGTGGAGTGCCTTAGCCTGACTTAATACATGTTTTGGGTCAGATGGCCTGACTAGTTGGTAGATTTAGGGACCTTCATACCTGGTCTGGTAAGTGTAGATATTACATAGTTGCTTTTTTATACTGCCTGTGTAAACATAGGCTGTGTTGCATATTCTTAACAAAGTGCTGAGTTGCGGGAGTGTGACATGTAACAGCAGTAATATCATGCTGTATGCTATTCTAGGATGTATATTTAGACAGGAGAAAGGCTAAAAGTATTGAAGGCATTATTGAAATGGAGCGCTGACTCCACCTGCTGGCCAATTTATTATAAAATTGTAATTGCTGTAGTGTACACAGCCTGAAGAAAGATTAAAGTTTGAAAGATTTGTAAAAGTCAAATGGCAGGAGAATATAAGCAGATTAAAAATATGGACTTAGATGAAGGGAAAGGTGATTAATATTTTAATTTTTAAATAAACAATAAGCAGATTTCAGCTGCATTAACCAAGGTTGGTCTTAGACATATTATGACAGTGGCTGTAGTGCCCCCGTTTGACTGATTGCCACCAAACTTGGAAGGTCTTTTGCAGCTTGGCTGAGGCAGTCTAGTAACACAGCCGTGCATCAAATTTTGTGAGGATTGGATGAAGCATGCCAGAGATATAGCTATTTGAATGAAATAGGCATGGAAACAGTGTGGCCAGCAGGTGGAGTCAGCGCTCCATTTTAGAAATTGTATTCAATACTTTCAGGCCTTCTTATGTGTAAATTAAGTCTGATAATGTTCTATGAGGCAAATTGGTGAAAAATGAAAGTGAATAAAAAATATGGACTCAGGTGAAGGGAAAGGTAACAATTCTTTCAAGGTTTTATGAGAAATAAGGACATTTCAGCTGAATTTGCTAAGGTGGGTCTTAGACATATATGGACAGTGGCTGTAGCGCCCCTGTTTGACCGATTGGCACCAATATTGGAGGGTCTGTCTGAGGTCCCTTACTACATTAGGCCGTCAAATTTGATGAGGATTGGCTGAAGCACGGCTGAGATTTAGATGGTTGATTGAAATGAGCATGGATATGGTGCAGGTTTGTTGTAGCTGGTGGCCATAGCATACAGGTCAAGATATTTTTATGAATTATCCATAAGGGCAATGTCCTGATTGATGTACTACCAGAATGACCTACTTGGGCTGGATATTGTAGAAGTTACAGTAATATGTTATTTATTAAGTTATTAAACATCACAAGGGAATGAAAATGACTATCATTGGGCATTGCATATGTCTTGATTTGGCATGACTCACAGAACTGGCAGTACAAAATATTTTAACCAGTAATATGTCACTAGAACAGAAATGAGATAAATGTAAGTTGAACTGATTTTCAAGGTTTATACAGACATGTTATATTGTTGTAGCGCCCCCGTTTGACCGATCGGCACCAAATTTGGAGGGCCCTTCCGGACTACTATTCTACAGGATATATTAAAGTTTGGTGATGATTGGCTGAGGCAGGCCTGAGATATAGCTGTCTGATTGAATTGGGCATGGCACCTGTATGGTTTGTGTGTGGCTGGTGACTATACCTCATGGAAAGTTTATGATTTTTTTATGAATTATTTATTATGACTGTCTCCTGATTTAAATGATACCAGATTTGTGTAGGTTTGGTGAAAATCCTAGGAGGTTAACGAAATGTCTTGTTTTCAGACCAATATGAATTATGCAAAAACGCAAAGATGCAGAAGCAAGTTCTACATGTTGTTTGATTTGGCATGTCGTACTTAATTGACCGGGCAACAATTAGACTGCCATAACAGGATGGAGATTTAGCGTAGCTCTAATGTGACAGGAGATGTAGGGCAAACCGTAGAGGAGGATACTAAAAAGTCAGACAGAACTACAGGTCAGCAGATGTCAGACAGAACAGAACTTGTTTAGGTCAGATGGTTTGAGTAGAAGGTAGAAATCATGATGTAGATTGTTGAGTGTCGGTCTAACAGGTCAGGAAATGTAGGACAGAATGTAGAACCCTGTGGTGTAGTGCCTGAACCTGACTGAATGCATTGTTTTGGTCAGATGGTCTCAGTAGTAGGTAGAAATCAGGATATAGATTAGTTAGTATCGGTCTAACAGGTCAGCAAATGTAGGACAGAATGTAGAACCCTGTGGTGGAGTGCCTTAGCCTGACTGAATGCATGGTTTGGGTCAGATGGCCTGACTAGTTGGTAGATTTAGGGACCTTCATACCTGGTCTGGTAAGTCTAGATATTACAGAGTTTTCTTTTTTATACTGCCTGTGTAAACATAGGCTGTGTTGCATATTCTTAACAAAGTGCTGAGTTGCGTATTGTGACATGTAACAGCAGTAATATCATGCTGTATCATATTCTAGGTTATACATTTAGACAGGAGAAAGGCTAAAAGTATTGAAGGCATTATTGAAATGGAGCGCTGACTCCACCTGCTGGCCAATTTATTATAAAATTGTAATTGCTGCAGTGTACACAGCCTGAAGAAAGATTGAAGTTTGAAAGATTTGTAAAAGTCAAATGGCAGGAAAATATAAGCAGATTAAAAATATGGACTTAGATGAAGGGAAAGGTGATTAATTTTTTAATTTTTAAATAAACGATAAGCAGATTTCAGCTGCATTAACCAAGGTTGGTCTTAGACATATTACGACAGTGGCTGTAGTGCCCCCGTTTGACCGATTGCCACCAAACTTGGAAGGTCTTTCTGAAGTCTAGTAACACAGATGTGCGTCAAATTTTGTGAGGATTGGATGAAGCATGCCAGAGATATAGCTATTTTAATGAAATGGGCATGGAAACAGTGTGGCCAGCAGGTGGAGTCAGCGCTCCATTTTAGAAATTGTATTCAATACTTTCAGGCCTTCTTATGTGTAAATTAAGTCTGATAATGTTCTATGAGGCAAATCGGTGAAAAATGAAAGTGAATAAGAAATATGGACTCAGGTGAAGGGAAAGGTAACAATTCTTTCAAGGTTTTATGAGAAATAAGGACATTTCAGCTGAATTTGCTAAGGTGGGTCTTAGAAATATATGGACAGTGGCTGTAGCGCCCCCATTTGACCGATTGGAACCAAAATTGGAGGGTCTGTCTGAGGTCCCTTACTACATTAGGCCGTCAAATTTGATGAGGATTGGCTGAAGCACAGCTGAGCTTTAGATGGTTGATTGAAATGAGCATGGATATGGTGCAGGTTTGTTGTAGCTGGTGGCCATAGCGTACAGGTTAAGATATTTTTATGAATTATCCATAATGGCAATGTCCTGATTGATGTACTACCAGAATGACCTACTTGGGCTGAACATTGTAGAAGTTACAGTAATATGTTATTTATTAAGTTTTTAAACATCACAAGGGAATGAAAATGACTATCATTGGGCATTGCATATGTCTTGATTTGGCATGACTCACAGAACTGGCAGTACAAAATATTTTAACCAGTAACATGTCACTAGAACAGAAATGAGATAAATGTAAGTTGAACTGATTTTCAAGGTTTATACAGACATGTTATGTTGTTGTAGCGCCCCCGTTTGACCGATCGGCACCAAATTTGGAGGGCCCTTCCGGACTACTATTCTACAGGATATATTAAAGTTTGGTGATGATTGGCTGAGGCAGGCCTGAGATATAGCTGTCTGATTGAATTGGGCATGGCACCTGTATGGTTTGTGTGTGGCTGGTGACTATACCTCATGGAAAGTTTATGATTTTTTTATGAATTATTTATTATGACTGTCTCCTGATTTAAATGATACCAGATTTGTGTAGGTTTGGTGAAAATCCTAGGAGGTTAACGAAATGTCTTGTTTTCAGACCAATATGAATTATGCAAAAACGCAAAGATGCAGAAGCAAGTTCTACATGTTGTTTGATTTGGCATGTCGTACTGAATTGACCTGGCAAGAAATGTCGATTGTAGGCTTCACCGTTCTCGAGAAATAGGCAGAAATGCAAAAGTTGTCACTGTTGCGCCCCCATCTGGCCGAGTGAGGTGTCCTTTACAGTTTAGGCAGAGGGTCAGAGCACAAATGTATCACCCAAATTTGATTTAGATTGGTCATTGAGAAGCCTGTGAAATGCCTGCTTGATTTTGATTGGCTGATGGCGGCCACTCTTTAAGGAATAATTACTGCCATTGTAGGTGACTGACCACAGGCTGCTTCCTAGTACATATCTACCAAATTTCAGTTAGATTGGCAAAGGCAGTCAGGAGATATTGCCAGTTTTTAGTTGTAGCGCCCCCTATTGACGAAATGCGGCCCGCCTCGGACCGTGTCCCCAGAATGGTGTAGGGAGGTAGCATTTCAAATTTGGTCAAGGTAGGCCAAGGCACGGCCAAGTTATAGCCGTCAGACCAAAACGGGCCAAATTTGGACATTGTTTGGGCGTGGCTAATGGCCGTAGGATATAAAAATGTCTGAATTTTGTGGATAATTCTTGATCAGCAGAGAATTCTGATTCGTCTGACACCTCATTTGTCTGATTTGGTAGGACAAGCCAGGACTTTAAGGAAAAAGTAGGATTGGCAAATTATGCAAATTAGCAAAAAATCTAAGTAGGCGGAGCTTCATAGTCCAAATGGCAAGTTGGTAGGGCTTTGCTGTCTGTATATGTAGAACAAAGAATTTCGATTGTAGGTCTAACAGGACAGGAGATATCGACCGAAACGTGTTGGGGGGCGCTAAGGCGCCCCCATCTGGCTGGCAGGACTGGGTAGGACAACCTGAGTAGTGGGTAGGAATTGACATCATCTGACCAAGTTTGGTTGGTCTAGCTCTTACAGTTTAGGCTGTACATTCAGTTTTAGGGCAGAAAAATAATAATAATAATAATAACTAGAAACTGCAAGCAGTTACTAAAGGGTCCAAAGCGTAGGACAATCGGACTGGTAGGACAGTAGAGGAATAAGGGCAGAGATCTGGCGGCCAGGGTAGTAGAAAGTCAGACAGAATTAGTCAGCCATAACATGATGGAAATTTTGGCATAGGTCTAATGCGATATGACTATATATGTTCCTGGATTTGGTACGACATAGTAAATTTGACTGCCAATAAAATTTAAGTTTAGGACAAGTAGGACAGGAGATATCGACCAAAACATGTTGTGGGGCGCAACGGTGCCCCCCTCTGACTGACTGGGATGGGTCAGAGAGGCTCAGTAGTGGATAGCAATAGGAATCTTACTGCCAAATTTGGTCGGCCTAGGACTTATGGTTTTGGCTGGGCATTCAGTTTTAGGGAAGAAAAATAATTATAATCGAACCCTCTGGAGGAGTGCCTAAGCCCGTCTGAATGGCTGGGTTAATAACAAAAATAGAAGCTTCATTGACCATCATGGGGAAAATGCCTATATGTCTCCCCAGCTTGCTTTACAGAGAGCATGCTGTGCACATCGGGCTGCCTAGCTCAAGTACCAACCGAAGCTGGGTTTGAACCGGTGACCCTCTGATTACAAGCACACAGGTTTAGCCCACTGAGCCACCCGCTTCTGATGGTAAGATGGGTGAGATCAGTAGACACTTTCATAACTGATCTGGTAACTCATTATACCTGAATTGGCCTAGGTTGGTCTTAGTAACATATAAACAGTGGCCGTAGCGCTCCCGTTTGACTGATCGACACAAAATTTGGAGGGTCGCTCGGTGGTATAGCACTACATTAGTGAGAGAAATTTGGTAATGATTGGCTGAAGCATGCCTGAGATATAGCTGTCTGATTGAAATGTACGTGGCACCAGTATGGTCATGGTTTGGCTTTTGGCCGTACCTTACTGAAAGCATAAGATTTTTTCTGTAAATCATTAAATGGACTGTCTCCTGATTTTAATGACAGCAGATTTAAGTAGGTGCGGCAAAAATTCTAGGAGGGCAACGAAAAAGCCTGTTTACAGACAATTATAAATTATGCAAAAATGCAATGATATATAACCAAGTTACATATGTGTTTAGATTTGCCATGACATATTGAATTAGACTGGCAATCAATTTTAACTGTAGGCTTGACAGTTTTGTAGAAATAGGCAGAAATGCAAATGGGGCCACTGTAGCGCCCCCATCTGGCCTAGTGAGTTGTCCTTTACAGGATGTGCAGAGGGTCAGAAGGTGAATGTAGCAGCCAAATTTTGGTTTGATTGGTCATTGTTAAGCCTGTCAAATGGCTGCTTGATGTTGATTGGCTAATGGCAGCCAAGCTTTTATGATTGATGACTGGCATTGTATGTGACTGTCCTCAGGCTAGGTCGTAGTATATGTCAGCAAAATTTCAGTTGGATTGGCCAAGGCAGTCAGGAGATATTGGCAGTTTTTAGTTGTAGCGCCCCCTATGGACGAAATGCAGCCCGCCTTGGACCGTGTCCCCAGAATGGTGTCGGAAGGTAGGATTTCAAATTTGGTCTAGGTAGGCCAAGGCACGGCCAAGTTATAGCCATCAGACCAAAACGGGCCAAATTTGGACATTGTTTGGGCGTGGCTAATGGCCGTAGGATATAAAAATGTCTCAATTTTGTTAATGTTTCTTGATCAGCTGAGAATTCTGATTCGTCTGACACCTCATTTGTCTGATTTGGTAGGACAAGCCAGGACTTTAAGGAAAAAGTATGATTTGCAAATTATGCAAATTAGCAAAAAATCTAAGTAGGCGGAGCTTCATGGTCCCATTGACTTTTTGGTAGGGCAAGGCTGTCTGCATCAGGAGAAAAAAGAATTTCGATGGTAGGACAAACAGGACAGGAGATATCGTCCAAAACGTGTTGGGGGGCGCTACGGCACCCCCCTCTGGCTGAGTCGGACGGGTCGGACAACCTGAGTAGTGGGTAGGAATTGCAAGCACCTTACCAAGTTTGGTCAGCCTAGGACTTACGGTTTAGGCTGGGCATTCAGTTTTAGGGCAGAAAAATAATAATAATAATCCTAAGAAAAACAATAATGGTCCATAAGGACTTCGTCCTTTGGACCCTTAATAATAATAATCCTAAGAAAAACAATAATGGTCCATAAGGACTTCGTCCTTTGGACCCTTAATAATCCTAAGAAAAACAATAATGGTCCATAAGGACTTCGTCCTTTGGACCCTTAATAATCCTAAGAAAAACAATAATGGTCCATAAGGACTTCGTCCTTTGGACCCTTAATAATAATAATCCTAAGAAAAACAATAATGGTCCATAAGGACTTCGTCCTTTGGACCCTTAATAACTAGAAACTGCAAGCAGTTACGAATGGGTCCAAAGCGTAGGACAATCGGACTGGTAGGACAGTAGAGGAATAAGGGCAGAGATCCGGCGGCCAGGGTAGTAAAAAGTCAGACAGAATTAGACTGCCATAACAGGATGCAGATTTAGCATAGCTCTAATGCGACAGGAGATGTAGGGCAAACCGTAGAGGAGGATACCAACAAGTCAGACAGAACTACAGGTCAGCAGATGTCAGACAGAAGAGAACTTGTTTCGGTCAGATGGTTTGAGTAGAAGGTAGAAATCATGATGTAGATTGTTTAGTGTCGGTCTAACAGGTCAGGAAATGTAGGACAGAATGTAGAACCCTGTGGTGTAGTGCCTGAACCTGACTGAATGCATTGTTTTGGTCAGATGGTCTGAGTAGTAGGTAGAAATCAGGATATAGATTAGTTAGTATCGGTCTAACAGGTCAGAAAATGTAGGACAGAATGTAGAACCCTGTGGTGGAGTGCCTTAGCCTGACTTAATGCATGGTTTTGGTCAGATGGCCTGACTAGTTGGTAGATTTAGGCACCTTCATACCTGGTCTGGTAAGTCTAGATATTACAGAGTTGATTTTTTATACTGCCTGTGTAAACATAGGCTGCGTTGCATATTCTTAACAAAGTGCTGAGTTGCAGGAGTGTGACATGTAACAGCAGTAATATCATGCTGTATCATATTCTAGGTTGTACATTTAGACAGGAGAAAGGCTAAAAGTATTGAAGGCATTATTTAAATGGAGCGCTGACTCCACCTGCTGGCCAATGTATTATAAAATTGTAATTGCTGCAGTGTACACAGCCTGAAGAAAGATCAAAGTTTGAAAGATTTGTAAAAGTCAAATGGCAGGAAAATATAAGCAGATTAAAAATATGGACTTAGATGAAGGGAAAGGTGATTAATATTTTAATTTTTAAATAAACAATAAGCAGATCTCAGCTGCATTAACCAAGGTTGGTCTTAGACATATTAGAACAGCGGCTGTAGCACCCCAATTTGACCGATTGCCACCAAACTTGGAAGGTCTGTCTGTAGTCCAGTGACACAGAAGCGAGTCAAATTTTGTAAGGATTTGATGAAGCATGCCAGAGATATAGCTGTTTGATTGAAATGTGTATGGAAATGGTGTGGCCAGCAGGTGGAGGCAGCGCTCCATTTTAGAAATTCCATTTAATACTTTCAGGCCTTCTTATGTGTAAATTAAGTCTGATAATGTTCTATGAGGCAAATCGGTGAAAAATGAAAGTGAATAAAAAATATGGACTCAGGTGAAGGGAAAGGTAACAATTTTTTCAAGGTTTTATGAGAAATAAGGACATTTCAGCTGAATTTGCTAAGGTGGGTCTTAGACATATATGGACAGTGGCTGTAGCGCCCCCGTTTGACCAATTGGTACCAAAATTGGAGGGTCTGTCTGATGTCCCTTACTACATTAGGCTGTCAAATTTGATGAGGATTGGCTGATGCACGGCTGAGTTTTAGATGGTTGATTGAAATGAGCATGGATATGGTGCATGTTTGGTGTAGCTGGTGGCCATAGCATACAGGTAGGTCAAGATATTTTTATGAATTATCCATAAGGGCAATGTCCTGATTGATGTACTACCAGAATGACCTACTTGGGTTGGACATTGTAGAAGTTACAGTAATATGTTATTTATTAAGCTTTTAAACATCACAAAGGAATGAAAATGACTATCATTGGGAATTGCATATGTCTTGATATGGCATGACTCACAGAACTGGCAGTACAAAATATTTTAACAAGTAATATGTCACAATAACAGAAATGAGATAAATGTAAGTTGAACTGCTTTTCAAGGTTTATACAGACATGTTATATTGTTGTAGCGCCCCCGTTTGACCGATCGGCACCAAATTTGGAGGGCCCTTCCGGACTACTATTCTACAGGATATGTTAAAGTTTGGTGATGATTGGCTGAGGCAGGCCTGAGATATAGCTGTCCGATTGAATTGGGCATGGCACCTGTATGATTTGTGTGTGGCTGGTGACTATACCTCATGGAAAGTTTATGATTTTTTTATGAATTATTTATTATGACTGTCTCCTGATTTAAATGATACCAGATTTGTGTAGGTTTGGTGAAAATCCTAGGAGGTTAACGAAATGTCTTGTTTTCAGACCAATATGAATTATGAAAAAACGCAAAGATGCAGAAGCAAGTTCTACATATTGTTTGATTTGGCATGTCGTACTGAATTGACCTGGCAATAAATGTCAATTGTAGGCTTCACCGTTCTCGAGAAATAGGCAGAAATGCAAATGTTGTCACTGTAGCGCCCCTATCTGGCCAAGTGAGGTGTCCTTTGCATGGTGGGCTGTGGGTCAGAGGACAAATATACCACCAAAATTTGGTATAGATTGGTCATTTATAAGCCTGTCAAATGCCTGCTTGATTTTGATTGGCCGATGGCGGCCACTATTTAAGGAATGATGACTGCCATAGTATGTGACTGACCACAGGCTGGGTGCTAGTACATATCTGCCAAATTTCAGTTAGACTGGCAAAGGCAGTCAGGAGATATTGCCAGTTTTTAGTTGTAGCGCCCCCTATTGACGAAATGCGGCCCGCTTCGGACCGTGTCCCCAGAATGGTGTAGGGAGGTAGCATTTCAAATTTGGTCAAGGTAGGCCAAGGCACGGCCAAGTTATAGCCATCAGACCAAAATGGGCCAAATTTGGACATTGTTTGGGCGTGGCTATTGGCCATAGGATATAAAAATGTCTGAATTTTGTTGATGATTCTTGATCAGCTGAGAATTCTGATTCGTCTGACACCTCATTTGTCTGATTTGGTAGGACAAGCCAGGACTTTAAGGAAAAAGTATGATTTGCAAATTATGCAAATTAGCAAAAAATCTAAGTAGGCGGAGCTTCATGGTCCCAATGACTTTTTGGTAGGGCATGGCTGTCTGTATCAGGAGAAAAAAGAATTTTGAAGGTAGGACAAACAGGACAGGAGATATCGTCCAAAACGTGTTATGGGGCGCTACGGCGCCCCCCTCTGGCTGAGTCGGACGGGTCGGAAAACCTGAGTAGTGGGTAGGAATTCCAATCATCGTACCAAATTTGGTAGGCCTAGGACTTACGGTTTAGGCTGGGCATTCAGTTTTAGGGCAGAAAAATAATAATAAAGATAACTGCAAGCAGTGACAATCGGGTCCAAAGCTAATGGAAACAAGCAATGAAGAGGAGTGAAGTGAATGGCATAAAATTAGAAGTTCACTAATTATTGTAAATGAAGTACAGACTGTAACTGATGGGCAATGCATTTAAATAGTCAGAAAATAGGACATGCAACAATGAAATGTGATACCTAACATTTAAACATTACTGTAGAAATGTTCATCAATGTTTGATAAAGGGAAAAGGATAGATGAGAAACAGAAGGGAAATGTGGTGAGTAGCTGTTCGTAACAATTGCAATTGCTGCAGCATACACATCTTGAATAAACATTGAAGTTTGATAGATTTCTGAAAGTCAAATGGCAGGAAAATATAAGCGGATTAAAAATATGGACTTAGATGAAGGGAAAGGTGATTAATATTTAAATGTTTAAATAAACAATAAACAGATGTCAGCTGTATTAACCTAGGTTGATCTTAGACATATTATGACAGTGGCTAAATTGGAAATGAAGTACAGACTGTAACTGATGGCCAATGCATTTAAATAGTCAGAAAGTAGGAAAATGGTAAATGAGAGACAGAAGGGAAATATGGTGACTAGCTTTTAGAGAAATATTGAAATTGCTACAGTGTACACAGGCTAAAGTAACATTGAAGTTTGATAGATTCCTAAAAGTCAAATGGCAGGATTGTATAAGCAGATTAAAAATATGGACTTAGATGAAGGGAAAGGTGATTAATATTTAAATGTTTATATATACAATAAGGAGATGTCAGCTGCATTAACCAAGGTTGGTCTTAGACATATTAAGACAGTGGCTAAATTGGAAATGAAGTACGGACTGTAACTGATGGCCAATGCATTTAAATAGTCAGAAAGTAGGAAATGCTTCTATGATAAGATAATACCTGATATTTTGAACATTGACATTGATATGTTGATTAAGGTACGATAAAGGGAATATGGTAGATGAGAAACAGATGGGACATGTGGTGACTAGCTGTTGGAAGAAATTGCAATTGTTGCACTGTACACAGCCTGAAGTATCTCTGAACTTTGATACATTTCTAAAAGTGAAATGAAATGAAAATGTCAATAATCTTTGAAGGTTTGATGAAAAATAAAGAAATTTCAGCTGCATTAACTATTAGTATATTTTGACAGTGGCAGAAGCGCCCCCGTTTTACCGAATGTCACCAAAGTTAGATGGTCTATTCATAGTCCAGTGCTACAGAAGTGAGTCAAATTTTGTGAGAATTCGATGAAGTATCAATGAGGTTTAGCAGACTTGATGAATTCGGTATGGAAATAGTGAGGCCAGCAGGTGGAGTTAGCGCTACATTTGATAATTGGTAGCATGCAGTCCCTGGTGTGGCAGTTTGACTACTGCCATTAGCAGAAGCAGCCTTAGTACAACAATATAAGATACAATATATAACCATTTGCTGAAGTGCCTCAGCCCAAAAGAATTAGTTTTTTGTGTCAGATGGTCTAAGTACACGGTAGAAATAGGCACCTGCGTACCTAATATTTTAAGTCTAGATCATACAAGTTAAGCTTACTTTATAGTACCTCAGTGAACACATGCTGTCTTGTATATTAAAAAAAAACAACAGTGGCTTACTGCATTTGTAAAGTATTGTTCTAGACATAAGATGCCCTGAAATAATTTAATGCCATTAATGAAATACAGAACGAACTACACCTGCTGGCTAATTCATAAAAGAAATCCAAAAAACTGCAATATAAATAGAGCACCATCTCCACCTACTGGCCAATTTAATACAAAAAAGCCAAAAATCTGCAATATATACTGCCTGGCTTATAAATAAAATCTGATAATTTTCTATAAATCAAACAGCATAAAAATGAAAAGAGCTTAAAAATATGGACTGAGGTGAAGGGAAAGTTAATTACTTGAAACTATTATGAAGGATATTTCAGCTGAATTACCCAAGGTAGGTATTAGACATACTAGGACAGTGGCTGTACTGCTCCAGATTGACTGATCGCCACCAAACTTGGAAGATCTGTCTGTAGTCCAGACTTACAGAAGTGAATCAAATTTTGGAAGGATCGGATGAAGCATGCCTGAGATTTAGCTGTTTGAATGAAATGGGAATGGAAATGTTGTGGCCAGCAGGTGGAGTCAGCGCTCCATTTTAGAAAAGATATTAAATGCTTTCTGACCTTCTCATTTGTAAATGAAGTCTGATAATGTTGTATAAGGCAAATTGGTGAAAAATTAAAGGAAATTAAAAATATGGACTCAGCTGAAGGGAAAGGTAACAACTATTTGAAGATTTCATGAGGAATAAGGACATTTCAGCTGAATCTGCTAAGGTGGGTCTTACACATATATGGACAGTGGCTGTCACGCCCCCATTTGACCGATCGGCACCAAATTTGCAGGGTCTGTCTGAGGTGCAGTGCTACATTAGTGGGTCAAATTTGGTGATGATCAGATGAAGTATGCCTCTGATTTAGCTGTTTCATTGAAATGATCATGGAAATGCTGTAGGTTCAGTGTGGCTGGTGGCTATACTGTACAGGCAAGTGAAGTTATCTTTATAAATTATACATATGGGCAGTGTCCTGATTTTTCTACTACCAGATTGACCTACTTAGGCTGGACATTGCAGTAGTTACAGTAATATGTTATTAATTAAGTTTTTAAATATGACAAGGGAATGCAAATGACTATCATGGGACATTGCATATTTCTTGATTTGACATGACTCACAGAACTTGCAGGGCAAAAGATTTTAACCAGTAATATGTCACTGGATCAAAAATGAGATAAATGTAAGTTGAGCTGATTTTGCAGTTAATACAGTGATGTTATATTGCTGTAGCACCCCCGTTTGACTGATCGGCACCAAATTTGGAGGGCCCTTCTCCAGTAATATCCTACATTATATATTTAAGTTTGATGATGATTGGTTGAGGCAGGCCTGAGATATAGCTGTCTGATTGAAATGGGTGTGGCACCACTATGGTTTGGGTGTGGCTGGTGGCCATACCTCATGGAAAGTTTATGATTTTTTTAATAATTTTATATAGGGACTGTCTCCTGATTTAAATGATAGCAGATTTGTGTAGGTTTGGTGAAAATCCTAGGAGGATAAGAAAAAGTACTGTTTTAAGACTTTTACAAAATAGGCAAAAATGGCAAGAGATATGATGAAGTTCTTTATACCATTAAATTTGTCATGAGCTAGTGGATAGCTTAAGCAACAATTGTCAATTTTATAATTAACAGTCCAGGAGAAATAGGCAGAAATGTGCCGTAGCGCCCCCATATGGCAGACTGACATGTCCTTTACAGGGTGGGCTCAGGGTCAGAATACAAATGTATAAGCCAAATTTGGTTTGGATTGCTCATTGTTTAGCTGGTCAAATGGCTGCTTGATTTTGATTGGCTAATGGTGGCCAGGATTTTACAACTAATGACTGCCATTTTACTTCTCTGACCTCAGGCTTGTACATAGTACATATCTGCCAAATTTCAATTAGATTGGTTAAGGCAGTCAGGAAATATTGGCAGTTATTAGTTGTAGCGCCCCCTATTGACGAAATGTGGGCCGCATTGTATGTTGACCCCATAATAGAGCAGGGAGGTTGGTTTGTAAGTTTGGTTCAGGTAGGCTAAGGTATGGAGAAGTTATAGCATTCAGACTGAAATAGGCCAAATTTAGGTGGGATTTGGGCATGGCTAGTGGCCATAAAATAGACAAATGTCAGACTTTCTTGAATCTATTTTGATCAGCTAAGTGGACTGATCGGTTTGACACCTCATTTGTCTGATTTGGTCCAATATTGTAGGACTTGAAGGCAGAAGTCAGTTTCACAAATTATGCAAATTAGCAAAAAATCTAAGTAGGCGGAGCTTCATAGTCCAAATAGCCAGTTGGTAGAGCAAAGCTGTCTGTATCAGCAGAAAAAATAATTTCAATTATAGGACTAATAGGACAGGAGCTATGGACTGAAACGCGTTGGGGGGCGCTAGAGCGCCCCCATCTGGCTGACAGGCCTGGGTCAGAGAATCTGAGTAGCGGGTAGGAATTGACATCATATTACCAAGTTTGGTTGGTCTAGCACTTACGGTTTAGGCTGTGCATTCAGTTTTAGGGCGCGAAAAATAATAATAATAATAATAATAATAATAATAACTAGAAACTGCAGGCAGTTACTGAAGGGTCCAAAGGGTATGACAAGTAGGACAGGTAGGACAGGTAGGACAACAGAAGGTAGAAATCAGGATGGAGATTGTTGAGTGTCCGTCTAACAGGTCAGGAAATGTAGGACAGAATGTAGGACCCTGTGGTGTAGTGCCTGAACCTGACTGAATGCAATGTTTTGGTGAGATAGTCTGAGTAGTAGGTAGAAATCAGGATATAGACTAGTTAGTATCGGTCTAACAGGTCAGCAAATGCAGGACAGAATGTAGAACCCTGTGGTGGAGTGCCTTAGCCTGACTTAATACATGTTTTGGGTCAGATGGCCTGACTAGTTGGTAGATTTAGGGACCTTCATACCTGGTCTGGTAAGTGTAGATATTACATAGTTGCTTTTTTATACTGCCTGTGTAAACATAGGCTGTGTTGCATATTCTTAACAAAGTGCTGAGTTGCGGGAGTGTGACATGTAACAGCAGTAATATCATGCTGTATGCTATTCTAGGATGTATATTTAGACAGGAGAAAGGCTAAAAGTATTGAAGGCATTATTGAAATGGAGCGCTGACTCCACCTGCTGGCCAATTTATTATAAAATTGTAATTGCTGTAGTGTACACAGCCTGAAGAAAGATTAAAGTTTGAAAGATTTGTAAAAGTCAAATGGCAGGAGAATATAAGCAGATTAAAAATATGGACTTAGATGAAGGGAAAGGTGATTAATATTTTAATTTTTAAATAAACAATAAGCAGATTTCAGCTGCATTAACCAAGGTTGGTCTTAGACATATTATGACAGTGGCTGTAGTGCCCCCGTTTGACTGATTGCCACCAAACTTGGAAGGTCTTTTGCAGCTTGGCTGAGGCAGTCTAGTAACACAGCCGTGCATCAAATTTTGTGAGGATTGGATGAAGCATGCCAGAGATATAGCTATTTGAATGAAATAGGCATGGAAACAGTGTGGCCAGCAGGTGGAGTCAGCGCTCCATTTTAGAAATTGTATTCAATACTTTCAGGCCTTCTTATGTGTAAATTAAGTCTGATAATGTTCTATGAGGCAAATTGGTGAAAAATGAAAGTGAATAAAAAATATGGACTCAGGTGAAGGGAAAGGTAACAATTCTTTCAAGGTTTTATGAGAAATAAGGACATTTCAGCTGAATTTGCTAAGGTGGGTCTTAGACATATATGGACAGTGGCTGTAGCGCCCCTGTTTGACCGATTGGCACCAATATTGGAGGGTCTGTCTGAGGTCCCTTACTACATTAGGCCGTCAAATTTGATGAGGATTGGCTGAAGCACGGCTGAGATTTAGATGGTTGATTGAAATGAGCATGGATATGGTGCAGGTTTGTTGTAGCTGGTGGCCATAGCATACAGGTCAAGATATTTTTATGAATTATCCATAAGGGCAATGTCCTGATTGATGTACTACCAGAATGACCTACTTGGGCTGGATATTGTAGAAGTTACAGTAATATGTTATTTATTAAGTTATTAAACATCACAAGGGAATGAAAATGACTATCATTGGGCATTGCATATGTCTTGATTTGGCATGACTCACAGAACTGGCAGTACAAAATATTTTAACCAGTAATATGTCACTAGAACAGAAATGAGATAAATGTAAGTTGAACTGATTTTCAAGGTTTATACAGACATGTTATATTGTTGTAGCGCCCCCGTTTGACCGATCGGCACCAAATTTGGAGGGCCCTTCCGGACTACTATTCTACAGGATATATTAAAGTTTGGTGATGATTGGCTGAGGCAGGCCTGAGATATAGCTGTCTGATTGAATTGGGCATGGCACCTGTATGGTTTGTGTGTGGCTGGTGACTATACCTCATGGAAAGTTTATGATTTTTTTATGAATTATTTATTATGACTGTCTCCTGATTTAAATGATACCAGATTTGTGTAGGTTTGGTGAAAATCCTAGGAGGTTAACGAAATGTCTTGTTTTCAGACCAATATGAATTATGCAAAAACGCAAAGATGCAGAAGCAAGTTCTACATGTTGTTTGATTTGGCATGTCGTACTTAATTGACCGGGCAACAATTAGACTGCCATAACAGGATGGAGATTTAGCGTAGCTCTAATGTGACAGGAGATGTAGGGCAAACCGTAGAGGAGGATACTAAAAAGTCAGACAGAACTACAGGTCAGCAGATGTCAGACAGAACAGAACTTGTTTAGGTCAGATGGTTTGAGTAGAAGGTAGAAATCATGATGTAGATTGTTGAGTGTCGGTCTAACAGGTCAGGAAATGTAGGACAGAATGTAGAACCCTGTGGTGTAGTGCCTGAACCTGACTGAATGCATTGTTTTGGTCAGATGGTCTCAGTAGTAGGTAGAAATCAGGATATAGATTAGTTAGTATCGGTCTAACAGGTCAGCAAATGTAGGACAGAATGTAGAACCCTGTGGTGGAGTGCCTTAGCCTGACTGAATGCATGGTTTGGGTCAGATGGCCTGACTAGTTGGTAGATTTAGGGACCTTCATACCTGGTCTGGTAAGTCTAGATATTACAGAGTTTTCTTTTTTATACTGCCTGTGTAAACATAGGCTGTGTTGCATATTCTTAACAAAGTGCTGAGTTGCGTATTGTGACATGTAACAGCAGTAATATCATGCTGTATCATATTCTAGGTTATACATTTAGACAGGAGAAAGGCTAAAAGTATTGAAGGCATTATTGAAATGGAGCGCTGACTCCACCTGCTGGCCAATTTATTATAAAATTGTAATTGCTGCAGTGTACACAGCCTGAAGAAAGATTGAAGTTTGAAAGATTTGTAAAAGTCAAATGGCAGGAAAATATAAGCAGATTAAAAATATGGACTTAGATGAAGGGAAAGGTGATTAATTTTTTAATTTTTAAATAAACGATAAGCAGATTTCAGCTGCATTAACCAAGGTTGGTCTTAGACATATTAGGACAGTGGCTGTAGTGCCCCCGTTTGACCGATTGCCACCAAACTTGGAAGGTCTTTCTGAAGTCTAGTAACACAGATGTGCGTCAAATTTTGTGAGGATTGGATGAAGCATGCCAGAGATATAGCTATTTTAATAAAATGGGCATGGAAACAGTGTGGCCAGCAGGTGGAGTCAGCGCTCCATTTTAGAAATTGTATTCAATACTTTCAGGCCTTCTTATGTGTAAATTAAGTCTGATAATGTTCTATGAGGCAAATCGGTGAAAAATGAAAGTGAATAAGAAATATGGACTCAGGTGAAGGGAAAGGTAACAATTCTTTCAAGGTTTTATGAGAAATAAGGACATTTCAGCTGAATTTGCTAAGGTGGGTCTTAGAAATATATGGACAGTGGCTGTAGCGCCCCCATTTGACCGATTGGAACCAAAATTGGAGGGTCTGTCTGAGGTCCCTTACTACATTAGGCCGTCAAATTTGATGAGGATTGGCTGAAGCACAGCTGAGCTTTAGATGGTTGATTGAAATGAGCATGGATATGGTGCAGGTTTGTTGTAGCTGGTGGCCATAGCGTACAGGTTAAGATATTTTTATGAATTATCCATAATGGCAATGTCCTGATTGATGTACTACCAGAATGACCTACTTGGGCTGAACATTGTAGAAGTTACAGTAATATGTTATTTATTAAGTTTTTAAACATCACAAGGGAATGAAAATGACTATCATTGGGCATTGCATATGTCTTGATTTGGCATGACTCACAGAACTGGCAGTACAAAATATTTTAACCAGTAACATGTCACTAGAACAGAAATGAGATAAATGTAAGTTGAACTGATTTTCAAGGTTTATACAGACATGTTATGTTGTTGTAGCGCCCCCGTTTGACCGATCGGCACCAAATTTGGAGGGCCCTTCCGGACTACTATTCTACAGGATATATTAAAGTTTGGTGATGATTGGCTGAGGCAGGCCTGAGATATAGCTGTCTGATTGAATTGGGCATGGCACCTGTATGGTTTGTGTGTGGCTGGTGACTATACCTCATGGAAAGTTTATGATTTTTTTATGAATTATTTATTATGACTGTCTCCTGATTTAAATGATACCAGATTTGTGTAGGTTTGGTGAAAATCCTAGGAGGTTAACGAAATGTCTTGTTTTCAGACCAATATGAATTATGCAAAAACGCAAAGATGCAGAAGCAAGTTCTACATGTTGTTTGATTTGGCATGTCGTACTGAATTGACCTGGCAAGAAATGTCGATTGTAGGCTTCACCGTTCTCGAGAAATAGGCAGAAATGCAAAAGTTGTCACTGTTGCGCCCCCATCTGGCCGAGTGAGGTGTCCTTTACAGTTTAGGCAGAGGGTCAGAGCACAAATGTATCACCCAAATTTGATTTAGATTGGTCATTGAGAAGCCTGTGAAATGCCTGCTTGATTTTGATTGGCTGATGGCGGCCACTCTTTAAGGAATAATTACTGCCATTGTAGGTGACTGACCACAGGCTGCTTCCTAGTACATATCTACCAAATTTCAGTTAGATTGGCAAAGGCAGTCAGGAGATATTGCCAGTTTTTAGTTGTAGCGCCCCCTATTGACGAAATGCGGCCCGCCTCGGACCGTGTCCCCAGAATGGTGTAGGGAGGTAGCATTTCAAATTTGGTCAAGGTAGGCCAAGGCACGGCCAAGTTATAGCCGTCAGACCAAAACGGGCCAAATTTGGACATTGTTTGGGCGTGGCTAATGGCCGTAGGATATAAAAATGTCTGAATTTTGTGGATAATTCTTGATCAGCAGAGAATTCTGATTCGTCTGACACCTCATTTGTCTGATTTGGTAGGACAAGCCAGGACTTTAAGGAAAAAGTAGGATTGGCAAATTATGCAAATTAGCAAAAAATCTAAGTAGGCGGAGCTTCATAGTCCAAATGGCAAGTTGGTAGGGCTTTGCTGTCTGTATATGTAGAACAAAGAATTTCGATTGTAGGTCTAACAGGACAGGAGATATCGACCGAAACGTGTTGGGGGGCGCTAAGGCGCCCCCATCTGGCTGGCAGGACTGGGTAGGACAACCTGAGTAGTGGGTAGGAATTGACATCATCTGACCAAGTTTGGTTGGTCTAGCTCTTACAGTTTAGGCTGTACATTCAGTTTTAGGGCAGAAAAATAATAATAATAATAATAATAATAATAATCCTAAGAAAAACAATAATGGTCCATAAGGACTTCGTCCTTTGGACCCTTAAAAAAGAGAAAAATCCTAAGAAAAACAATAATGGTCCATAAGGACTTCGTCCTTTGGACCCTTAACTAGAAACTGCAAGCAGTTACGAAAGGGTCCAAAGCGTAGGACGATCGGACTGGTAGGACAGTAGAGGAATAACGGCAGAGAACCGGCGGCCAGGGTAGTAGAAAGTCAGACAAAATTAGACTGCCATAACAGGATGAAGATTTAGCGTAGCTCTAATGCGACAGGAGATGTAGGGCAAACCGTAGAGGAGGGTACTAACAAGTCAGACAGAACAACAGGTCAGCAGATGTCAGACAGAACAGAACTTGTTTTGGTCAGATGGTTTTAGTAGAAGGTAGAAATCAGGATGCAGATTGTTTAGTATCGGTCTAACAGGTCAGCAAATGTAGGACAGAATGTAGAACCCTGTGGTGGAGTGCCTTAGCCTGACTGAATGCATGGTTTGGGTCAGATGGCCTGACTAGTTGGTAGATTTAGGGACCTTCATACCTGGTCTGGTAAGTCTAGATATTACACAGTTGCTTATTTATACTGCCTGTGTAAACATAGGCTGTGTTGCATATTCTTAACAAAGTGCTGAGTTGCGGCAGTGTGACATGTAACAGCAGTAATATCATGCTGTATCATATTGTAGGTTGTACATTTAGGCAGGAGAAAGGCTAAAAGTATTGAAGGCATTATTGAAATGGAGCGCTGACTCCACCTGCTGGCCAATTTATTATAAAATTGTAATTGCTGCAGTGTACACAGCCTGAAGAAAGATTGAAGTTTGAAAGATTTGTAAAAGTCAAATGGCAGGAAAATATAAGCAGATTAAAAATATGGACTTAGATGAAGGGAAAGGTGATTAATATTTTAATTTTTAAATAAACAATAAGCAGATTTCAGCTGCATTAACCAAGGTTGGTCTTAGACATATTAGAACAGTGGCTGTAGCACCCCAATTTGACCGATTGCCACCAAACTTGGAAGGTCTGTCTGTAGTACAGTGACACAGAAGCGAGTCAAATTTTGTAAGGATTTGATGAAGCATGCCAGAGATATAGCTGTTTGATTGAAATGGGTATGGAAATGGTGTGGCCAGCAGGTGGAGTCAGCGCTCCATTTTAGAAATTCCATTTAATACTTTCAGGCCTTCTTATGTGTAAATTAAGTCTGATAATGTTCTATGAGGCAAATCGGTGAAAAATGAAAATAAAAAACATGGACTCAGGTGAAGGGAAAGGTAACAATTTTTTCAAGGTTTTGAGAAATAAGGACATTTCAGCTGAATTTGCTAAGGTGGGTCTTAGACATATATGGACAGTGGCTGTAGCGCCCCCGTTTGACCGATCGGCACCAAAATTGGAGGGTCTGTCTGAGGTCCCTTACTACATTAGGCCATCAAATTTGATGAGGATTGGCTGAAGCACGGCTGAGATTTAGATGGTTGATTGAAATGAGCATGGAAATGGTGCAGGTTGGATGTAGCTGGTGGCCGTAGCATACAGGTAGGTCAAGTAGCCACTGAAACTGGGTTTGAACCGGCAACTCTCTGATCACAAGCACGCAGGCTTAGCCCACTGTGCCACATGCTGCATTTGGTAAGATGGGGGAAATCGGTAGACTGCTTCCTACCTGACCTGGTAACTCATTTTAGCTGAATTAGCATAGGTTGGTCTTAGACATATATAAACAGTGGCCGTAGCGCTCCCGTCAGACCGATTGACATGAAATTTGGAAGATGTCTCTGTGGTACAGCCCTACATCAGAGAGAGAAATTTGGTAATGATTAGCCGAAGTATGCCTGAGATATAGCTGTCTGATTGAAATAGGCGAGGCACCAGCACAGTCAGGGTGTCCCTGGTGGCCATACCTTACTGAAAGTTTATGTTTTTTCTCTAAGTCTTTAAAAGGACTGTCTCCTGATTAGAATGACAACAGACTTATGTAGATTGGCCGAAAATCATAGGAGGATAATGAAAAAGCCTGTTTTTAGAAAAATACAAAATTGTGCAATAATGCGAAGATGCATATAATAGCTCTATATGTTCTTTGATTTGGCATGACATAGTGGATTAGAATGGCAAAAAATTTCAACTGTAGGCATGACAGTTCTGAAGATATAGGCAGAAATGTAAATTAGGGCACTGTAGCGCCCCCATGTGGTCGAGTGAGGTGTCCTTTGCATGGTGGGCTGCGGGTCGGAGGACAAATATAGCACCAAAATTTGGTCTAGATTGGTCATTGATAAGCCTGTCAAATGGCTGCTTGATTTTGATTGGCTGATGGCGGCCACTCTTTAAGGAATAATGACTGCCATTGTATGTGGCTGATGTAAGGCTGGGCCCTAGAACATATCTGCCAAATTTCAGTAAGATTGGCAAAGGCAGTCAGGAGATATTGCCAGTTTTTAATTGTAGCGCCCCCTTTGGGCGAAATGCGGCCCGCCTTGGACCGTGTCCCCAGAATGGTGTAGGGAGGTAGCATTTCAAATTTGGTCAAGGTAGGCCAAGGCACGGCCAAGTTACAGCCGTCAGACCAAAACGGGCCAAATTTGGACATTGTTAGGGCGTGGCTAATGGCCATAGGATATAAAAATGTCTGAATTTTCTTAATGATTCTTGATCAGCTGAGAATTCTGATTCGTCTGACACCTCATTTGTCTGATTTGGTAGGACAAGCCAGGACTTGAAGGAAAAAGTAGGATTTGCAAATTATGCAAATTAGCAAAAAATCTAAGTAGGCGGAGCTTCATGGTCCCATTGACTTTTTGGTAGGGCATGGCTGTCTGTATCAGGAGAAAAAAGAATTTCGAAGGTAGGACAAACTGGACAGGAGATATCGTCCAAAACGTGTTGGGGGGCGCTACGGCGCCCCCCTCTGGCTGAGTCGGACGCGTCGGACACGCTGAGTAGTGGGTAGGAATTCCAATCATCCTACCAAATTTGGTAGGCCTAGGACTTACGGTTTAGGCTGGGCATTCAGTTTTAGGGCAGAAAAATAATAATAATAATAATAACTAGAAACTGCAAGCAGTTACGAAAGGGTCCAAAGCGTAGGACGATCGGACTGGTAGGACAGTAGAGGAATAACGGCAGAGAACCAGCGGCCAGGGTAGTAGAAAGTCAGACAAAATTAGACTGCCATAACAGGATGAAGATTTAGCGTAGCTCTAATGCGACAGGAGATGTAGGGCAAACCGTAGAGGAAGGTACTAACAAGTCAGACAGAACTACAGGTCAGCAGATGTCAGACAGAACAGAACTTGTTTAGGTCAGATGGTTTTAGTAGAAGGTAGAAATCAGGATGCAGATTGTTTAGTGTCGGTCTAACAGGTCAGGAAATGTAGGACATAATGTAGAACCCTGTGGTGTAGTGCCTGAACCTGACTGAATGCATTGTTTTGGTCAGATGGTCTGAGTAGTAGGTAGAAATCATGATATAGATTAGTTAGTATCGGACTAACAGGTCAGCAAATGTAGGACAGAATGTAGAACCCTGTGGTGTAGTGCCTTAGCCTGACTGAATGCATGGTTTTGGTCAGATGGCCTGACTAGTTGGTAGATTTAGGGACCTTCATACCTGGTCTGGTAAGTCTAGATATTACAGAGTTGCTTTTTTATACTGCCTGTGTAAACATAGGCTGTGTTGCATATTCTTAACAAAGTGCTGAGTTGCGTAGTGTGACATGTACCAGCAGGAATATCATGCTGTATCATATTCTAGGTTATACATTTAGACAGGAGAAAGGCTAAAAGTATTGAAGGCATTATTGAAATGGAGCGCTGACTCCACCTGCTGGCCAATTTATTATAAAATTGTAATTGCTGCAGTGTACACAGCCTGAAGAAAGATTGAAGTTTGAAAGATTTGTAAAAGTCAAATGGCAGGAAAATATAAGCAGATTAAATATATGGACTTAGATGAAGGGAAAGGTGATTAATATTTTAATTTTTAAATAAACATTAAGCAGATTTCAGCTGCATTAACCAAGGGTGGTCTTAGACATATTATGACAGTGGCTGTAGTGCCCCCGTTTGACCGATTGCCACCAAACTTGGAAGGTCTTTCTGAAGTCTAGTAACACAGATGTGCGTCAAATTTTGTGAGGATTGGATGAAGCATGCCAGAGATATAGCTATTTGAATGAAATGGGCATGGAAATAGTGTGGCCAGCAGGTGGAGTCAGCGCTCCATTTTAGAAATTGTATTGAATACTTTCAGGCCTTATTATGTGTAAATTAAGTCTGATAATGATGTATGAGGCAAATCGGTGAAAAATGAAAGTAAATAAAAAACATGGACTCAGGTGAAGGGAAAGGTAACAATTTTTTCAAGGTTTTATGAGAAATAAGGACATTTCAGCTGAATTTGTTAAGGTGGGTCTTAGACATATATGGACAGTGGCTGTAGCGCCCCCGTTTGACCGATCGGCACCAAAATTGGAGGGTCTGTCTGAGGTCCCTTACTACATTAGGCCATCAAATTTGATGAGGATTGGCTGAAGCACGGCTGAGATTTAGATGGTTGATTGAAATGAGCATGGAAATGG
The DNA here is from genome assembly GCF_048594095.1 of Paramormyrops kingsleyae. NCBI lineage: Eukaryota > Metazoa > Chordata > Actinopteri > Osteoglossiformes > Mormyridae > Paramormyrops > Paramormyrops kingsleyae. The sequence continues at coordinate 1,918,792 of NC_132808.1, read as the reverse complement.
TGCAGGTTGGATGTAGCTGGTGGCTGTAGCATACAGGTAGGTCAAGTAGCCACCGAAACTGGGTTTGAACCGGCAACTCTCTGATCACAAGCACGCAGGCTTAGCCCACTGTGCCACATGCTGCATTTGGTAAGATGGGGGAAATCGGTAGACTGCTTCCTACCTGACCTGGTAACTCATTTTAGCTGAATTAGCATAGGTTGGTCTTAGACATATATAAACAGTGGCCGTAGCGCTCCCGTCAGACCGATTGACATGAAATTTGGAAGATGTCTCTGTGGTACAGCCATACATCAGAGAGAGAAATTTGGTAATGATTAGCCGAAGTATGCCTGAAATATAGCTGTCTGATTGAAATAGGCGAGGCACCAGCACAGTCAGGGTGTCCCTGGTGGCCATACCTTACCGAAAGTTTATGTTTTTTCTCTAAGTCTTTAAAAGGACTGTCTCCTGATTAGAATGACAACAGACTTATGTAGATTGGCCGAAAATCATAGGAGGATAATGAAAAAGCCTATTTTTAGAAAAATACAAAATTGTGCAATAATGCGAAGATGCATATAATAGCTCTATATGTTGTTTGATTTGGCATGACATAGTGGATTAGAATGGCAAAAAATTTCAACTGTAGGCATGACAGTTCTGAAGATATAGGCAGAAATGTAAATTAGGGCACTGTAGCGCCCCCATGTGGCCGAGTGAGGTGTCCTTTGCATGGTGGGCTGCGGGTCGGAGGACAAATATAGCACCAAAATTTGGTCTAGATTGGTCATTGATAAGCCTGTCAAATGGCTGCTTGATTTTGATTGGCTGATGGCGGCCACTCTTTAAGGAATAATGACTGCCATTGTATGTGGCTGATGTAAGGCTGGGCCCTAGAACATATCTGCCAAATTTCAGTAAGATTGGCAAAGGCAGTCAGGAGATATTGCCAGTTTTTAATTGTAGCGCCCCCTATGGGCGAAATACGGCCCGCCTCGGACCGTGTCCCCAGAATGGTGTAGGGAGGTAGCATTTCAAATTTGGTCAAGGTAGGCCAAGGCACGGCCAAGTTACAGCCGTCAGACCAAAACGGGCCAAATTTGGACATTGTTAGGGTGTGGCTAATGGCCGTAGGATATAAAAATGTCTGAATTTTCTTAATGATTCTTGATCAGCTGAGAATTCTGATTCGTCTGACACCTCATTTGTCTGATTTGGTAGGACAAGCCAGGACTTGAAGGAAAAAGTAGGATTTGCAAATTATGCAAATTAGCAAAAAATCTAAGTAGGCGGAGCTTCATGGTCCCATTGACTTTTTGGTAGGGCATGGCTGTCTGTATCAGGAGAAAAAATAATTTCGAAGGTAGGACAAACTGGACAGGAGATATCGTCCAAAACGTGTTGGGGGGCGCTACGGCGCCCCCCTCTGGCTGAGTCGGACGCGTCGGACACGCTGAGTAGTGGGTAGGAATTCCAATCATCCTACCAAATTTGGTAGGCCTAGGACTTACGGTTTAGGCTGGGCATTCAGTTTTAGGGCAGAAAAATAATAATAATAACTAGAAACTGCAGGCAGTTACTGAAGGGTCCAAAGGGTATGACAAGTAGGACAGGTAGGACAGGTAGGACAACAGATGGTTTGAGTAGAAGGTAGAAATCAGGATGGAGATTGTTGAGTGTCCGTCTAACAGGTCAGGAAATGTAGGACAGAATGTAGGACCCTGTGGTGTAGTGCCTGAACCTGACTGAATGCAATGTTTTGGTGAGATAGTCTGAGTAGTAGGTAGAAATCAGGATATAGACTAGTTAGTATCGGTCTAACAGGTCAGCAAATGCAGGACAGAATGTAGAACCCTGTGGTGGAGTGCCTTAGCCTGACTTAATACATGTTTTGGGTCAGATGGCCTGACTAGTTGGTAGATTTAGGGACCTTCATACCTGGTCTGGTAAGTGTAGATATTACATACAGTAGTTGCTTTTTTATACTGCCTGTGTAAACATAGGCTGTGTTGCATATTCTTAACAAAGTGCTGAGTTGCGGGAGTGTGACATGTAACAGCAGTAATATCATGCTGTATGCTATTCTAGGATGTATATTTAGACAGGAGAAAGGCTAAAAGTATTGAAGGCATTATTGAAATGGAGCGCTGACTCCACCTGCTGGCCAATTTATTATAAAATTGTAATTGCTGTAGTGTACACAGCCTGAAGAAAGATTAAAGTTTGAAAGATTTGTAAAAGTCAAATGGCAGGAGAATATAAGCAGATTAAAAATATGGACTTAGATGAAGGGAAAGGTGATTAATATTTTAATTTTTAAATAAACAATAAGCAGATTTCAGCTGCATTAACCAAGGTTGGTCTTAGACATATTATGACAGTGGCTGTAGTGCCCCCGTTTGACTGATTGCCACCAAACTTGGAAGGTCTTTTGCAGCTTGGCTGAGGCAGTCTAGTAACACAGCCGTGCATCAAATTTTGTGAGGATTGGATGAAGCATGCCAGAGATATAGCTATTTGAATGAAATAGGCATGGAAACAGTGTGGCCAGCAGGTGGAGTCAGCGCTCCATTTTAGAAATTGTATTCAATACTTTCAGGCCTTCTTATGTGTAAATTAAGTCTGATAATGTTCTATGAGGCAAATTGGTGAAAAATGAAAGTGAATAAAAAATATGGACTCAGGTGAAGGGAAAGGTAACAATTCTTTCAAGGTTTTATGAGAAATAAGGACATTTCAGCTGAATTTGCTAAGGTGGGTCTTAGACATATATGGACAGTGGCTGTAGCGCCCCTGTTTGACCGATTGGCACCAATATTGGAGGGTCTGTCTGAGGTCCCTTACTACATTAGGCCGTCAAATTTGATGAGGATTGGCTGAAGCACGGCTGAGATTTAGATGGTTGATTGAAATGAGCATGGATATGGTGCAGGTTTGTTGTAGCTGGTGGCCATAGCATACAGGTCAAGATATTTTTATGAATTATCCATAAGGGCAATGTCCTGATTGATGTACTACCAGAATGACCTACTTGGGCTGGATATTGTAGAAGTTACAGTAATATGTTATTTATTAAGTTATTAAACATCACAAGGGAATGAAAATGACTATCATTGGGCATTGCATATGTCTTGATTTGGCATGACTCACAGAACTGGCAGTACAAAATATTTTAACCAGTAATATGTCACTAGAACAGAAATGAGATAAATGTAAGTTGAACTGATTTTCAAGGTTTATACAGACATGTTATATTGTTGTAGCGCCCCCGTTTGACCGATCGGCACCAAATTTGGAGGGCCCTTCCGGACTACTATTCTACAGGATATATTAAAGTTTGGTGATGATTGGCTGAGGCAGGCCTGAGATATAGCTGTCTGATTGAATTGGGCATGGCACCTGTATGGTTTGTGTGTGGCTGGTGACTATACCTCATGGAAAGTTTATGATTTTTTTATGAATTATTTATTATGACTGTCTCCTGATTTAAATGATACCAGATTTGTGTAGGTTTGGTGAAAATCCTAGGAGGTTAACGAAATGTCTTGTTTTCAGACCAATATGAATTATGCAAAAACGCAAAGATGCAGAAGCAAGTTCTACATGTTGTTTGATTTGGCATGTCGTACTTAATTGACCGGGCAACAATTAGACTGCCATAACAGGATGGAGATTTAGCGTAGCTCTAATGTGACAGGAGATGTAGGGCAAACCGTAGAGGAGGATACTAAAAAGTCAGACAGAACTACAGGTCAGCAGATGTCAGACAGAACAGAACTTGTTTAGGTCAGATGGTTTGAGTAGAAGGTAGAAATCATGATGTAGATTGTTGAGTGTCGGTCTAACAGGTCAGGAAATGTAGGACAGAATGTAGAACCCTGTGGTGTAGTGCCTGAACCTGACTGAATGCATTGTTTTGGTCAGATGGTCTCAGTAGTAGGTAGAAATCAGGATATAGATTAGTTAGTATCGGTCTAACAGGTCAGCAAATGTAGGACAGAATGTAGAACCCTGTGGTGGAGTGCCTTAGCCTGACTGAATGCATGGTTTGGGTCAGATGGCCTGACTAGTTGGTAGATTTAGGGACCTTCATACCTGGTCTGGTAAGTCTAGATATTACAGAGTTTTCTTTTTTATACTGCCTGTGTAAACATAGGCTGTGTTGCATATTCTTAACAAAGTGCTGAGTTGCGTATTGTGACATGTAACAGCAGTAATATCATGCTGTATCATATTCTAGGTTATACATTTAGACAGGAGAAAGGCTAAAAGTATTGAAGGCATTATTGAAATGGAGCGCTGACTCCACCTGCTGGCCAATTTATTATAAAATTGTAATTGCTGCAGTGTACACAGCCTGAAGAAAGATTGAAGTTTGAAAGATTTGTAAAAGTCAAATGGCAGGAAAATATAAGCAGATTAAAAATATGGACTTAGATGAAGGGAAAGGTGATTAATTTTTTAATTTTTAAATAAACGATAAGCAGATTTCAGCTGCATTAACCAAGGTTGGTCTTAGACATATTAGGACAGTGGCTGTAGTGCCCCCGTTTGACCGATTGCCACCAAACTTGGAAGGTCTTTCTGAAGTCTAGTAACACAGATGTGCGTCAAATTTTGTGAGGATTGGATGAAGCATGCCAGAGATATAGCTATTTTAATAAAATGGGCATGGAAACAGTGTGGCCAGCAGGTGGAGTCAGCGCTCCATTTTAGAAATTGTATTCAATACTTTCAGGCCTTCTTATGTGTAAATTAAGTCTGATAATGTTCTATGAGGCAAATCGGTGAAAAATGAAAGTGAATAAGAAATATGGACTCAGGTGAAGGGAAAGGTAACAATTCTTTCAAGGTTTTATGAGAAATAAGGACATTTCAGCTGAATTTGCTAAGGTGGGTCTTAGAAATATATGGACAGTGGCTGTAGCGCCCCCATTTGACCGATTGGAATCAAAATTGGAGGGTCTGTCTGAGGTCCCTTACTACATTAGGCCGTCAAATTTGATGAGGATTGGCTGAAGCACAGCTGAGCTTTAGATGGTTGATTGAAATGAGCATGGATATGGTGCAGGTTTGTTGTAGCTGGTGGCCATAGCGTACAGGTTAAGATATTTTTATGAATTATCCATAATGGCAATGTCCTGATTGATGTACTACCAGAATGACCTACTTGGGCTGAACATTGTAGAAGTTACAGTAATATGTTATTTATTAAGTTTTTAAACATCACAAGGGAATGAAAATGACTATCATTGGGCATTGCATATGTCTTGATTTGGCATGACTCACAGAACTGGCAGTACAAAATATTTTAACCAGTAACATGTCACTAGAACAGAAATGAGATAAATGTAAGTTGAACTGATTTTCAAGGTTTATACAGACATGTTATGTTGTTGTAGCGCCCCCGTTTGACCGATCGGCACCAAATTTGGAGGGCCCTTCCGGACTACTATTCTACAGGATATATTAAAGTTTGGTGATGATTGGCTGAGGCAGGCCTGAGATATAGCTGTCTGATTGAATTGGGCATGGCACCTGTATGGTTTGTGTGTGGCTGGTGACTATACCTCATGGAAAGTTTATGATTTTTTTATGAATTATTTATTATGACTGTCTCCTGATTTAAATGATACCAGATTTGTGTAGGTTTGGTGAAAATCCTAGGAGGTTAACGAAATGTCTTGTTTTCAGACCAATATGAATTATGCAAAAACACAAAGATGCAGAAGCAAGTTCTACATGTTGTTTGATTTGGCATGTCGTACTTAATTGACCTGGCAAGAAATGTCGATTGTAGGCTTCACCGTTCTCGAGAAATAGGCAGAAATGCAAAAGTTGTCACTGTTGCGCCCCCATCTGGCCGAGTGAGGTGTCCTTTACAGTTTAGGCAGAGGGTCAGAGCACAAATGTATCACCCAAATTTGATTTAGATTGGTCATTGAGAAGCCTGTGAAATGCCTGCTTGATTTTGATTGGCTGATGGCGGCCACTCTTTAAGGAATAATTACTGCCATTGTAGGTGACTGACCACAGGCTGCTTCCTAGTACATATCTACCAAATTTCAGTTAGATTGGCAAAGGCAGTCAGGAGATATTGCCAGTTTTTAGTTGTAGCGCCCCCTATTGACGAAATGCGGCCCGCCTCGGACCGTGTCCCCAGAATGGTGTAGGGAGGTAGCATTTCAAATTTGGTCAAGGTAGGCCAAGGCACGGCCAAGTTATAGCCGTCAGACCAAAACGGGCCAAATTTGGACATTGTTTGGGCGTGGCTAATGGCCGTAGGATATAAAAATGTCTGAATTTTGTGGATAATTCTTGATCAGCAGAGAATTCTGATTCGTCTGACACCTCATTTGTCTGATTTGGTAGGACAAGCCAGGACTTTAAGGAAAAAGTAGGATTGGCAAATTATGCAAATTAGCAAAAAATCTAAGTAGGCGGAGCTTCATAGTCCAAATGGCAAGTTGGTAGGGCTTTGCTGTCTGTATATGTAGAACAAAGAATTTCGATTGTAGGTCTAACAGGACAGGAGATATCGACCGAAACGTGTTGGGGGGCGCTAAGGCGCCCCCATCTGGCTGGCAGGACTGGGTAGGACAACCTGAGTAGTGGGTAGGAATTGACATCATCTGACCAAGTTTGGTTGGTCTAGCTCTTACAGTTTAGGCTGTACATTCAGTTTTAGGGCAGAAAAATAATAATAATAATAACTAGAAACTGCAAGCAGTTACGAAAGGGTCCAAAGCGTAGGATGATCGGACTGGTAGGACAGTAGAGGAATAAGGGCAGAGATCCGGCGGCCATGGTAGTAGAAAGTCAGAAAGAATTAGTCAGCCATAACATGATGGAGATTCAGCGTAGGTCTAATGAGATATGACTATATATGTTCCTGGATTTGGCATGACATTGTGAATTTGACTGACAATAAAATTTAAGTGTAGAACAAGTAGGTCAGGAGATATCGACCAAAACATGTTGTGGGGCGCAACGGCGCCCCCCTCTGACTGACTGGGATGGGTCGGAGAGGCTAAGTAGTGGGTAGCAATAGGAATCTTATTGCCAAATTTGGTCGGCCTAGGACTTACGGTTTAGGCTGGGCATTCAGTTTTAGGGAAGAAAAATAATTATAATCGAACCCTCCGGAGTAGTGCATAAGCCTGTCTTAATGGCTGGGTTAATAACAAAAATAGAAGCTTCATTGACCTTCATGTGGAAAACGCCTTTCCATCTCCACAGCTTGCTTTACGGAGAGCATGCTGTGCACATCGGGCTGCCTAGCTCAAGTACCCACCGAAGCTGGGTTCAAACCGGCGACCCTCTGATTACAAGCACACAAGTTTAGCCCACTGAGCCACCCGCTGCTGATGGTAAGATGGGTGAGATCGGTAGACACCTTCCTAACTGATCTGGTAACTCAGTTTAGCTGAATTAGCCTAGGTTGGTCTTAGACATATATAAACAGTGGCCGCAGCGCTCCCGTTTGACCGATTGACACAAAATTCGGAGGGTCTCTCTGGGATACAGCCGTACAATAGGACCACAAATTTGGTAATGATTGGCTGAAGCATGCCTGAGATATAGCTGTCTGATTGAAATGTACGTGGCACCAGTATGGTCATGGTTTGGCTTTTGGCCGTACCCTACTGAAAGCTTAAGATTTTTTCTCTAAATCATTAAAAGGACTGTCTCCTGATTTGAATGACAGCAGATTTAAGTAGGTGCGGCAAAAATCATAGGAGGGCAATGAAAAAGCCTGTTTTCAGACAAATATAAATTATGCAAAAATGCAATGATATATAACCAAGTTCCATATGTGTTTAGATTTGCATTGACATATTGAATTAGACTGGCAATCAATTTCAACTGTAGGCTTGATAGTTCTGTAGAAATAGGCAGAAATGCAAATGGGGCCACTGTAGCGCCCCCATCTGGCCTAGTGAGTTGTCCTTTACAGGGTTTGCAGAGGATCAGAAGATGAATGTAGCAGCCAAATTTTGGTTTGATTGGTCATTGTTAAGCCTGTCAAATGGCTGCTTGATGTTGATTGGCTAATGGCAGCCAAGCTTTTATGATTGATGACTGGCATTGTATGTGACTGTCCTCAGGCTAGGTCCTAGTATATGTCTGCCAAATTTCAGTTGGATTGGCCAAGGCAGTCAGGAGATATTGGCAGTTTTTAGTTGTAGCGCCCCCTATTGACGAAATGCAGCCCGCCATGGACCGTGTCCCCAGAATGGTGTCGGGAGGTAGGATTTCAAATTTGTTCTAGGTAGGCCAAGGCACGGCCAAGTTATAGCCATCAGTCCAAAACGGGTCAAATTTGGACATTGTTTGGGCGTGGCTAATGGCCGTAGGATATAAAAATGTCTGAATTTTGTGGATGATTCTTGATCAGCGGATAATTCTAATTCATCTGACACCTCATTTGTCTGATTTGGAAGGACAAGCCAGGACTTTAAGGAAAAAGTAGGATTTGCAAATTATGCAAATTAGCAAAAAATCTAAGTAGGCGGAGCTTCATGGTCCCATTGACTTTTTGGTAGGGCATGGCTGTCTGCATCAGGAGAAAAAAGAATTTCGATGGTAGGACAAACAGGACAGGAGATATCGTCCAAAACGTGTTGGGGGGCGCTACGGCGCCCCCCTCTGGCTGAGTCGGACGGGTCGGACAACCTGAGTAGTGGGTAGGAATTGCAACCATCTTACCAAGTTTGGTCAGCCTAGGACTTACGGTTTAGGCTGGGCATTCAGTTTTAGGGCAGAAAAATAATAATAATAATCCTAAGAAAAACAATAATGGTCCATAAGGACTTCGTCCTTTGGACCCTTAATAACTAGAAACTGCAGGCAGTTACTGAAGGGTCCAAAGGGTATGACAAGTAGGACAGGTAGGACAGGTAGGACAACAGATGGTTTGAGTAGAAGGTAGAAATCAGGATGGAGATTGTTGAGTGTCCGTCTAACAGGTCAGGAAATGTAGGACAGAATGTAGGACCCTGTGGTGTAGTGCCTGAACCTGACTGAATGTAATGTTTTGGTGAGATAGTCTGAGTAGTAGGTAGAAATCAGGATATAGACTAGTTAGTATCGGTCTAACAGGTCAGCAAATGCAGGACAGAATGTAGAACCCTGTGGTGGAGTGCCTTAGCCTGACTTAATACATGTTTTGGGTCAGATGGCCTGACTAGTTGGTAGATTTAGGGACCTTCATACCTGGTCTGGTAAGTGTAGATATTACATAGTTGCTTTTTTATACTGCCTGTGTAAACATAGGCTGTGTTGCATATTCTTAACAAAGTGCTGAGTTGCGGGAGTGTGACATGTAACAGCAGTAATATCATGCTGTATGCTATTCTAGGATGTATATTTAGACAGGAGAAAGGCTAAAAGTATTGAAGGCATTATTGAAATGGAGCGCTGACTCCACCTGCTGGCCAATTTATTATAAAATTGTAATTGCTGTAGTGTACACAGCCTGAAGAAAGATTAAAGTTTGAAAGATTTGTAAAAGTCAAATGGCAGGAGAATATAAGCAGATTAAAAATATGGACTTAGATGAAGGTTAAGGTGATTAATATTTTAATTTTTAAATAAACAATAAGCAGATTTCAGCTGCATTAACCAAGGTTGGTCTTAGACATATTATGACAGTGGCTGTAGTGCCCCCGTTTGACTGATTGCCACCAAACTTGGAAGGTCTTTTGCAGCTTGGCTGAGGCAGTCTAGTAACACAGCCGTGCATCAAATTTTGTGAGGATTGGATGAAGCATGCCAGAGATATAGCTATTTGAATGAAATAGGCATGGAAACAGTGTGGCCAGCAGGTGGAGTCAGCGCTCCATTTTAGAAATTGTATTCAATACTTTCAGGCCTTCTTATGTGTAAATTAAGTCTGATAATGTTCTATGAGGCAAATTGGTGAAAAATGAAAGTGAATAAAAAATATGGACTCAGGTGAAGGGAAAGGTAACAATTCTTTCAAGGTTTTATGAGAAATAAGGACATTTCAGCTGAATTTGCTAAGGTGGGTCTTAGACATATATGGACAGTGGCTGTAGCGCCCCTGTTTGACCGATTGGCACCAATATTGGAGGGTCTGTCTGAGGTCCCTTACTACATTAGGCCGTCAAATTTGATGAGGATTGGCTGAAGCACGGCTGAGATTCAGATGGTTGATTGAAATGAGCATGGATATGGTGCAGGTTTGTTGTAGCTGGTGGCCATAGCATACAGGTCAAGATATTTTTATGAATTATCCATAAGGGCAATGTCCTGATTGATGTACTACCAGAATGACCTACTTGGGCTGGATATTGTAGAAGTTACAGTAATATGTTATTTATTAAGTTATTAAACATCACAAGGGAATGAAAATGACTATCATTGGGCATTGCATATGTCTTGATTTGGCATGACTCACAGAACTGGCAGTACAAAATATTTTAACCAGTAATATGTCACTAGAACAGAAATGAGATAAATGTAAGTTGAACTGATTTTCAAGGTTTATACAGACATGTTATATTGTTGTAGCGCCCCCGTTTGACCGATCGGCACCAAATTTGGAGGGCCCTTCCGGACTACTATTCTACAGGATATATTAAAGTTTGGTGATGATTGGCTGAGGCAGGCCTGAGATATAGCTGTCTGATTGAATTGGGCATGGCACCTGTATGGTTTGTGTGTGGCTGGTGACTATACCTCATGGAAAGTTTATGATTTTTTTATGAATTATTTATTATGACTGTCTCCTGATTTAAATGATACCAGATTTGTGTAGGTTTGGTGAAAATCCTAGGAGGTTAACGAAATGTCTTGTTTTCAGACCAATATGAATTATGCAAAAACGCAAAGATGCAGAAGCAAGTTCTACATGTTGTTTGATTTGGCATGTCGTACTTAATTGACCGGGCAACAATTAGACTGCCATAACAGGATGGAGATTTAGCGTAGCTCTAATGTGACAGGAGATGTAGGGCAAACCGTAGAGGAGGATACTAAAAAGTCAGACAGAACTACAGGTCAGCAGATGTCAGACAGAACAGAACTTGTTTAGGTCAGATGGTTTGAGTAGAAGGTAGAAATCATGATGTAGATTGTTGAGTGTCGGTCTAACAGGTCAGGAAATGTAGGACAGAATGTAGAACCCTGTGGTGTAGTGCCTGAACCTGACTGAATGCATTGTTTTGGTCAGATGGTCTCAGTAGTAGGTAGAAATCAGGATATAGATTAGTTAGTATCGGTCTAACAGGTCAGCAAATGTAGGACAGAATGTAGAACCCTGTGGTGGAGTGCCTTAGCCTGACTGAATGCATGGTTTGGGTCAGATGGCCTGACTAGTTGGTAGATTTAGGGACCTTCATACCTGGTCTGGTAAGTCTAGATATTACAGTTTTCTTTTTTATACTGCCTGTGTAAACATAGGCTGTGTTGCATATTCTTAACAAAGTGCTGAGTTGCGTATTGTGACATGTAACAGCAGTAATATCATGCTGTATCATATTCTAGGTTATACATTTAGACAGGAGAAAGGCTAAAAGTATTGAAGGCATTATTGAAATGGAGCGCTGACTCCACCTGCTGGCCAATTTATTATAAAATTGTAATTGCTGCAGTGTACACAGCCTGAAGAAAGATTGAAGTTTGAAAGATTTGTAAAAGTCAAATGGCAGGAAAATATAAGCAGATTAAAAATATGGACTTAGATGAAGGGAAAGGTGATTAATTTTTTAATTTTTAAATAAACGATAAGCAGATTTCAGCTGCATTAACCAAGGTTGGTCTTAGACATATTAGGACAGTGGCTGTAGTGCCCCCGTTTGACCGATTGCCACCAAACTTGGAAGGTCTTTCTGAAGTCTAGTAACACAGATGTGCGTCAAATTTTGTGAGGATTGGATGAAGCATGCCAGAGATATAGCTATTTTAATGAAATGGGCATGGAAACAGTGTGGCCAGCAGGTGGAGTCAGCGCTCCATTTTAGAAATTGTATTCAATACTTTCAGGCCTTCTTATGTGTAAATTAAGTCTGATAATGTTCTATGAGGCAAATCGGTGAAAAATGAAAGTGAATAAGAAATATGGACTCAGGTGAAGGGAAAGGTAACAATTCTTTCAAGGTTTTATGAGAAATAAGGACATTTCAGCTGAATTTGCTAAGGTGGGTCTTAGAAATATATGGACAGTGGCTGTAGCGCCCCCATTTGACCGATTGGAACCAAAATTGGAGGGTCTGTCTGAGGTCCCTTACTACATTAGGCCGTCAAATTTGATGAGGATTGGCTGAAGCACAGCTGAGCTTTAGATGGTTGATTGAAATGAGCATGGATATGGTGCAGGTTTGTTGTAGCTGGTGGCCATAGCGTACAGGTTAAGATATTTTTATGAATTATCCATAATGGCAATGTCCTGATTGATGTACTACCAGAATGACCTACTTGGGCTGAACATTGTAGAAGTTACAGTAATATGTTATTTATTAAGTTTTTAAACATCACAAGGGAATGAAAATGACTATCATTGGGCATTGCATATGTCTTGATTTGGCATGACTCACAGAACTGGCAGTACAAAATATTTTAACCAGTAACATGTCACTAGAACAGAAATGAGATAAATGTAAGTTGAACTGATTTTCAAGGTTTATACAGACATGTTATGTTGTTGTAGCGCCCCCGTTTGACCGATCGGCACCAAATTTGGAGGGCCCTTCCGGACTACTATTCTACAGGATATATTAAAGTTTGGTGATGATTGGCTGAGGCAGGCCTGAGATATAGCTGTCTGATTGAATTGGGCATGGCACCTGTATGGTTTGTGTGTGGCTGGTGACTATACCTCATGGAAAGTTTATGATTTTTTTTATGAATTATTTATTATGACTGTCTCCTGATTTAAATGATACCAGATTTGTGTAGGTTTGGTGAAAATCCTAGGAGGTTAACGAAATGTCTTGTTTTCAGACCAATATGAATTATGCAAAAACGCAAAGATGCAGAAGCAAGTTCTACATGTTGTTTGATTTGGCATGTCGTACTGAATTGACCTGGCAAGAAATGTCGATTGTAGGCTTCACCGTTCTCGAGAAATAGGCAGAAATGCAAAAGTTGTCACTGTTGCGCCCCCATCTGGCCGAGTGAGGTGTCCTTTACAGTTTAGGCAGAGGGTCAGAGCACAAATGTATCACCCAAATTTGATTTAGATTGGTCATTGAGAAGCCTGTGAAATGCCTGCTTGATTTTGATTGGCTGATGGCGGCCACTCTTTAAGGAATAATTACTGCCATTGTAGGTGACTGACCACAGGCTGCTTCCTAGTACATATCTACCAAATTTCAGTTAGATTGGCAAAGGCAGTCAGGAGATATTGCCAGTTTTTAGTTGTAGCGCCCCCTATTGACGAAATGCGGCCCGCCTCGGACCGTGTCCCCAGAATGGTGTAGGGAGGTAGCATTTCAAATTTGGTCAAGGTAGGCCAAGGCACGGCCAAGTTATAGCCGTCAGACCAAAACGGGCCAAATTTGGACATTGTTTGGGCGTGGCTAATGGCCGTAGGATATAAAAATGTCTGAATTTTGTGGATAATTCTTGATCAGCAGAGAATTCTGATTCGTCTGACACCTCATTTGTCTGATTTGGTAGGACAAGCCAGGACTTTAAGGAAAAAGTAGGATTGGCAAATTATGCAAATTAGCAAAAAATCTAAGTAGGCGGAGCTTCATAGTCCAAATGGCAAGTTGGTAGGGCTTTGCTGTCTGTATATGTAGAACAAAGAATTTCGATTGTAGGTCTAACAGGACAGGAGATATCGACCGAAACGTGTTGGGGGGCGCTAAGGCGCCCCCATCTGGCTGGCAGGACTGGGTAGGACAACCTGAGTAGTGGGTAGGAATTGACATCATCTGACCAAGTTTGGTTGGTCTAGCTCTTACAGTTTAGGCTGTACATTCAGTTTTAGGGCAGAAAAATAATAATAATAATAATAATAAAGATAACTGCAAGCAGTGACAATCGGGTCCAAAGCAAATGGACAGAAGCAATGAAGAGGAATGAAGTGAATGGCATAAGATTAGAAGTTCACTAATTATTGTAAATGAAGTACAGACTGTAATTGATGAGCAATGCATTTAAATAATCAGAAAATAGGAAATGCTACTATGAGATGATAACTAACATTTGAACATTACTGTAGAAATGTTTATCAAGGTACAATAAAGGGAAAAGGGTAGATGAGAAATAGAAGGGATATGTGGTGACTAGTTGTTGGAGAAATATTGCAATTGCTGCAGTGTACATAGGCTGAAGTAACATTGAAGTTTGATAGATTTCTAAAAGTTAAATGGCAGTAATATATGAGATTAAAAATATGGACTTAGATGAAGGGAAAGGTGATTAATATTTAAATGTTTAAATAAACAATAAGGAGATGTCAGCTGCATTAACCAAGGTTGGTCTTAGACATATTATGACGGTGGCTAAATTGGAAATGAAGTACAGACTGTAACGGATGGCCAATGCATTTAAATAGACAGAAAGTAGGAAAATGGTAGATGAGAAAGAACGGACATGTGGTGACTAGTTGTTGGAAAAAATTGAAATTGCTGCAGTGTACATCACTGAAGTTTGATAGATTTCTAAAAGTGAAATGGCTGGAAAATGAAAGCAATTTAAAAATATGGACTGAGATGAGGGGAAAGATGATTAATTTTTAATATTTCATGAGAAATAAGCTAATTTCAGCTGCATTATCGAAGGTTGGTCTTAGACATGTTATGACATTGGCTAAATTGGAAATGAAGTACAGACTGTAACTGATGGCCAATGTTTTTAAATAGTCAGAAAAAGTAGAAAATGCTTCTATGATAAGATAATACCTGATATTTTGAACATTGACTTTGATATGTTGATTAAGGTACGATAAACGGAAGAGGGTAGATCAGAAACAGAAGGGACATGTGGTGACTAGCTGTTGGAAGAAATTGCAATTGTTGCACTGTACACAGCCTGAAGTATCTCTGAACTTTGATACATTTCTAAAAGTGAAATGAAATGAAAATGTCAATAATCTTTGAAGGTTTGATGAAAAATAAATTTCAGCTGCATTAACTATTAATACATTTTGACAGTGGCAGAAGCGCCCCCATTTAACCGAATGTCACCAAAGTTAGATGGTCTATTCATAGTCCAGTGCTACAGAAGTGAGTCAAATTTTGTGCGAATTCGATGAAGTATCAATGAGGTTTAGCAGACTTGATGAATTCGGTATGGAAATAGTGAGGCCAGCAGGTGGAGTTAGCGCTACATTTGATAATTGGTAGCATGCAGTCCCTGGTGTGGCAGTTTGACTACTGCCATTAGCAGAAGCAGCCTTAGTACAACAATATAAGATACAATATATAACCATTTGCTGAAGTGCCTCAGCCCAAAAGAATTTGTTTTTTGTGTCAGATGGTCTAAGTAGACGGTAGAAATAGGCACCTGCATACCTAATATTTTAAGTCTAGATCATACAAGTTAAGCTTACTTTATAGTACCTCAGTGAACACATGCTGTCTTGTATATTAAAAAAAACAACTGGCTTATTGCATTTGTAAAGTATTCTAGACATAAGAAGCCCTGAAAGAATTTAATGCCATTAATGAAATACAGGACGAACTACACCTGCTGGCTAATCTATAAAAAAAAATCTAAAAAACTGCAATATAAATAGAGCACCATCTCCACCTACTGGCCAATTTAATACAAAAAAGCGAAAAATCTGCAATATATACTGCCTGGCTTATAAATAAAATCTGATAATTTTCTATGAGTCAAATAGCAGAAAAATGAAAGGAGCTTAAAAATATGGACTGAGGTGAAGGGAAAGTTAATTCCTTGAAAGTATTATGAAGGATATTTCAGCTGAATTACCCAAGGTAGTGAATCAAATTTTGTAAGGATCGGATGAAGCATGCCTGAGATTTAGCTGTTTGAATGAAATGGGAATGGAAATGGTGTGGCCAGCAGGTGGAGTCAGCGCTCCATTTTAGAAATGATATTAAATGCTTTCTGACCTTCTCATTTGTAAATGAAGTCTGATAATGTTGTATAAGGCAAATTGGTGAAAAATGAAAGGAAATTAAAAATATGGACTCAGCTGAAGGGAAAGGTAACAATTATTTGAAGGTTTCATGAGGAATAAGGACATTTCAGCTGAATCTGCTAAGGTGGGTCTTACACATATATGGACAGTGGCTGTCACGCCCCCATTTGACCGATCAGCACCAAATTTGGACGGTCTGTCTGAGGTGCAGTGGTACATTAGTGGGTCAAATTTGGTGATGATCAGATGAAGTATTCCTCTGATTTAGCTGTTTGATTGAAATGATCATGGAAATGCTGTAGGTTCAGTGTGGCTGGTGGCTATACTGTACAGGCAAGTGAAGTTATCTTTATAAATTATACATATGGGCAGTGTCCTGATTTTTATACTACCAGATTGACCTACTTAGGATGGACATTGCAGTAGTTACAGTAATATGTTATTTATTAAGTTTTTAAATATGACAAGGGAATGCAAATGACTATCATGGGACATTGCATATTTCTTGATTTGACATGACTCACAGAACTTGCAGGGCAAAAGATTTTAACCAGTAATATGTCACTGGATCAAAAATGAGATAAATGTAAGTTGAGCTGATTTTGCAGTTTATACAGTGATGTTATATTGCTGTAGCACCCCCGTTTGACTGATCGGCACCAAATTTGGAGGGCCCTTCTCCAGTAATATCCTACATTATATATTTAAGTTTGATGATGATTGGTTGAGGCAGGCCTGAGATATAGCTGTCTGATTGAAATGGGTGTGGCACCACTATGGTTTGGGTGTGGCTGGTGGCCATACCTCATGGAAAGTTTATGATTTTTTTAATAATTTTATATAGGGACTGTCTCCTGATTTAAATGATACCAGATTTGTGTAGGTTTGGTGAAAATCCTAGGAGGATAAGAAAAAAGTACTGTTTTAAGACTTTTACAAAATAGGCAAAAATGGCAAGAGATATGATGAAGTTCTTTATACGATTAAATTTGTCATGAGCTAGTGGATAGCTTAAGCAACAATTGTCAATTTTATAATTAACAGTTCAGGAGAAATAGGCAGAAATGTGCTGTAGCGCCCCCATATGGCAGATTGACATGTCCTTTACAGGGTGGGCTCAGGGTCACAATACAAATGTATAACCAAAATTTGGTTTGGATTGCTCATTGTTTAGCTGGTCAAATGGCTGCTTGATTTTGATTGGCTAATGGTGGCCAGGATTTTACAACTAATGACTGCCATTTTACTTCTCTGACCTCAGGCTTGTACATAGTACATATCTGCCAAATTTCAATTAGATTGGTTAAGGCATTCAGGAGATATTGGCAGTTATTAGTTGTAGCGCCCCCTATTGACGAAATGTGGGCCGCATTGTATGTTGACCCCATGATAGAGCAGGGAGGTTGGATTGTAAGTTTGGTTCAGGTAGGCTAAGGTATGGAGAAGTTATAGCATTCAGACTGAAATAGGCCAAATTTAGGTGGGATTTGGGCATGGGTAGTGGCCATAAAATAGACAAATGTCAGACTTTCTTGAATCTATTTTGATCAGCTAAGTGGACTGATCGGTTTGACACCTCATTTGTCTGATTTGGTCCAATATTGTAGGACTTGAAGGCAGAAGTCAGTTTCACAAATTATGCAAATTAGCAAAAAATCTAAGTAGGCGGAGCTTCATAGTCCAAATAGCAAGTTGGTAGAGCAAAGCTGTCTGTATCAGCAGAAAAAATAATTTCAATTATAGGACTAATAGGACAGGAGCTATAGATTGAAACGCGTTGGGGGGCGCTAGAGCGCCCCCATCTGGCTGACAGGCCTGGGTCAGAGAATCTGAGTAGCGGGTAGGAATTGACATCATATTACCAATTTTGGTTGGTCTAGCACTTACGGTTTAGGCTGTGCATTCAGTTTTAGGGCGCGAAAAATAATAATAATAATAATAATAAAAGAGAAAAATCCTAAGAAAAACAATAATGGTCCATAAGGACTTCGTCCTTTGGACCCTTAATAATAATCCTAAGAAAAACAATAATGGTCCATAAGGACTTCGTCCTTTGGACCCTTAATAATAATAATCCTAAGAAAAACAATAATGGTCCATAAGGACTTCGTCCTTTGGACCCTTAATAACTAGAAACTGCAGGCAGTTACTGAAGGGTCCAAAGGGTATGACAAGTAGGACAGGTAGGACAGGTAGGACAACAGAAGGTAGAAATCAGGATGGAGATTGTTGAGTGTCCGTCTAACAGGTCAGGAAATGTAGGACAGAATGTAGGACCCTGTGGTGTAGTGCCTGAACCTGACTGAATGCAATGTTTTGGTGAGATAGTCTGAGTAGTAGGTAGAAATCAGGATATAGACTAGTTAGTATCGGTCTAACAGGTCAGCAAATGCAGGACAGAATGTAGAACCCTGTGGTGGAGTGCCTTAGCCTGACTTAATACATGTTTTGGGTCAGATGGCCTGACTAGTTGGTAGATTTAGGGACCTTCATACCTGGTCTGGTAAGTGTAGATATTACATAGTTGCTTTTTTATACTGCCTGTGTAAACATAGGCTGTGTTGCATATTCTTAACAAAGTGCTGAGTTGCGGGAGTGTGACATGTAACAGCAGTAATATCATGCTGTATGCTATTCTAGGATGTATATTTAGACAGGAGAAAGGCTAAAAGTATTGAAGGCATTATTGAAATGGAGCGCTGACTCCACCTGCTGGCCAATTTATTATAAAATTGTAATTGCTGTAGTGTACACAGCCTGAAGAAAGATTAAAGTTTGAAAGATTTGTAAAAGTCAAATGGCAGGAGAATATAAGCAGATTAAAAATATGGACTTAGATGAAGGGAAAGGTGATTAATATTTTAATTTTTAAATAAACAATAAGCAGATTTCAGCTGCATTAACCAAGGTTGGTCTTAGACATATTATGACAGTGGCTGTAGTGCCCCCGTTTGACTGATTGCCACCAAACTTGGAAGGTCTTTTGCAGCTTGGCTGAGGCAGTCTAGTAACACAGCCGTGCATCAAATTTTGTGAGGATTGGATGAAGCATGCCAGAGATATAGCTATTTGAATGAAATAGGCATGGAAACAGTGTGGCCAGCAGGTGGAGTCAGCGCTCCATTTTAGAAATTGTATTCAATACTTTCAGGCCTTCTTATGTGTAAATTAAGTCTGATAATGTTCTATGAGGCAAATTGGTGAAAAATGAAAGTGAATAAAAAATATGGACTCAGGTGAAGGGAAAGGTAACAATTCTTTCAAGGTTTTATGAGAAATAAGGACATTTCAGCTGAATTTGCTAAGGTGGGTCTTAGACATATATGGACAGTGGCTGTAGCGCCCCTGTTTGACCGATTGGCACCAATATTGGAGGGTCTGTCTGAGGTCCCTTACTACATTAGGCCGTCAAATTTGATGAGGATTGGCTGAAGCACGGCTGAGATTTAGATGGTTGATTGAAATGAGCATGGATATGGTGCAGGTTTGTTGTAGCTGGTGGCCATAGCATACAGGTCAAGATATTTTTATGAATTATCCATAAGGGCAATGTCCTGATTGATGTACTACCAGAATGACCTACTTGGGCTGGATATTGTAGAAGTTACAGTAATATGTTATTTATTAAGTTATTAAACATCACAAGGGAATGAAAATGACTATCATTGGGCATTGCATATGTCTTGATTTGGCATGACTCACAGAACTGGCAGTACAAAATATTTTAACCAGTAATATGTCACTAGAACAGAAATGAGATAAATGTAAGTTGAACTGATTTTCAAGGTTTATACAGACATGTTATATTGTTGTAGCGCCCCCGTTTGACCGATCGGCACCAAATTTGGAGGGCCCTTCCGGACTACTATTCTACAGGATATATTAAAGTTTGGTGATGATTGGCTGAGGCAGGCCTGAGATATAGCTGTCTGATTGAATTGGGCATGGCACCTGTATGGTTTGTGTGTGGCTGGTGACTATACCTCATGGAAAGTTTATGATTTTTTTATGAATTATTTATTATGACTGTCTCCTGATTTAAATGATACCAGATTTGTGTAGGTTTGGTGAAAATCCTAGGAGGTTAACGAAATGTCTTGTTTTCAGACCAATATGAATTATGCAAAAACGCAAAGATGCAGAAGCAAGTTCTACATGTTGTTTGATTTGGCATGTCGTACTTAATTGACCGGGCAACAATTAGACTGCCATAACAGGATGGAGATTTAGCGTAGCTCTAATGTGACAGGAGATGTAGGGCAAACCGTAGAGGAGGATACTAAAAAGTCAGACAGAACTACAGGTCAGCAGATGTCAGACAGAACAGAACTTGTTTAGGTCAGATGGTTTGAGTAGAAGGTAGAAATCATGATGTAGATTGTTGAGTGTCGGTCTAACAGGTCAGGAAATGTAGGACAGAATGTAGAACCCTGTGGTGTAGTGCCTGAACCTGACTGAATGCATTGTTTTGGTCAGATGGTCTCAGTAGTAGGTAGAAATCAGGATATAGATTAGTTAGTATCGGTCTAACAGGTCAGCAAATGTAGGACAGAATGTAGAACCCTGTGGTGGAGTGCCTTAGCCTGACTGAATGCATGGTTTGGGTCAGATGGCCTGACTAGTTGGTAGATTTAGGGACCTTCATACCTGGTCTGGTAAGTCTAGATATTACAGAGTTTTCTTTTTTATACTGCCTGTGTAAACATAGGCTGTGTTGCATATTCTTAACAAAGTGCTGAGTTGCGTATTGTGACATGTAACAGCAGTAATATCATGCTGTATCATATTCTAGGTTATACATTTAGACAGGAGAAAGGCTAAAAGTATTGAAGGCATTATTGAAATGGAGCGCTGACTCCACCTGCTGGCCAATTTATTATAAAATTGTAATTGCTGCAGTGTACACAGCCTGAAGAAAGATTGAAGTTTGAAAGATTTGTAAAAGTCAAATGGCAGGAAAATATAAGCAGATTAAAAATATGGACTTAGATGAAGGGAAAGGTGATTAATTTTTTAATTTTTAAATAAACGATAAGCAGATTTCAGCTGCATTAACCAAGGTTGGTCTTAGACATATTAGGACAGTGGCTGTAGTGCCCCCGTTTGACCGATTGCCACCAAACTTGGAAGGTCTTTCTGAAGTCTAGTAACACAGATGTGCGTCAAATTTTGTGAGGATTGGATGAAGCATGCCAGAGATATAGCTATTTTAATAAAATGGGCATGGAAACAGTGTGGCCAGCAGGTGGAGTCAGCGCTCCATTTTAGAAATTGTATTCAATACTTTCAGGCCTTCTTATGTGTAAATTAAGTCTGATAATGTTCTATGAGGCAAATCGGTGAAAAATGAAAGTGAATAAGAAATATGGACTCAGGTGAAGGGAAAGGTAACAATTCTTTCAAGGTTTTATGAGAAATAAGGACATTTCAGCTGAATTTGCTAAGGTGGGTCTTAGAAATATATGGACAGTGGCTGTAGCGCCCCCATTTGACCGATTGGAACCAAAATTGGAGGGTCTGTCTGAGGTCCCTTACTACATTAGGCCGTCAAATTTGATGAGGATTGGCTGAAGCACAGCTGAGCTTTAGATGGTTGATTGAAATGAGCATGGATATGGTGCAGGTTTGTTGTAGCTGGTGGCCATAGCGTACAGGTTAAGATATTTTTATGAATTATCCATAATGGCAATGTCCTGATTGATGTACTACCAGAATGACCTACTTGGGCTGAACATTGTAGAAGTTACAGTAATATGTTATTTATTAAGTTTTTAAACATCACAAGGGAATGAAAATGACTATCATTGGGCATTGCATATGTCTTGATTTGGCATGACTCACAGAACTGGCAGTACAAAATATTTTAACCAGTAACATGTCACTAGAACAGAAATGAGATAAATGTAAGTTGAACTGATTTTCAAGGTTTATACAGACATGTTATGTTGTTGTAGCGCCCCCGTTTGACCGATCGGCACCAAATTTGGAGGGCCCTTCCGGACTACTATTCTACAGGATATATTAAAGTTTGGTGATGATTGGCTGAGGCAGGCCTGAGATATAGCTGTCTGATTGAATTGGGCATGGCACCTGTATGGTTTGTGTGTGGCTGGTGACTATACCTCATGGAAAGTTTATGATTTTTTTATGAATTATTTATTATGACTGTCTCCTGATTTAAATGATACCAGATTTGTGTAGGTTTGGTGAAAATCCTAGGAGGTTAACGAAATGTCTTGTTTTCAGACCAATATGAATTATGCAAAAACGCAAAGATGCAGAAGCAAGTTCTACATGTTGTTTGATTTGGCATGTCGTACTGAATTGACCTGGCAAGAAATGTCGATTGTAGGCTTCACCGTTCTCGAGAAATAGGCAGAAATGCAAAAGTTGTCACTGTTGCGCCCCCATCTGGCCGAGTGAGGTGTCCTTTACAGTTTAGGCAGAGGGTCAGAGCACAAATGTATCACCCAAATTTGATTTAGATTGGTCATTGAGAAGCCTGTGAAATGCCTGCTTGATTTTGATTGGCTGATGGCGGCCACTCTTTAAGGAATAATTACTGCCATTGTAGGTGACTGACCACAGGCTGCTTCCTAGTACATATCTACCAAATTTCAGTTAGATTGGCAAAGGCAGTCAGGAGATATTGCCAGTTTTTAGTTGTAGCGCCCCCTATTGACGAAATGCGGCCCGCCTCGGACCGTGTCCCCAGAATGGTGTAGGGAGGTAGCATTTCAAATTTGGTCAAGGTAGGCCAAGGCACGGCCAAGTTATAGCCGTCAGACCAAAACGGGCCAAATTTGGACATTGTTTGGGCGTGGCTAATGGCCGTAGGATATAAAAATGTCTGAATTTTGTGGATAATTCTTGATCAGCAGAGAATTCTGATTCGTCTGACACCTCATTTGTCTGATTTGGTAGGACAAGCCAGGACTTTAAGGAAAAAGTAGGATTGGCAAATTATGCAAATTAGCAAAAAATCTAAGTAGGCGGAGCTTCATAGTCCAAATGGCAAGTTGGTAGGGCTTTGCTGTCTGTATATGTAGAACAAAGAATTTCGATTGTAGGTCTAACAGGACAGGAGATATCGACCGAAACGTGTTGGGGGGCGCTAAGGCGCCCCCATCTGGCTGGCAGGACTGGGTAGGACAACCTGAGTAGTGGGTAGGAATTGACATCATCTGACCAAGTTTGGTTGGTCTAGCTCTTACAGTTTAGGCTGTACATTCAGTTTTAGGGCAGAAAAATAATAATAATAATAATAATAATAATAATCCTAAGAAAAACAATAATGGTCCATAAGGACTTCGTCCTTTGGACCCTTAATAACTAGAAACTGCAGGCAGTTACTGAAGGGTCCAAAGGGTATGACAAGTAGGACAGGTAGGACAGGTAGGACAACAGATGGTTTGAGTAGAAGGTAGAAATCAGGATGGAGATTGTTGAGTGTCCGTCTAACAGGTCAGGAAATGTAGGACAGAATGTAGGACCCTGTGGTGTAGTGCCTGAACCTGACTGAATGCAATGTTTTGGTGAGATAGTCTGAGTAGTAGGTAGAAATCAGGATATAGACTAGTTAGTATCGGTCTAACAGGTCAGCAAATGCAGGACAGAATGTAGAACCCTGTGGTGGAGTGCCTTAGCCTGACTTAATACATGTTTTGGGTCAGATGGCCTGACTAGTTGGTAGATTTAGGGACCTTCATACCTGGTCTGGTAAGTGTAGATATTACATAGTTGCTTTTTTATACTGCCTGTGTAAACATAGGCTGTGTTGCATATTCTTAACAAAGTGCTGAGTTGCGGGAGTGTGACATGTAACAGCAGTAATATCATGCTGTATGCTATTCTAGGATGTATATTTAGACAGGAGAAAGGCTAAAAGTATTGAAGGCATTATTGAAATGGAGCGCTGACTCCACCTGCTGGCCAATTTATTATAAAATTGTAATTGCTGTAGTGTACACAGCCTGAAGAAAGATTAAAGTTTGAAAGATTTGTAAAAGTCAAATGGCAGGAGAATATAAGCAGATTAAAAATATGGACTTAGATGAAGGGAAAGGTGATTAATATTTTAATTTTTAAATAAACAATAAGCAGATTTCAGCTGCATTAACCAAGGTTGGTCTTAGACATATTATGACAGTGGCTGTAGTGCCCCCGTTTGACTGATTGCCACCAAACTTGGAAGGTCTTTTGCAGCTTGGCTGAGGCAGTCTAGTAACACAGCCGTGCATCAAATTTTGTGAGGATTGGATGAAGCATGCCAGAGATATAGCTATTTGAATGAAATAGGCATGGAAACAGTGTGGCCAGCAGGTGGAGTCAGCGCTCCATTTTAGAAATTGTATTCAATACTTTCAGGCCTTCTTATGTGTAAATTAAGTCTGATAATGTTCTATGAGGCAAATTGGTGAAAAATGAAAGTGAATAAAAAATATGGACTCAGGTGAAGGGAAAGGTAACAATTCTTTCAAGGTTTTATGAGAAATAAGGACATTTCAGCTGAATTTGCTAAGGTGGGTCTTAGACATATATGGACAGTGGCTGTAGCGCCCCTGTTTGACCGATTGGCACCAATATTGGAGGGTCTGTCTGAGGTCCCTTACTACATTAGGCCGTCAAATTTGATGAGGATTGGCTGAAGCACGGCTGAGATTTAGATGGTTGATTGAAATGAGCATGGATATGGTGCAGGTTTGTTGTAGCTGGTGGCCATAGCATACAGGTCAAGATATTTTTATGAATTATCCATAAGGGCAATGTCCTGATTGATGTACTACCAGAATGACCTACTTGGGCTGGATATTGTAGAAGTTACAGTAATATGTTATTTATTAAGTTATTAAACATCACAAGGGAATGAAAATGACTATCAGAGGGCATTGCATATGTCTTGATTTGGCATGACTCACAGAACTGGCAGTACAAAATATTTTAACCAGTAATATGTCACTAGAACAGAAATGAGATAAATGTAAGTTGAACTGATTTTCAAGGTTTATACAGACATGTTATATTGTTGTAGCGCCCCCGTTTGACCGATCGGCACCAAATTTGGAGGGCCCTTCCGGACTACTATTCTACAGGATATATTAAAGTTTGGTGATGATTGGCTGAGGCAGGCCTGAGATATAGCTGTCTGATTGAATTGGGCATGGCACCTGTATGGTTTGTGTGTGGCTGGTGACTATACCTCATGGAAAGTTTATGATTTTTTTATGAATTATTTATTATGACTGTCTCCTGATTTAAATGATACCAGATTTGTGTAGGTTTGGTGAAAATCCTAGGAGGTTAACGAAATGTCTTGTTTTCAGACCAATATGAATTATGCAAAAACGCAAAGATGCAGAAGCAAGTTCTACATGTTGTTTGATTTGGCATGTCGTACTTAATTGACCGGGCAACAATTAGACTGCCATAACAGGATGGAGATTTAGCGTAGCTCTAATGTGACAGGAGATGTAGGGCAAACCGTAGAGGAGGATACTAAAAAGTCAGACAGAACTACAGGTCAGCAGATGTCAGACAGAACAGAACTTGTTTAGGTCAGATGGTTTGAGTAGAAGGTAGAAATCATGATGTAGATTGTTGAGTGTCGGTCTAACAGGTCAGGAAATGTAGGACAGAATGTAGAACCCTGTGGTGTAGTGCCTGAACCTGACTGAATGCATTGTTTTGGTCAGATGGTCTCAGTAGTAGGTAGAAATCAGGATATAGATTAGTTAGTATCGGTCTAACAGGTCAGCAAATGTAGGACAGAATGTAGAACCCTGTGGTGGAGTGCCTTAGCCTGACTGAATGCATGGTTTGGGTCAGATGGCCTGACTAGTTGGTAGATTTAGGGACCTTCATACCTGGTCTGGTAAGTCTAGATATTACAGAGTTTTCTTTTTTATACTGCCTGTGTAAACATAGGCTGTGTTGCATATTCTTAACAAAGTGCTGAGTTGCGTATTGTGACATGTAACAGCAGTAATATCATGCTGTATCATATTCTAGGTTATACATTTAGACAGGAGAAAGGCTAAAAGTATTGAAGGCATTATTGAAATGGAGCGCTGACTCCACCTGCTGGCCAATTTATTATAAAATTGTAATTGCTGCAGTGTACACAGCCTGAAGAAAGATTGAAGTTTGAAAGATTTGTAAAAGTCAAATGGCAGGAAAATATAAGCAGATTAAAAATATGGACTTAGATGAAGGGAAAGGTGATTAATTTTTTAATTTTTAAATAAACGATAAGCAGATTTCAGCTGCATTAACCAAGGTTGGTCTTAGACATATTAGGACAGTGGCTGTAGTGCCCCCGTTTGACCGATTGCCACCAAACTTGGAAGGTCTTTCTGAAGTCTAGTAACACAGATGTGCGTCAAATTTTGTGAGGATTGGATGAAGCATGCCAGAGATATAGCTATTTTAATAAAATGGGCATGGAAACAGTGTGGCCAGCAGGTGGAGTCAGCGCTCCATTTTAGAAATTGTATTCAATACTTTCAGGCCTTCTTATGTGTAAATTAAGTCTGATAATGTTCTATGAGGCAAATTGGTGAAAAATGAAAGTGAATAAAAAATATGGACTCAGGTGAAGGGAAAGGTAACAATTCTTTCAAGGTTTTATGAGAAATAAGGACATTTCAGCTGAATTTGCTAAGGTGGGTCTTAGAAATATATGGACAGTGGCTGTAGCGCCCCCATTTGACCGATTGGAACCAAAATTGGAGGGTCTGTCTGAGGTCCCTTACTACATTAGGCTGTCAAATTTGATGAGGATTGGCTGAAGCACAGCTGAGCTTTAGATGGTTGATTGAAATGAGCATGGATATGGTGCAGGTTTGTTGTAGCTGGTGGCCATAGCGTACAGGTTAAGATATTTTTATGAATTATCCATAATGGCAATGTCCTGATTGATGTACTACCAGAATGACCTACTTGGGCTGAACATTGTAGAAGTTACAGTAATATGTTATTTATTAAGTTTTTAAACATCACAAGGGAATGAAAATGACTATCATTGGGCATTGCATATGTCTTGATTTGGCATGACTCACGGAACTGGCAGTACAAAATATTTTAACCAGTAACATGTCACTAGAACAGAAATGAGATAAATGTAAGTTGAACTGATTTTCAAGGTTTATACAGACATGTTATGTTGTTGTAGCGCCCCCGTTTGACCGATCGGCACCAAATTTGGAGGGCCCTTCCGGACTACTATTCTACAGGATATATTAAAGTTTGGTGATGATTGGCTGAGGCAGGCCTGAGATATAGCTGTCTGATTGAATTGGGCATGGCACCTGTATGGTTTGTGTGTGGCTGGTGACTATACCTCATGGAAAGTTTATGATTTTTTTATGAATTATTTATTATGACTGTCTCCTGATTTAAATGATACCAGATTTGTGTAGGTTTGGTGAAAATCCTAGGAGGTTAATGAAATGTCTTGTTTTCAGACCAATATGAATTATGCAAAAACGCAAAGATGCAGAAGCAAGTTCTACATGTTGTTTGATTTGGCATGTCGTACTGAATTGACCTGGCAAGAAATGTCGATTGTAGGCTTCACCGTTCTCGAGAAATAGGCAGAAATGCAAAAGTTGTCACTGTTGCGCCCCCATCTGGCCGAGTGAGGTGTCCTTTACAGTTTAGGCAGAGGGTCAGAGCACAAATGTATCACCCAAATTTGATTTAGATTGGTCATTGAGAAGCCTGTGAAATGCCTGCTTGATTTTGATTGGCTGATGGCGGCCACTCTTTAAGGAATAATTACTGCCATTGTAGGTGACTGACCACAGGCTGCTTCCTAGTACATATCTACCAAATTTCAGTTAGATTGGCAAAGGCAGTCAGGAGATATTGCCAGTTTTTAGTTGTAGCGCCCCCTATTGACGAAATGCGGCCCGCCTCGGACCGTGTCCCCAGAATGGTGTAGGGAGGTAGCATTTCAAATTTGGTCAAGGTAGGCCAAGGCACGGCCAAGTTATAGCCGTCAGACCAAAACGGGCCAAATTTGGACATTGTTTGGGCGTGGCTAATGGCCGTAGGATATAAAAATGTCTGAATTTTGTGGATAATTCTTGATCAGCAGAGAATTCTGATTCGTCTGACACCTCATTTGTCTGATTTGGTAGGACAAGCCAGGACTTTAAGGAAAAAGTAGGATTGGCAAATTATGCAAATTAGCAAAAAATCTAAGTAGGCGGAGCTTCATAGTCCAAATGGCAAGTTGGTAGGGCTTTGCTGTCTGTATATGTAGAACAAAGAATTTCGATTGTAGGTCTAACAGGACAGGAGATATCGACCGAAACGTGTTGGGGGGCGCTAAGGCGCCCCCATCTGGCTGGCAGGACTGGGTAGGACAACCTGAGTAGTGGGTAGGAATTGACATCATCTGACCAAGTTTGGTTGGTCTAGCTCTTACAGTTTAGGCTGTACATTCAGTTTTAGGGCAGAAAAATAATAATAATAATAATAATAACTAGAAACTGCAGGCAGTTACTGAAGGGTCCAAAGGGTATGACAAGTAGGACAGGTAGGACAGGTAGGACAACAGATGGTTTGAGTAGAAGGTAGAAATCAGGATGGAGATTGTTGAGTGTCCGTCTAACAGGTCAGGAAATGTAGGACAGAATGTGGGACCCTGTGGTGTAGTGCCTGAACCTGACTGAATGCAATGTTTTGGTGAGATAGTCTGAGTAGTAGGTAGAAATCAGGATATAGACTAGTTAGTATCGGTCTAACAGGTCAGCAAATGCAGGACAGAATGTAGAACCCTGTGGTGGAGTGCCTTAGCCTGACTTAATACATGTTTTGGGTCAGATGGCCTGACTAGTTGGTAGATTTAGGGACCTTCATACCTGGTCTGGTAAGTGTAGATATTACATAGTTGCTTTTTTATACTGCCTGTGTAAACATAGGCTGTGTTGCATATTCTTAACAAAGTGCTGAGTTGCGGGAGTGTGACATGTAACAGCAGTAATATCATGCTGTATGCTATTCTAGGATGTATATTTAGACAGGAGAAAGGCTAAAAGTATTGAAGGCATTATTGAAATGGAGCGCTGACTCCACCTGCTGGCCAATTTATTATAAAATTGTAATTGCTGTAGTGTACACAGCCTGAAGAAAGATTAAAGTTTGAAAGATTTGTAAAAGTCAAATGGCAGGAGAATATAAGCAGATTAAAAATATGGACTTAGATGAAGGGAAAGGTGATTAATATTTTAATTTTTAAATAAACAATAAGCAGATTTCAGCTGCATTAACCAAGGTTGGTCTTAGACATATTATGACAGTGGCTGTAGTGCCCCCGTTTGACTGATTGCCACCAAACTTGGAAGGTCTTTTGCAGCTTGGCTGAGGCAGTCTAGTAACACAGCCGTGCATCAAATTTTGTGAGGATTGGATGAAGCATGCCAGAGATATAGCTATTTGAATGAAATAGGCATGGAAACAGTGTGGCCAGCAGGTGGAGTCAGCGCTCCATTTTAGAAATTGTATTCAATACTTTCAGGCCTTCTTATGTGTAAATTAAGTCTGATAATGTTCTATGAGGCAAATTGGTGAAAAATGAAAGTGAATAAAAAATATGGACTCAGGTGAAGGGAAAGGTAACAATTCTTTCAAGGTTTTATGAGAAATAAGGACATTTCAGCTGAATTTGCTAAGGTGGGTCTTAGACATATATGGACAGTGGCTGTAGCGCCCCTGTTTGACCGATTGGCACCAATATTGGAGGGTCTGTCTGAGGTCCCATACTACATTAGGCCGTCAAATTTGATGAGGATTGGCTGAAGCACGGCTGAGATTTAGATGGTTGATTGAAATGAGCATGGATATGGTGCAGGTTTGTTGTAGCTGGTGGCCATAGCATACAGGTCAAGATATTTTTATGAATTATCCATAAGGGCAATGTCCTGATTGATGTACTACCAGAATGACCTACTTGGGCTGGATATTGTAGAAGTTACAGTAATATGTTATTTATTAAGTTATTAAACATCACAAGGGAATGAAAATGACTATCATTGGGCATTGCATATGTCTTGATTTGGCATGACTCACAGAACTGGCAGTACAAAATATTTTAACCAGTAATATGTCACTAGAACAGAAATGAGATAAATGTAAGTTGAACTGATTTTCAAGGTTTATACAGACATGTTATATTGTTGTAGCGCCCCCGTTTGACCGATCGGCACCAAATTTGGAGGGCCCTTCCGGACTACTATTCTACAGGATATATTAAAGTTTGGTGATGATTGGCTGAGGCAGGCCTGAGATATAGCTGTCTGATTGAATTGGGCATGGCACCTGTATGGTTTGTGTGTGGCTGGTGACTATACCTCATGGAAAGTTTATGATTTTTTTATGAATTATTTATTATGACTGTCTCCTGATTTAAATGATACCAGATTTGTGTAGGTTTGGTGAAAATCCTAGGAGGTTAACGAAATGTCTTGTTTTCAGACCAATATGAATTATGCAAAAACGCAAAGATGCAGAAGCAAGTTCTACATGTTGTTTGATTTGGCATGTCGTACTTAATTGACCGGGCAACAATTAGACTGCCATAACAGGATGGAGATTTAGCGTAGCTCTAATGTGACAGGAGATGTAGGGCAAACCGTAGAGGAGGATACTAAAAAGTCAGACAGAACTACAGGTCAGCAGATGTCAGACAGAACAGAACTTGTTTAGGTCAGATGGTTTGAGTAGAAGGTAGAAATCATGATGTAGATTGTTGAGTGTCGGTCTAACAGGTCAGGAAATGTAGGACAGAATGTAGAACCCTGTGGTGTAGTGCCTGAACCTGACTGAATGCATTGTTTTGGTCAGATGGTCTCAGTAGTAGGTAGAAATCAGGATATAGATTAGTTAGTATCGGTCTAACAGGTCAGCAAATGTAGGACAGAATGTAGAACCCTGTGGTGGAGTGCCTTAGCCTGACTGAATGCATGGTTTGGGTCAGATGGCCTGACTAGTTGGTAGATTTAGGGACCTTCATACCTGGTCTGGTAAGTCTAGATATTACAGAGTTTTCTTTTTTATACTGCCTGTGTAAACATAGGCTGTGTTGCATATTCTTAACAAAGTGCTGAGTTGCGTATTGTGACATGTAACAGCAGTAATATCATGCTGTATCATATTCTAGGTTATACATTTAGACAGGAGAAAGGCTAAAAGTATTGAAGGCATTATTGAAATGGAGCGCTGACTCCACCTGCTGGCCAATTTATTATAAAATTGTAATTGCTGCAGTGTACACAGCCTGAAGAAAGATTGAAGTTTGAAAGATTTGTAAAAGTCAAATGGCAGGAAAATATAAGCAGATTAAAAATATGGACTTAGATGAAGGGAAAGGTGATTAATTTTTTAATTTTTAAATAAACGATAAGCAGATTTCAGCTGCATTAACCAAGGTTGGTCTTAGACATATTAGGACAGTGGCTGTAGTGCCCCCGTTTGACCGATTGCCACCAAACTTGGAAGGTCTTTCTGAAGTCTAGTAACACAGATGTGCGTCAAATTTTGTGAGGATTGGATGAAGCATGCCAGAGATATAGCTATTTTAATAAAATGGGCATGGAAACAGTGTGGCCAGCAGGTGGAGTCAGCGCTCCATTTTAGAAATTGTATTCAATACTTTCAGGCCTTCTTATGTGTAAATTAAGTCTGATAATGTTCTATGAGGCAAATCGGTGAAAAATGAAAGTGAATAAGAAATATGGACTCAGGTGAAGGGAAAGGTAACAATTCTTTCAAGGTTTTATGAGAAATAAGGACATTTCAGCTGAATTTGCTAAGGTGGGTCTTAGAAATATATGGACAGTGGCTGTAGCGCCCCCATTTGACCGATTGGAACCAAAATTGGAGGGTCTGTCTGAGGTCCCTTACTACATTAGGCCGTCAAATTTGATGAGGATTGGCTGAAGCACAGCTGAGCTTTAGATGGTTGATTGAAATGAGCATGGATATGGTGCAGGTTTGTTGTAGTTGGTGGCCATAGCGTACAGGTTAAGATATTTTTATGAATTATCCATAATGGCAATGTCCTGATTGATGTACTACCAGAATGACCTACTTGGGCTGAACATTGTAGAAGTTACAGTAATATGTTATTTATTAAGTTTTTAAACATCACAAGGGAATGAAAATGACTATCATTGGGCATTGCATATGTCTTGATTTGGCATGACTCACAGAACTGGCAGTACAAAATATTTTAACCAGTAACATGTCACTAGAACAGAAATGAGATAAATGTAAGTTGAACTGATTTTCAAGGTTTATACAGACATGTTATGTTGTTGTAGCGCCCCCGTTTGACCGATCGGCACCAAATTTGGAGGGCCCTTCCGGACTACTATTCTACAGGATATATTAAAGTTTGGTGATGATTGGCTGAGGCAGGCCTGAGATATAGCTGTCTGATTGAATTGGGCATGGCACCTGTATGGTTTGTGTGTGGCTGGTGACTATACCTCATGGAAAGTTTATGATTTTTTTATGAATTATTTATTATGACTGTCTCCTGATTTAAATGATACCAGATTTGTGTAGGTTTGGTGAAAATCCTAGGAGGTTAACGAAATGTCTTGTTTTCAGACCAATATGAATTATGCAAAAACGCAAAGATGCAGAAGCAAGTTCTACATGTTGTTTGATTTGGCATGTCGTACTGAATTGACCTGGCAAGAAATGTCGATTGTAGGCTTCACCGTTCTCGAGAAATAGGCAGAAATGCAAAAGTTGTCACTGTTGCGCCCCCATCTGGCCGAGTGAGGTGTCCTTTACAGTTTAGGCAGAGGGTCAGAGCACAAATGTATCACCCAAATTTGATTTAGATTGGTCATTGAGAAGCCTGTGAAATGCCTGCTTGATTTTGATTGGCTGATGGCGGCCACTCTTTAAGGAATAATTACTGCCATTGTAGGTGACTGACCACAGGCTGCTTCCTAGTACATATCTACCAAATTTCAGTTAGATTGGCAAAGGCAGTCAGGAGATATTGCCAGTTTTTAGTTGTAGCGCCCCCTATTGACGAAATGCGGCCCGCCTCGGACCGTGTCCCCAGAATGGTGTAGGGAGGTAGCATTTCAAATTTGGTCAAGGTAGGCCAAGGCACGGCCAAGTTATAGCCGTCAGACCAAAACGGGCCAAATTTGGACATTGTTTGGGCGTGGCTAATGGCCGTAGGATATAAAAATGTCTGAATTTTGTGGATAATTCTTGATCAGCAGAGAATTCTGATTCGTCTGACACCTCATTTGTCTGATTTGGTAGGACAAGCCAGGACTTTAAGGAAAAAGTAGGATTGGCAAATTATGCAAATTAGCAAAAAATCTAAGTAGGCGGAGCTTCATAGTCCAAATGG
This sequence comes from Paramormyrops kingsleyae, assembly GCF_048594095.1. Lineage (NCBI taxonomy): Eukaryota > Metazoa > Chordata > Actinopteri > Osteoglossiformes > Mormyridae > Paramormyrops > Paramormyrops kingsleyae. The sequence goes on along the minus strand of NC_132808.1, from coordinate 1,885,340 downwards.
CAAGTTGGTAGGGCTTTGCTGTCTGTATATGTAGAACAAAGAATTTCGATTGTAGGTCTAACAGGACAGGAGATATCGACCGAAACGTGTTGGGGGGCGCTAAGGCGCCCCCATCTGGCTGGCAGGACTGGGTAGGACAACCTGAGTAGTGGGTAGGAATTGACATCATCTGACCAAGTTTGGTTGGTCTAGCTCTTACAGTTTAGGCTGTACATTCAGTTTTAGGGCAGAAAAATAATAATAATAACTAGAAACTGCAGGCAGTTACTGAAGGGTCCAAAGGGTATGACAAGTAGGACAGGTAGGACAGGTAGGACAACAGATGGTTTGAGTAGAAGGTAGAAATCAGGATGGAGATTGTTGAGTGTCCGTCTAACAGGTCAGGAAATGTAGGACAGAATGTAGGACCCTGTGGTGTAGTGCCTGAACCTGACTGAATGCAATGTTTTGGTGAGATAGTCTGAGTAGTAGGTAGAAATCAGGATATAGACTAGTTAGTATCGGTCTAACAGGTCAGCAAATGCAGGACAGAATGTAGAACCCTGTGGTGGAGTGCCTTAGCCTGACTTAATACATGTTTTGGGTCAGATGGCCTGACTAGTTGGTAGATTTAGGGACCTTCATACCTGGTCTGGTAAGTGTAGATATTACATAGTTGCTTTTTTATACTGCCTGTGTAAACATAGGCTGTGTTGCATATTCTTAACAAAGTGCTGAGTTGCGGGAGTGTGACATGTAACAGCAGTAATATCATGCTGTATGCTATTCTAGGATGTATATTTAGACAGGAGAAAGGCTAAAAGTATTGAAGGCATTATTGAAATGGAGCGCTGACTCCACCTGCTGGCCAATTTATTATAAAATTGTAATTGCTGTAGTGTACACAGCCTGAAGAAAGATTAAAGTTTGAAAGATTTGTAAAAGTCAAATGGCAGGAGAATATAAGCAGATTAAAAATATGGACTTAGATGAAGGGAAAGGTGATTAATATTTTAATTTTTAAATAAACAATAAGCAGATTTCAGCTGCATTAACCAAGGTTGGTCTTAGACATATTATGACAGTGGCTGTAGTGCCCCCGTTTGACTGATTGCCACCAAACTTGGAAGGTCTTTTGCAGCTTGGCTGAGGCAGTCTAGTAACACAGCCGTGCATCAAATTTTGTGAGGATTGGATGAAGCATGCCAGAGATATAGCTATTTTAATAAAATGGGCATGGAAACAGTGTGGCCAGCAGGTGGAGTCAGCGCTCCATTTTAGAAATTGTATTCAATACTTTCAGGCCTTCTTATGTGTAAATTAAGTCTGATAATGTTCTATGAGGCAAATCGGTGAAAAATGAAAGTGAATAAGAAATATGGACTCAGGTGAAGGGAAAGGTAACAATTCTTTCAAGGTTTTATGAGAAATAAGGACATTTCAGCTGAATTTGCTAAGGTGGGTCTTAGAAATATATGGACAGTGGCTGTAGCGCCCCCATTTGACCGATTGGAACCAAAATTGGAGGGTCTGTCTGAGGTCCCTTACTACATTAGGCCGTCAAATTTGATGAGGATTGGCTGAAGCACAGCTGAGCTTTAGATGGTTGATTGAAATGAGCATGGATATGGTGCAGGTTTGTTGTAGCTGGTGGCCATAGCGTACAGGTTAAGATATTTTTATGAATTATCCATAATGGCAATGTCCTGATTGATGTACTACCAGAATGACCTACTTGGGCTGAACATTGTAGAAGTTACAGTAATATGTTATTTATTAAGTTTTTAAACATCACAAGGGAATGAAAATGACTATCATTGGGCATTGCATATGTCTTGATTTGGCATGACTCACAGAACTGGCAGTACAAAATATTTTAACCAGTAACATGTCACTAGAACAGAAATGAGATAAATGTAAGTTGAACTGATTTTCAAGGTTTATACAGACATGTTATGTTGTTGTAGCGCCCCCGTTTGACCGATCGGCACCAAATTTGGAGGGCCCTTCCGGACTACTATTCTACAGGATATATTAAAGTTTGGTGATGATTGGCTGAGGCAGGCCTGAGATATAGCTGTCTGATTGAATTGGGCATGGCACCTGTATGGTTTGTGTGTGGCTGGTGACTATACCTCATGGAAAGTTTATGATTTTTTTATGAATTATTTATTATGACTGTCTCCTGATTTAAATGATACCAGATTTGTGTAGGTTTGGTGAAAATCCTAGGAGGTTAACGAAATGTCTTGTTTTCAGACCAATATGAATTATGCAAAAACGCAAAGATGCAGAAGCAAGTTCTACATGTTGTTTGATTTGGCATGTCGTACTGAATTGACCTGGCAAGAAATGTCGATTGTAGGCTTCACCGTTCTCGAGAAATAGGCAGAAATGCAAAAGTTGTCACTGTTGCGCCCCCATCTGGCCGAGTGAGGTGTCCTTTACAGTTTAGGCAGAGGGTCAGAGCACAAATGTATCACCCAAATTTGATTTAGATTGGTCATTGAGAAGCCTGTGAAATGCCTGCTTGATTTTGATTGGCTGATGGCGGCCACTCTTTAAGGAATAATTACTGCCATTGTAGGTGACTGACCACAGGCTGCTTCCTAGTACATATCTACCAAATTTCAGTTAGATTGGCAAAGGCAGTCAGGAGATATTGCCAGTTTTTAGTTGTAGCGCCCCCTATTGACGAAATGCGGCCCGCCTCGGACCGTGTCCCCAGAATGGTGTAGGGAGGTAGCATTTCAAATTTGGTCAAGGTAGGCCAAGGCACGGCCAAGTTATAGCCGTCAGACCAAAACGGGCCAAATTTGGACATTGTTTGGGCGTGGCTAATGGCCGTAGGATATAAAAATGTCTGAATTTTGTGGATAATTCTTGATCAGCAGAGAATTCTGATTCGTCTGACACCTCATTTGTCTGATTTGGTAGGACAAGCCAGGACTTTAAGGAAAAAGTAGGATTGGCAAATTATGCAAATTAGCAAAAAATCTAAGTAGGCGGAGCTTCATAGTCCAAATGGCAAGTTGGTAGGGCTTTGCTGTCTGTATATGTAGAACAAAGAATTTCGATTGTAGGTCTAACAGGACAGGAGATATCGACCGAAACGTGTTGGGGGGCGCTAAGGCGCCCCCATCTGGCTGGCAGGACTGGGTAGGACAACCTGAGTAGTGGGTAGGAATTGACATCATCTGACCAAGTTTGGTTGGTCTAGCTCTTACAGTTTAGGCTGTACATTCAGTTTTAGGGCAGAAAAATAATAATAATAATAATAATAATAATAATCCTAAGAAAAACAATAATGGTCCATAAGGACTTCGTCCTTTGGACCCTTAATAATAATAATAATAATCCTAAGAAAAACAATAATGGTCCATAAGGACTTCGTCCTTTGGACCCTTAATAATAATCCTAAGAAAAACAATAATGGTCCATAAGGACTTCGTCCTTTGGACCCTTAACTAGAAACTGCAGGCAGTTACTGAAGGGTCCAAAGGGTATGACAAGTAGGACAGGTAGGACAGGTAGGACAACAGATGGTTTGAGTAGAAGGTAGAAATTAGGATGGAGATTGTTGAGTGTCCGTCTAACAGGTCAGGAAATGTAGGACAGAATGTAGGACCCTGTGGTGTAGTGCCTGAACCTGACTGAATGCAATGTTTTGGTCAGATAGTCTGAGTAGTAGGTAGAAGTCAGGATATAGATTAGTTAGTATCGGTCTAACAGGTCAGCAAATGCAGGACAGAATGTAGAACCCTGTGGTGGAGTGCCTTAGCCTGACTTAATACATGTTTTGGGTCAGATGGCCTGACTAGTTGGTAGATTTAGGGACCTTCATACCTGGTCTGGTAAGTGTAGATATTACAGAGTTGCTTTTTTATACTGCCTGTGTAAACATAGGCTGTGTTGCATATTCTTAACAAAGTGCTCAGTTGCAAGAGTGTGACATGTAACAGCAGTAATATCATGCTGTATGCTATTCTAGGTTGTATATTTAGACAGGAGAAAGGCTAAAAGTATTGAAGGCATTATTGAAATGGAGCGCTGACTCCACCTGCTGGCCAATTTATTATAAAATTGTAATTGCTGTTGTGTACACAGCCTGAAGAAAGATTGAAGTTTGAAAGATTTGTAAAAGTCAAATGGCAGGAAAATATAAGCAGATTAAAAATATGGACTTAGATGAAGGGAAAGGTGATGAATATTTTAATTTTTAAATAAACAATAAGCAGATTTCAGCTGCATTAACCAAGGTTGGTCTTAGACATATTAGGACAGTGGCTGTAGTGCCCCCGTTTGACCGATTGCCACCAAACTTAGAAGGTCTTTCTGAAGTCTAGTAACACAGATGTGCGTCAAATTTTGTGAGGATTGGATGAAGCATGCCAGAGATATAGCTATTTGAATGAAATGGGCATGGAAATAGTGTGGCCAGCAGGTGGAGTCAGCGCTCCATTTTAGAAATTGTATTCAATACTTTCAGGCCTTCTTATGTGTAAATTATGTCTGATAATGTTCTATGAGGCAAATGGGTGAAAAATGAAAGTGAATAAAAAATATGGACTCAGGTGAAGGGAAAGGTAACAATTCTTTCAAGGTTTTATGAGAAATAAGGACATTTCAGCTGAATTTGCTAAGGTGGGTCTTAGAAATATATGGACAGTGGCTGTAGCGCCCCCGTTTGACCGATTGGCACCAAAATTGGAGGGTCTGTCTGAGGTCCCTTACTACATTAGGCCGTCAAATTTGATGAGGATTGGCTGAAGCACGGCTGAGATTTAGATGGTTGATTTGGTCAGATGGTTTGAGTAGAAGGAAGAAATCATGATGTAGATTGTTGAGTGTCGGTCTAACAGGTCAGGAAATGTAGGACAGAATGTAGAACCCTGTGGTGTAGTGCCTGAACCTGACTGAATGCATTGTTTTGGTCAGATGGTCTGAGCAGTTGGTAGAAATCAGGATATAGATTAGTTAGTATCGGTCTAACAGGTCAGCAAATGTAGGACAGAATGTAGAACCCTGTGGTGGAGTGCCTTAGCCTGACTTAATGCATGGTTTTGGTCAGATGGCCTGACTAGTTGGTAGATTTAGGCACCTTCAAACCTGGTCTGGTAAATCTAGATATTACAGAGTTGCTTTTTTATACTGCCTGTGTAAACATAGGCTGTGTTGCATATTCTTAACAAAGTGCTGAGTTGCGGGAGTGTGACATGTAACAGCAGTAATATCATGCTGTATGCTATTCTAGGTTGTATATTTAGACAGGAGAAAGGCTAAAAGTATTGAAGGCATTATTGAAATGGAGCGCTGACTCCACCTGCTGGCCAATTTATTATAAAATTGTAATTGCTGTAGTGTACACAGCCTGAAGAAAGATTGAAGTTTGAAAGATTTGTAAAAGTCAAATGGCAGGAAAATATAAGCAGATTAAAAATATGGACTTAGATGAAGGGAAAGGTGATTAATATTTTAATTTTTAAATAAACAATAAGCAGATTTCAGCTGCATTAACCAAGGTTGGTCTTAGACATATTATGACAGTGGCTGTAGTGCCCCCGTTTGACCGATTGCCACCAAACTTGGAAGGTCTTTCTGAAGTCTAGTAACACAGATGTGCGCCAAATTTTGTGAGGATTGGATGAAGCATGCCAGAGATATAGCTATTTGAATGAAATGGGCATGGAAACAGAGTGGCCAGCAGGTGGAGTCAGCGCTCCATTTTAGAAATTGTATTCAATACTTTCAGGTCTACTTATGTGTAAATTAAGTCTGATAATGTTCTATGAGGCAAATCGGTGAAAAATGAAAGTGAATAAGAAATATGGACTCAGGTGAAGGGAAAGGTAAGAATTCTTTCAAGGTTTTATGAGAAATAAGGACATTTCAGCTGAATTTGCTAAGGTGGGTCTTAGACATATATGGACAGTGGCTGTAGCGCCCCCGTTTGACCGATTGGCACCAAAATTGGAGGGTCTGTCTGAGGTCCCTTACTACATTAGGCCATCAAATTTGATGAGGATTGGCTGAAGCATGGCTGAGATTTAGATGGTTGATTCAAATGAGCATGGATATGGTGCAGGTTTGTTATAGCTGGTGGCCATAGCATACAGGTCAAGATATTTTTTATGAATTATCCATAATGCCAATGTCCTGATTGATGTACTACCAGAATGACCTACTTGGGCTGGACATTGTAGAAGTTACAGTAATATGTTATTTATTAAGTTTTTAAACATCACAAGGGAATGAAAATTACTATCATTGGGCATTGCATATGTCTTGATTTGGCATGACTCACAGAACTGGCAGTACAAAATATTTTAACCAGTAATATGTCACTAGAACAGAAATGAGATAAATGTAAGTTGAACTGATTTTCAAGGTTTATACAGACATGTTATATTGTTGTAGCGCCCCCGTTTGACCGATTGCCACCAAACTTGGAAGGTCTTTCTGAAGTCTTGTAACACAGATGTGCGTCAAATTTTGTGAGGATTGGATGAAGCATGCCAGAGATATAGCTATTTGAATGAAATGGGCATGGAAATAGTGTGGCCAGCAGGTGGAGTCAGCGCTCCATTTTAGAAATTGTATTCAATACTTTCAGGCCTTCTTATGTGTAAATTAAGTCTGATAATGTTCTATGAGGCAAATGGGTGAAAAATGAAAGTGAATAAAAAATATGGACTCAGGTGAAGGGAAAGGTAAGAATTCTTTCAAGGTTTTATGAGAAATAAGGACATTTCAGCTGAATTTGCTAAGGTGGGTCTTAGACATATATGGACAGTGGCTGTAGCGCCCCAGTTTGACCGATTGGCACCAAAATTGGAGGGTCTGTCTGAGGTCCCTTACTACATTAGGCCATCAAATTTGATGAGGATTGGCTGAAGCATGGCTGAGATTTAGATGGTTGATTGAAATGAGCATGGATATGGTGCAGGTTTGTTATAGCTGGTGGCCATAGCATACAGGTCAAGATATTTTTTATGAATTATCCATAAGGGCAATGTCCTGATTGATGTACTACCAGAATGACCTACTTGGGCTGGACATTGTAGAAGTTACAGTAATATGTTATTTATTAAGTTTTTAAACATCACAAGGGAATGAAAATTACTATCATTGGGCATTGCATATGTCTTGATTTGGCATGACTCACAGAACTGGCAGTACAAAATATTTTAACCAGTAATATGTCACTAGAACAGAAATGAGATAAATGTAAGTTGAACTGATTTTCAAGGTTTATACAGACATGTTATATTGTTGTAGCGCCCCCGTTTGACCGATTGCCACCAAACTTGGAAGGTCTTTCTGAAGTCTTGTAACACAGATGTGCGTCAAATTTTGTGAGGATTGGATGAAGCATGCCAGAGATATAGCTATTTGAATGAAATGGGCATGGAAATAGTGTGGCCAGCAGGTGGAGTCAGCGCTCCATTTTAGAAATTGTATTCAATACTTTCAGGCCTTCTTATGTGTAAATTAAGTCTGATAATGTTCTATGAGGCAAATGGGTGAAAAATGAAAGTGAATAAAAAATATGGACTCAGGTGAAGGGAAAGGTAAGAATTCTTTCAAGGTTTCATGAGAAATAAGGACATTTCAGCTGAATTTGCTAAGGTGGGTCTTAGACATATATGGACAGTGGCTGTAGCGCCCCAGTTTGACCGATTGGCACCAAAATTGGAGGGTCTGTCTGAGGTCCCTTACTACATTAGGCCATCAAATTTGATGAGGATTGGCTGAAGCATGGCTGAGATTTAGATGGTTGATTGAAATGAGCATGGATATGGTGCAGGTTTGTTATAGCTGGTGGCCATAGCATACAGGTCAAGATATTTTTTATGAATTATCCATAAGGGCAATGTCCTGATTGATGTACTACCAGAATGACCTACTTGGGCTGGACATTGTAGAAGTTACAGTAATATGTTATTTATTAAGTTTTTAAAAATCACAAGGGAATGAAAATGACTATCATTGGGCATTGCATATGTCTTGATTTGGCATGACTCACAGAACTGGCAGTACAAAATATTTTAACCAGTAATATGTCACTAGAACAGAAATGAGATAAATGTAAGTTGAACTGATTTTCAAGGTTTATACAGACATGTTATATTGTTGTAGCGCCCGCGTTTGACCGATTGGCACCAAAATTGGAGGGTCTGTCTGAGGTCCCTTACTACATTAGGCCGTCAAATTTGATGAGGATTGGCTGAAGCACGGCTGAGATTTAGATGGTTGATTTGGTCAGATGGTTTGAGTAGAAGGAAGAAATCATGATGTAGATTGTTGAGTGTCGGTCTAACAGGTCAGGAAATGTAGGACAGAATGTAGAACCCTGTGGTGTAGTGCCTGAACCTGACTGAATGCATTGTTTTGGTCAGATGGTCTGAGTAGTTGGTAGAAATCATGATATAGATTAGTTAGTATCGGTCTAACAGGTCAGCAAATGTAGGACAGAATGTAGAACCCTGTGGTGGAGTGCCTTAGCCTGACTTAATGCATGGTTTTGGTCAGATGGCCTGACTAGTTGGTAGATTTAGGCACCTTCAAACCTGGTCTGGTAAATCTAGATATTACAGAGTTGCTTTTTTATACTACCTGTGTAAACATAGGCTGTGTTGCATATTCTTAACAAAGTGCTGAGTTGAGGTAGTGTGACATGTAACAGCAGTAAATATCATGCTGTATCGGATTCTAGGTTGTATATTTAGACAGGAGAAAGGCTAAAAGTATTGAAGGCATTATTGAAATGGAGCGCTGACTGCACCTGCTGGCCAATTTATTATAAAATTGTAATTGCTGCAGTGTACACAGCCTGAAGAAAGATTGAAGTTTGAAAGATTTGTAAAAGTCAAATGGCAGGAAAATATAAGCAGAGTAAAAATATGGACTTAGATGAAGGGAAAGGTGATGAATATTTTAATTTTTAAATAAACAATAAGCAGATTTCAGCTGCATTAACCAAGGTTGGTCTTAGAAATATATGGACAGTGGCTGTAGCGCCCCCGTTTGACCGATTGGCACCAAAATTGGAGGGTCTGTCTGAGGTCCCTTACTACATTAGGCCGTGAAATTTGATGAGGATTGGCTGAAGCACAGCTGAGATTTAGATGGTTGATTGAAATGAGCATGGATATGGTGCAGGTTTGTTGTAGCTGGTGGGCATAGCGTACAGGTCAAGATATTTTTATGAATTATCCATAATGGCAATGTCCTGATTGATGTACTACCAGAATGACCTACTTGGGCTGGACATTGTAGAAGTTACAGTAATATGTTATTTATTAAGTTTTTAAACATCACAAGGGAATGAAAATTACTATCATTGGGCATTGCATATGTCTTGATTTGGCATGACTCACAGAACTGGCAGTACAAAATATTTTAACCAGTAATATGTCACTAGAACAGAAATGAGATAAATGTAAGTTGAACTGATTTTCAAGGTTTATACAGACATGTTATGTTGTTGTAGCGCCCCCGTTTGACCGATCGGCACCAAATTTGGAGGGCCCTTCCGGACTACTATTGTACAGGATATATTAAAGTTTGGTGATGATTGGCTGAGGCAGGCCTGAGATATAGCTGTCTGATTGAATTGGGCATGGCACCTGTATGGTTTGTGTGTGGCTGGTGACTATACGTCATGGAAAGTTTATGATTTTTTTATGAATTATTTATTAGGACTGTCTCCTGATTTAAGTGATACCAGATTTGTGTAGGTTTGGTGAAAATCCTAGGAGGTTAACGAAATGTCTTGTTTTCAGACCAATATGAATTATGCAAAAACGCAAAGATGCAGAAGCAAGTTCTACATGTTGTTTGATTTGGCATGTCGTACTGAATTGACCTGACAAGAAATGACGATTGTAGGCTTCACCGTTCTCGAGAAATAGGCAGAAATGCAAAAGTTGTCACTGTAGCGCCCCCATCTGGCCGAGTGAGGTGTCCTTTACAGGGTAGGCAGAGGGTCAGAGCACAAATGTATCACCCAAATTTGATTTAGATTGGTCATTGAGAAGCCTGTGAAATGCCTGCTTGATTTTGATTGGCTGATGGCGGCCACTCTTTAAGGAATAATTACTGCCATTGTAGGTGACTGACCACAGGCTGCTTCCTAGTACATATCTACCAAATTTCAGTTAGATTGGCAAAGGCAGTCAGGAGATATTGCCAGTTTTTAGTTGTAGCGCCCCCTATTGACGAAATGCGGCCCGCCTCGGACCGTGTCCCCAGAATGGTGTAGGGAGGTAGCATTTCAAATTTGGTCAAGGTAGGCCAAGGCACGGCCAAGTTATAGCCGTCAGACCAAAACGGGCCAAATTTGGACATTGTTTGGGCGTGGCTAATGGCCGTAGGATATAAAAATGTCTGAATTTTGTGGATAATTCTTGATCAGCAGAGAATTCTGATTCGTCTGACACCTCATTTGTCTGATTTGGTAGGACAAGCCAGGACTTTAAGGAAAAAGTAGGATTGGCAAATTATGCAAATTAGCAAAAAATCTAAGTAGGCGGAGCTTCATAGTCCAAATGGCAAGTTGGTAGGGCTTTGCTGTCTGTATATGTAGAACAAAGAATTTCGATTGTAGGTCTAACAGGACAGGAGATATCGACCGAAACGTGTTGGGGGGCGCTAAGGCGCCCCCATCTGGCTGGCAGGACTGGGTAGGACAACCTGAGTAGTGGGTAGGAATTGACATCATCTGACCAAGTTTGGTTGGTCTAGCTCTTACAGTTTAGGCTGTACATTCAGTTTTAGGGCAGAAAAATAATAATAATAATAATAAAGATAACTGCAAGCAGTGACAATCGGGTCCAAAGCTAATGGAAAGAAGCAATGAAGAGGAAAGAAGTGAATGGCATAAAATTAGAAGTTCACTAATTATTTGTAAATGAAGTATAGACTGTAACTGATGGCCAATGCATTTAAATAGTCAGAAAATAAGAAATGCTACTATGAGATGATAGCTAACATTTAAACATTATTGTGGAAATGTTTATCAAGGTATGATAAAGGAAAATGGTAGATGAGAAACGGAAGGGAAATGTGGTGACTAGCTGTTGGAGAAATATTGCAATTGCTGCAGTGTACACAGGCTAAAGTAACATTGAAGTTTGATAGATTCCTAAAAGTCAAATGGCAGGATTGTATAAGCAGATAAAAATATGGACTTAGATGAAGGGAAAGGTGATTAATATTTAAATGTTTATATATACAATAAGGAGATGTCAGCTGCATTAACCAAGGTTGGTCTTAGACATATTAAGACAGTGGCTAAATTGGAAATGAAGTACGGACTGTAACTGATGGCCAATGCATTTAAATAGTCAGAAAGTAGGAAATGCTTCTATAAGATAATACCTGACATTTTGAACATTGACTTTGATATGTTGATTAAGGTACGATAAAGGGAATATGGTAGATGAGAAACAGATGGGACATGTGGTGACTAGCTGTTGGAAGAAATTGCAATTGTTGCACTGTACACAGCCTGAAGTATCTCTGAACTTTGATACATTTCTAAAAGTGAAATGAAATGAAAATGTCAATAATCTTTGAAGGTTTGATGAAAAATAAAGAAATTTCAGCTGCATTAACTATTAGTATATTTTGACAGTGGCAGAAGCGCCCCCGTTTTACCGAATGTCACCAAAGTTAGATGGTCTATTCATAGACCAGTGCTACAGAAGTGAGTCAAATTTTGTGAGAATTCGATGAAGTATCAATGAGGTTTAGCAGACTTGATGAATTCGGTATAGAAATAGTGAGGCCAGCAGGTGGAGTTAGCGCTACATTTGATAATTGGTAGCATGCAGTCCCTGGTGTGGCAGTTTGACTACTGCCATTAGCAGAAGCAGCCTTAGTACAACAATATAAGATACAATATATAACCATTTGCTGAAGTGCCTCAGCCCAAAAGAATTCGTTTTTTGTGTCAGATGGTCTAAGTAGACGGTAGAAATAGGCACCTACATACCTAATATTTTAAGTCTAGATCATACAAGTTAAGCTTACTTTATAGTACCTCAGTGAACACATGCTGTCTTGTATATTAAAAAAAACAACAGTGGCTTACTGCATTTGTAAAGTATTCTTATAGACATAAGACGCCCTGAAATAATTTAATGCCATTAATGAAATACAGGACGAACTACACCTGCTGGCTAATCCATAAAAGAAATCCAAAAAACTGCAATATAAATAGAGCACCATCTCCACCTACTGGCCAATTTAATACAAAAAAGCCAAAAATCTGCAATATATACTGCCTGGCTTATAAATAAAATCTGATAATTTTCTATAAGTCAAATAGCAGAAAAATGAAAGGAGCTTAAAAATATGGACTGAGGTGAAGGGAAAGTTAATTCCTTGAAAGTATTATGAAGGATATTTCAGCTGAATTAGCCAAGGTAGTTATTAGACATACTAGGACAGTGGTTGTATGGCTCCCATTTGACTGATCGCCACCAAACTTGGAAGGTCTGTCTGTAGTCCACTGATACAGAAGTGAATAAAATTTTGTAAGGATCGGATGAAGCATGCCTGAGATTTAGCTGTTTGAATGAAATGGGAATGGAGATGTTGTGGCCAGCAGGTGGAGTCAGCGCTCCATTTTAGAAATGATATTAAATGCTTTCTGACCTTCTCATTTGTAAATGAAGTCTGATAATGTTGTATAAAGCAAATTGGTGAAAAATGAAAGTGAATAAAAAATATGGACTAAGGTGTAGGGAAAGGTAAAAATTCTTTGAAGGATTTATGAGAAAGAAGGACATTTCAGCTGAATTTGCTAAGGTGGGTCTTAGACATATATGAACAGTAGCTGTAGCGCCCCCATTTTACCGATCGGCACCAAATTTGCAGGGTCTGTCTGAGGTGCAGTGCTACATTAGTGGGTCAAATTTGGTGATGATCAGATGAAGTATGCCTCTGATTTAGCTGTTTGATTGAAATGATCATGGAAATGCTGTAGGTTCAGTGTGGCTGGTGGCTATACTGTACAGGCAAGTGAAGTTATCTTTATAAATTATACATATGGGCAGTGTCCTGATTTTTATACTACCAGATTGACCTACTTAGGCTGGACATTGCAGTAGTTACAGTAATATGTTATTTATTAAGTTTTTAAATATGACAAGGGAATGCAAATGACTATCATGGGACATTGCATATTTCTTGATTTGACATGACTCACGGAACTTGGCCGGTAAACGATTTTAACCAGTAATATGTCACTGGATCAAAAATGAGATAAATGTAAGTTGAGCTGATTTTGCAGTTTATACAGTGATGTTATATTGCTGTAGCACCCCCGTTTGACTGATCGGCACCAAATTTGGAGGGCCCTTCTCCAGTAATATCCTACATTATATATTTAAGTTTGATGATGATTGGTTGAGGCAGGCCTGAGATATAGCTGTCTGATTGAAATGGGTGTGGCACCACTATGGTTTGGGTGTGGCTGGTGGCCATACCTCATGGAAAGTTTATGATTTTTTTAATAATTTTATATAGGGACTGTCTCCTGATTTAAATGATACCAGATTTGGGTTGGTTTGGTGAAAATCCTAGGAGGATAAGAAAAAAGTACTGTTTTAAGACTTTTACAAAATAGGCAAAAATGGCAAGAGATATGATGAAGTTCTTTATACCATTAAATTTGTCATGAGCTAGTGGATAGCTTAAGCAACAATTGTCAATTTTATAATTAACAGTTCAGGAGAAATAGGCAGAAATGGGCTGTAGCGCCCCCATATGGCAGACTGACATGTCCTTTACAGGGTGGGCTCAGGGTCAGAATACAAATGTATAACCCAAATTTGGTTTGGATTGCTCATTGTTTAGCTGGTCAAATGGCTGCTTGATTTTGATTGGCTAATGGTGGCCACGATTTTACAACTAATGACTGCCATTTTACTTCTCTGACCTCAGGCTTGTACATAGTACATATCTGCCAAATTTCAATTAGATTGGTTAAGGCAGTCAGGAGATATTGGCAGTTATTAGTTGTAGCGCCCCCTATTGACGAAATGTGGGCCGCATTGTATGTTGACCCCATAATAGAGCAGGGAGGTTGGATTGTAAGTTTGGTTCAGGTAGGCTAAGGTATGGAGAAGTTATAGCATTCAGACTGAAATAGGCCAAATTTAGGTGGGATTTGGGCATGGCTAGTGGCCATAAAATAGACAAATGTCAGACTTTCTTTAATATATTTTGATCAGCTCAGTGGACTGATCGGTTTGACACCTCATTTGTCTGATTAGGTTCAATATTGTAGGACTTGAAGGCAGAAGTCAGTTTCACAAATTATGCAAATTAGCAAAAAATCTAAGTAGGCGGAGCTTCATAGTCTAAATAGCCAGTTGGTAGAGCAAAGCTGTCTGTATCAGCAGAAAAAATAATTTCAATTATAGGACTAATAGGACAGGAGCTATGGACTGAAACGCGTTGGGGGGCGCTAGAGCGCCCCCATCTGGCTGACAGGCCTGGGTCGGAGAATCTGAGTAGCGGGTAGGAATTGACATCATATTACCAAGTTTGGTTGGTCTAGCACTTACGGTTTAGGCTGTGCATTCAGTTTTAGGGCGCGAAAAATAATAATAATAATAATAACTAGAAACTGCAGGCAGTTACGGAAGGGTCCAAAGCTTAGGATCATAGGACAGGTAGATCAAATAGAGTAACAATGGCTGAGAACCGGTGGCCAGGGTAGTAGGAAGCCAGACTGCCATAACAGGATGGAAATTGAGCATAGGTCTAATGGGATTGGAGATGTAGGACAGGACGACTGGTTTTGGTGAAATGGTCTGAGCAGTAGGTATAAATTACGATGGATAACCCTTCCTAGAACACAACGCTGGGAAATAGAAGGGGATAAGTCCGAGTACACAGCCGACCATGCAATAATGGAGAAAATGTATAATGGGCAATACACATGCAGTAAGATAAGCATTACACTACATTAAAATGCCCCCCTCCTCCCTTTCACCCACAAACCCTGCTAAAGACCCCGACCAAAACTTCCACACACATTTACATCAAAGAGGTAAAAGGACGGTTACTCCTTTTAAGTGATGCAGTAGTAGCTTCCCCATCATCCTACAGAGAATGGACGAGTTCTGTGTCGTGGTATCAGTTTACACTACGCTGCTCCCTATGAACAGCGCAAGACTTCCCTACAAACTTACTGTAAACCGCCCCTGCACTTGCCTCACAGTCAGCGGCCAACCTAGTATCGGTGACAGGTACACCACGTTCCCCAAGCCACATTAACCACAAGTGAACAGAGTGGTCTCTCCAGGCACACAACAGCGCTGCCTCCCTCGGCTCAACCGGATCTTCAGTTCTGTCCCACATTTCAAAACTACGCCACAGTTGGCTCTTCAACTAACCCTTGCAATGGAGGAAAGAAGCCGCTCTAAAAATGACCAAATAAAACTTGGTCTGTAGTATGCTTTGTTTCGGTCACAAGCCAACATGCTATTTCTACAACTACTTACCAAAGCTACGCACAAAAGGCGAATAAGTAAGTAGTGCCTGAGAAGATTAAGCTTACCAGAACTTTGAATGGTAAATGGACTGCATTTATACAGTGCTTTTCTACTCCTACGAGTACTCAAAGCGCTTTACAATACATGCCTCACATTCACCAATCCACACTCACATTCACACACCAGTGGTGAAGGCTGCCATGCAAGGCAGCAACCTGCAGACCGGGAGCAATTTGGGGTTCAGTGTCTTGCTCAAGGACACTTCAATGTGGTCAGGAGGACCTGGGGCTCGAACCGGCAACCCTCTGGTCCTACCTCCTGCGCCACCATCTTTCCCCATTTGAACACAAAAACCATCCATAAACTAAAGAAACTCGTTACATTGTAGTTGCCAATAACTAGGAATCACTTCAACAAAAATGAAACATGCAGTCAATTTGACATAGTTCTATTTTATTTCAAAACTTAAATCAAAATGTTAAAGAAAAAGCCAAGTGCAATATGGCCATGTACGGCCCAAAAAAACAAAAACTTGCCAATACAAAAGAACTTAACTATGACATAGAGCTGCTACAGCCAGGCACTGCACTTGGTGCAATATTTATGGATACAATGTTACTTTCATCATCAAAAGAAAGCAGCAGGCAGTCCTCACCCAACAACTGTTCCTCAATAATTTCTTCTATTGCTGTCAGTTGGCGTAGCTGCAAATATGACATTAAACTTAAGTGCCCTGCCGTTAAGGTGAATTTTGTGCCATCATTACTTTCCACCTTCAATGTGCCCCGCAATTCCTTGCTGAAGGACTCTGATTTCTGAAGCATGTTGCAGCCACTACACCTTGTAAAGCGGCTGCGCTGGTCCCAAGCCTCTTGCCTGTTTCCGCAGAGGGGACATTTAAAAGCGGCCTTTATTTCCACGCCCGAGACCGCAGCCGCAATGGAAATGGCCGACTCCTCCTCTACGTCCTCCACCTCCCCAACATCCAAGTCAGGGATCCTGTCGATGCTGCTGTCCCTTGTTGTGGTTAACTCAACCTTTCCCTGGAACAGTCTAGTGGTGAGGTTTGTGAAAGCGAATGATGCCTGCAGCGTCACGGCATCGGCCTGTCTCTCCCATATGTAGAGAGACATCTGGGCAGTACCATCGCACACGGTGTACCGTCTGACCTCCTTCTCCATGCCTCGGACAGTAGCGGTCTTCGCCGGTGACGCTGCAAGCACCTTGGCTTTCAACAAACCTACCTATAGGAAAGAAAACCAGTCATTGCTTTACCAAACTGCTTGTCCAGAAATTGTGTGATCTTAGAAAATGTCTACATTGCCTTTACAAGCTTATTCATAGCGCACCTTCCTGCCTGCTGGCAAAGTCGTCACGTCAATAAGCATCTGCCTTGCCGCTGCCGGAGGCTTCCGTGGAGGAAATGGCAGATTTGTAACGGATATCTCCGTGAATGGATTGCCCGTGATGTCAAATTCGGATGTGCCTTTGAAGCCTAGGAAGAAAAAAAGCCACACACACACACACACACACACACATTAGTACATGCTCAGTAAAACACGTCCTTTAAAATTGCATTCTGTAAAGAGATACTCACTCAGAGTCTTCCTAATATTGGTCAGTTTCACTGCGGTGCAATCATTAGCGGCCTGAATGAATTCCGGCCGCTTCCTCTGGCTGAAAATAACAGCATCGTGGAACTCCTCCCTACCAGTTTGTATGATAGCGTTGAAAAATCCTTTATTTTTCGCCGTAAACTTCAGCCCTGAGACCAAGTGGATATAACCACTAATTGCCTCAACATCCATTTTCATTTTTTTAGTGGGGTTCTCCATGATGGGCAGAGGAATAAAAAACCTCACGCAAACCACCCCACATTTATATTGCGTGGAGAGTAGCGGTTAATTGATTACTGATGAGTTGCATCTGGAGTGGGTGGAATGATGCCTAACTTTGCCATCGTGTTAGGATCGGCACCGACCCGTTTGTAAGTTTAAAATGCATAAAAGCACCACATAAGTTTGTATACTTAATCAAGGTTTTTTCACTTTGTCAGGGACCTCTAACAAAAAAGATAAAAATCTCACTAAATGATTGTCATTCCCCACTCTTCCGATCCTCCCGTGTGCCACACCCCCCCTGCCGGAATCCCGATTGTTTAACAAGCAATGATGTTAATGACCGGAGTCGGAATAACATAGGCTAATTAACACAGACTTCAATACATTGGACTAATCAACAACAAGGAGAAACACCAGATAAATACTGAGAGGCAAATACTGAGGTGGGGAGGCACACGGGACGATCGTGCGGAATCTCAGTATCAATTGTTGTTGATTAGTCCAATGT